>NC_037354.1:19751106-20054136 GCF_002263795.3 Bos taurus
CCTTCAAAAATGTGCCAATTACAGTCAAGAGTTGATCCTGGATTTTCACTTTGGTCCAAAAGTTTGATGCAGCACTGAGCTGCACAGAAGCCAATCTTTGCTCTCCTCCTCTAAATAAAGGGTAAAAATTCAAACTTAATCCTTGGTATCAGTATTACAGGCCCTGACAATAAATCTCACAGGAGAAAGTAGCTGTGGCAACCAGGCAGAGCAGGCATTCCAGCAAATCCTCAACAAATTAGCTCATCCAAATTAGAACCAAATTTCCCTTCCTCATGTGAGCTGCTAGTTTCCTGGTGAGATATCAGTACTTTCTATTTTTGGCCTGATAGTAAAAAAGGAATTAAACCATGTAAGCCTGGGAACTTAGCCCCACTGTGTGTGCATGTGTTGTCTCTGAACTAGAGCTTTTAGGTTTGCAATCCCCAAACTCAACATCAATTATATTTCTATAACTTTAAATTGCAAAAAATATTTTCAAATTTTAGTGTAGGTTAAATAATTTAGTTAAAGAGAGGAAAAAAGATACGGACATAATACCATGAAATTACTGATTTTTCTCTCATTTCTCTTACTTTTAAGAGATTAATTTCTCATAAAGATATGCCAAAAGTACAATGCAGGATAAAAGATAATCAGACTTCCCTGGGCATCCAGTGGTTAAGAATCCACCTTCCAATGCAGGAGAATTGAGTTTGATTCCTGGGTGGAGAATTAAGATCCCACATCCCACAGAGTAACTAAGCCTGAGTGCCACAACCAGACAGAAGCTGCAACAATAGCTTTCCCACGCCACAACTAAGATCTAATTCAGTCAAAGAAATAAGTATTAAAAAATAAAGGTAATCAGAAATGGTAACCGTTCACTCTGGTAGGTAAAAAACAAACAACAATAAACTTTTGCATTCAAATCTAAAACCTTTATTTTTCTGGAAAATGAAAACACGCTTTCACTTAAATTAGGTGCAGAACTTAGCTTTTCTCCAAATAAAAATTTCTAAACAGTATCTTCCTCCAAAGTTTCTTCCAGATAGGTTGTTGTGGTCCTGTTGCTCAGTCGTGTCAGATTCTTTGTGACCCCCAAAGACTACAGCACACCAGGCTCCCTGTCCTTCACCATCTCCCAGAGCTTGCTCAAACTCATGTCCATTGAACTGGTGATGCCATCCAACCATCTTGTCCTCTGTCATTCCCTTCTCCTCCTGCCTTCAATCTTTCCCAGCATCAGGGTCTTTTCTAATGAGTTGGCTCTTCACATCTGGTGGCCTAAATATTGGAATTTCAGCTTCAGCATCAGTCCTTCCAATGAATATTCAGAACTGATTTCCTTTAGGATGGACTGGTTTGATCTCCTTGCAGTCCAAGGGACTCTCAAGAGTCTTCTTCAACATTACAGTTCAAAAGCATCAATTTTTCATTGTTCAGCCTTCTTTATGGTCCAACTCTCACATCCATACGTGACTACTGGAAAAACCATAGCTTTGACTAGATGGACCTTTGTCAGCAAAGTAATGCCTCTGCTTTTTAATATACTGTCAAGTTCGTCATAGCTTTTCTTCCAAGGAGCAAGCATCTTTTAATTTCACGGCTGCAGTCACCGTCCACAGTGATTTTGGAGTCCAAAAAAATAAAATCCGTCACTGTTTCCACTGTTTCCCCATCTATTTGCCACGAAGTGATGGGAACGGATGCCATGATCTTAGTTTTCTGAATGTTGAGCTTTAAGCCAACTTTTTCACTCTCCTCTTTCACCCTCATCAAGAGGCTCTTTAGTTCCTCTTCGCTTTCTGCCATAAGGCTGGTGTCACCCGTTATCTGAGGTTATTGACATTTTCCCACAAATCTTGATTTCAGCTTGTGATTCATCCAGCCTGGCTTTTCGCATGATGTATTCTGCATGTAAGTTAAATAAGCAGGGTGACAATATACAGCCTTGACATGCTTTTTACCAATTTGGAACCAGTCCGTTGTTCCACGTCTGGTTCTAACTGTTGCTTCTTGACCTGCATACAGATTTCTAAGGAGGCAGGGTAAGGTGGTCTGCTATTCCCAACTCTTTAAGAATTTTTCAGTTTGTTGTGATTCACACAGTTAAATGCTTCAGCATCATCAATGAAGCAGAAATAGATGTTTCTCTGGAATTAAAATTACCTTGCTTTTTCTATGATCCAATGGATGTTGGCCATTTGACCTCTGGTTCCTCTGCCTTCTTTAAATCCAGCTTGTACATCTGGAAGTTCTCAGTTCACATACTGTTGAAGTCTAGGTTGAAGGATTTTGAGCATTAACTTGCTAGCATGTTAAATGAATACAACTGTGTGGTAGTTTGAACATTCTTTGGCATTGCCTTTCTTTGGGATTGGAATGAAAACTGACCTTTTCCAGTCCTGTGGCCACTGCTGAGTTTTCCAAATTTGCTGACATATTGAGTGCAGCAGTTTAACAGCATCATCTTTGGATATGAAATAGCTCAGCTGGAATTCCATCACCTCCACTAGCTTTGTTAGAGATAGGTGCACACAAGTAAAAGACACAAGTGAGACCACTACAAAGTCACAACCACTACAGCAATAACATTTATGTTTTCTCCTCTTTTACATCAAATCAGTAATACCCAGAAGTTAAACTGCTTCAAAATTTCTGACACAGAATCCAGATACAGACAAGCATCTTGCTAAGGACATCCAAGATGCAAACAGCTGATGGGGAATTCTAGTTTGTAAAGGCAGTTGGTGCTTTAAAAGATGTCAATCCATTTAGCTTTATTAAACACCAAACTACATGAATGCGGCTTACCTTGCTTCAAATAGGCACAGCACAATTTAAAGAACTGTGACCAAATTTGTCTTTAGAGTCGGAGAAGAGGGGAAATTTTTTGAAAAAGGAAAAGAGGACACAGAACCTTCTGCAGCTCAATAAACAGGGTATTACCCAGTCAGCACCCTGCTCACAGTCAAGGATCTTGGTGGCTCGCTGCAGCCCCAGGCACATGTTAGGTCCCATTAATGCTGAGCAATCTTGGGCTAATAAATCACTGCAAATGCCAGAGGGTACCACCTGTTCCCACTCCCCAAGCAGCCACTGAAGTGTCCTTGGCTAAGACCAGTCGCCCTATACATGCCATTGCAAATATGGAGAGATACCCTTTCCAAAGTTATTTCACACCCATCGCTACTCTAGGAAGTACTATGGTAATAAAAATAGCTAATGTTTGTTGAAGAAAGTAGAGAAAACCACTACTAGGCCATTCAGGTATGATCTGAATCAAATTCTATATGAACATACAGTCGAGGTGATGAATAGATTGAAGGGATTAGATCTGGTAAACAGAGAGCCTGAAGAACTATCGGACAGACACTCCTATCAGTGTAGAGAAGGCAGTGACCAAAACCATCCCAAAGGAAAAGAAATGCAAGAAGGCAAAGTGGTTGTCTGAGGAGGCGTTAAAAATATCTGAGGGAAGAAGAGAAGTGAAAAGCAAGGGTAGAGGACAAAGACATTCCCAACTGAATGCAGAGTTCCAAAGAATAACACGGAGAGAGAGAAAGCCCTTCGTAAATGAACAATGTAAAGAAATAGAGGAAAACAACAGAACTGGTAAAGACTTGAGATCTCTTCAAGAAAATTAGAGATACCAAGGGAACATTTCATGCAAAGATGGGCTCGATAAAGGACAGAAATGGTATGGACCTAACAGAAGCAGAAGATATTAAGAGGGGGCAAGAAGACACAGAAGAACTGAACAAAAAAGATCTTCATGACCCAGATAATCACGATGGTATGATCACTCACCCAGGGCTAGACATCCTGCAATGTGAAGTCAAGTGGGCCTTAGAAAGCATCACTACGAACAAAGCTAGTGGAGGTGATGGAATTCCAGTTGAGCTATTTCAAATCCTAAAAGATGATGCTGTGAAAGTCCTGCACTCAATATGCCAGCAAATTTGGAAAACTCAGCAGTGGCCACAGGACTGGAAAAGGTCAGTTTTCATTCTAATCCCAAAGAAAGGCAATGCCAAAAAATGGTCAAACTACTGCACAATTGCACTCATCTCACACGCTAGTAAAGTAATGCTCAAAATTCTCCAAGTCAGGCTTCAACAATATGTGAACCGTGAACTTCCAGATGTTCAAGCTGGTTTTAGAAAAGGCAGAGGAACCAGAGATCAAATTGCCAACATCCGCTGGATCATGGAAAAAGCAAGAGAGTTCCAGAAAAACATCTATTTCTGCTTTATTGACTATGCCAAAGCCTTTGACTGTGTGGATCACAAGAAACTGCGAAAAATTCTAAAAGAGATGGGAATACTAGACCACCTGACTTGCCTCTTGGGAAACCTATATGCAGGTCAGGAAGCAACAGTTAGAACTAGACATGGAACAACAGACTGGTTCCAAATAGGAAAAGGAGCACGTCAAGGCTGTATATTGTCACCCTGCTTATTTAACTTATATGCAGAGTACATCATAAGAAACACTGGGCTGGAAGAAGCACAAGCTGGAATCAAGATTGCTGGGAGAAATATCAATAACCTCAGATATGCAGATGACACCACCCTTATGGCAGAAAGTGAAGAGGAACTAAAGAGCCTCTTGATGAAAGTGAAAGAGTAGAGTGAAAAAGTTGGCTTAAAACTCAACATTCAGAAAACGAAGATCATGGCATCTGGTCCCATCACTTCATGGCAAATAGATGGGGAAACAGTGGAAACAGTATCAGACTTTATTTTGGGGGCTCCAAAATCACTGCAGATGGTGACTGCAGCCATGAAATTAAAAGACACTCCTTGGAAGAAAAGTTGTGACCAACCTAGATAGCATATTGAAAAGCAGAGACATTACTTTGCCAACAAAGGTCCGTCTAGTCAAGGCTATGGTTTTTCCAGTGGTCACGTATGGATGTGAGAGTTGGACTGTGAAGAAAGCTGAGCGCCGAAGAATTGATGCTTTTGAACTGTGGTGTTGGAGAAGACTCCTGAGAGTCCCTTGGACTGCAGGGAGATCCAACCAGTCCATTCTGAAGGAGATCAGTCCTGGGTGTTCTTTGGAAGACTGATGATGCTAAAGCTGAAACTCCAGTACTTTGGCCACCTCATGCGAAGAGTTGACTCATTGGAAAAGACTCTGATGCTGGGAGGGATTGGGGGCAGAAGGACAAGGGGACGACAGAGGATGAGATGGCTGGATGGCATCACCGACTCTATGGACATGAGTTTGGGCGAACTCCGGAGTTGGTGATGGACACGGAGGCCTGCTGTGCTGCGATTCATGGGGTCACAAAGAGTCGGATACGACTGAGCGACTGAACTGAACTGAACTGAACTGAATGTTGATGTTAGGGGGTTATTTTTTGTTAAAAAAAAAAAAAGCAAAATTTTCTAAATGCACTTCTACTATCTTATTAGTTCCATAAATACTTCAGTGCACACTGCCAGGTGAGAAACCACCTGAACAGGCTGCCACAATTCCTCCCCTCACGGTGCTTACAGTGGGGTGGGTGGCGCAGACAGTGGCCAGTTCAATATCATGAAGCAAAGGCTTCTGCTCAAGGGGAGGGGGGCCACGGAAAGGGTGGATTCAGATGGTCACGGGTGCTTTCCTGGAGAGAGCTGTGTCTACCCTGAGACCTCTGAAGGGATGAGATGGATGGAGCCATCTGAAGATGTGGTGGGAAGGAGGCTGGGGGGAGTAGGGGCGATGATGAGTGCTCTGAGCAGGGGGAGCAGAAAATTCAGAGGCACAGAGAGTGGCTGTACACACACAGAGCTCAGGGGCTGGGGGAAGCTAGAGGGGAGGAGGGGTCCCCAGGCCCTGCGGGGAGCTTGGACTTGACCACAAGAGCACTGAAGAATTTTAAGTCAGATACACAACCTGACAACTAGCGCTCTGATTGTGTTACAGGGAAGGGATGAGCAACACCAAAACTGGAGTTGAGGGGAAGGGCAAACAGGCCACTGGGATGATCTAGGCAAGAGGGTCTGTGACGGGCTCCAGGGTAAAGGCGGCATCATGAAGAGAAATGGACAGACTACAGAGCCACTGAGGAGGCGGAGGACATAGGAGCTGGGGATATGTGGATCTGTGACCCAGAGCTGCTGGACGGTTTGTGTGTCCTTCATTTAAATGAGGAATAAGCAAAGAAGGAGGTGCTTTCTGACCACTGTGATTTTAAGGAATGTGTGGAATTGCCATATGGTCTCAGCAAAGCTCAGCAGAGCCCAGAAGATGGGAGATCTGAGAAGGATCAGCATAGAGATGGTAATTTCATTGACAGTATCACCCAGGGAGAGACAGTACAGGAGAGGGAAGGGAGTGAAACACCAAAGATGCACACATTTAAGGGATGGGCGGGGGGAAGGGGAAGACAAAGAACAACATCACTGCTCCTGGAGGAAACGAGGCGGGAGAGGCTGAAGAAACCAGAGAAGATTTGACCCGAAAGAAGAGTGAGCTTTCAAGAAGGAAGTGTCATCAGTGTCAGACAGTGCCTGAAATGAAGGAAAGAATATGATCTTGATAAAGAAGTCCTTGGCAACCTTGACAAGTGAGGGTTCTGTGGGCCATGGGGTGTAAGCCAGGTTGCAGGGGCTGCAAAATGATGAGCAGTGAGGAATTTGAAAGTGACACGGTCAGTAAGGATTCCGATTTTTCAAGCAAATGGCCTGAGGGGTCCATGGGATCAAGGGAGATCCTCATTAAGAAGAAATTTAATCTGTTTAGATGCCCATGGGAAAGAGCCAGAAGAGAAAGAGAGCTTGAAATCCAGAGCGGGGAGAATGCATAAAACAAATTTCTTGACATGTGGAAGACTGAGAGTAGTGTTGGGTTGAAGGGCTGCAATTAGGAGAAAAGGCATCTCCACCTTAAGCATCAAGAAGGAGAATGGGAAGAAACAGGGAAGACAAGTTTCTAGGTTAGGCAACTGACCTTTGAGCTCTTATTTGCAAGCTCCAAAATCCAAACCTTACATGGCGCATAGTGTAAAGATAACACAAAAAGGGATGAACAAATAATGTCAGAATGACTTCGGTATAACTTTATACATCAACAGTTTTATTTTGTTTTTGTTTTCACCATTTAAAACTTGCACTGCCATTCTAAATCCAAAAAAGTTAAAAGTACCTTTAAATACATGCGTCTACAATGTATTTCCATGTCAATCTCTTTGAACTGTCAGAAAACTAAACACAGGAATTCTAGGTGTGACATTTGCACAGAATAAGGTATTCGAGATGAACGTACTCTCTAGATTGCTGACGTTTAAGCCTGTAAATCTTTGACTGCTGTTGATCAAATTCTGCCACAATTCAGTGATCCTCCTAAATGCTACTGAATTTTATGGTGGCTGTCAGCTTTAGTACCAGGCATCCCAGCTGCTCATCTTTACAGGAAGATGATTCATTATTACTTCTCAAAAACAACCATTTAATAAACACTAATAAAATGTTTTGAAAAGAAATAAATACTCACAATTATCTTAATAATCCACTGTCCACACAAATTAGAATCAACTCAAGGATGCCAAGCAAATCCAGATGACCTGGACGAACCCACACTTCTGTCGACTAAGAGCCATTGTTCAACAAGTTTATTTTGACTTATTTCTGGATTAGTAGCTAAATTTCAGATTAAAAATGCCAGAAGCAAATTCATGGGCTAGGAGGTGTGTTAAAGTACAAGAAAGCTCTTTTTGTCTGAAGGCAAAGGACTGAGAAGCCCTTTAGAACACTGGTTTCTTCTAATTGGTCTCTTTCCAAACAGCCATAGTATTCCTCTCAATTCACTTACCCCTCATGCTCCTCAAAAAAACCTAATTTAGTTGTTAGAACTCAGCTACTTTTGTTTCAATGCTACCCCAAATTCCTTCCCTCAAACTGTGGCAGAAAAGGAATTCAACCGGAATTCACATTCGTTTTTAATTCAAGTTCAAGAAATTTCGATGGATACCATGTTGGGTGTACTCATCGTTTATGGTTTTGTTTTTAAGTCATTCTTAAAAAATAGTCATTTTTGAAACTATATTTTTAACTTTGAAAAGCATGTTCTGATTTTGTACTTTTTAAAATACAGAAACAATGTATCACCAGAGATTTTTATCCTTAGCATCTTGGCAGATGGTTGAAACACTGTTATTGGCTGAGAGGTTTGGGAGTTCATGTTGGCTTCAAATAAATCTGAATAAAACATTTCTATTATGTGCTCAGAGAAAGTAATTACAACAGTGCCAGCCCTTCATCATCAGGATTCAAAGCCTCTAAGACGTAAGTTTAGAATACGCAAACAAAGAAGAATTTTTAAAAGGAAAATAACTTGAAAATGGCTCTGTACCACAGTCTGGCAATGGTGCCCTTGAAGTATTAAAATAAGAAGAATGCAACAAGGAGAAAGTGAAACAAACACCCTTCAACCTCACACTCCTGCTGCTGCTTTGCAAAGAGCTGTTTCAGCTGACCTTCAGAATATTCTGCACCAAGATGCAACGAGAGAAATAGCTGATATGGGGCTCTGATTCCTGCTGTGTCTGAGACTATTTCAAAAATATTTCAGAAACAACATAACACTGTTATTTCCCAATCCTGACTTTAAATGAAACCATGCCTTGCAGAGACTTGTAGATGAATTATTTTGGTCAAAGAGAGTTTAGTGTCTGTAATTTTAAAATGTGCTTGGAAATGTTTATAAGTATCGGTGGACTCCTAAGTAACAAGAGAATTATGAAATATGAAGAATGAATTGAATTTTTAAAAATTTATTATTTAATAGGAAGATAATTACTTTACAATATTATGGTGGCTTCTGCCATACATCAACATGAATCGGCCACAGCTATACATGTGTCCCCCCATCCTGAACCTCCCCTCCCACCTCCCTCCCTACTCTATCCCTCTGGGTCGAAACGAGCTGAATTTTAACGCTTCTAATCTACTGTATCTAATCTATCGTCTCGGCCTCCTGCCAACTTCTCCAACTCATATGCTCTAGCCTGGGTTTCAAAATCACCCCTCTGTCCTCTGCTCCCAGCCTACCTTCCTTCGTCTTACCCTCGTCTACCCTCCACATGAATACTGTAAGCCAATTTGTCCACCGACTGCCCCTAGAACACTGCCCTCTTGTCCACACATAGGTGACAAGATTTATTTCTGGTCGCTCCCTTGTCCCCTGGAGAGGGTTTGGTTCCTGGGCCTTCTGAGCTACTGCAGAGGCAGCAGGAAGAGTCTTTTTTTGCCTCTTCCGCCCACTCCTGAGCTTTCCTTTTGACTCAAGGAAGGAAAAAAATCCACCATACCTCTGGCAAATGTAAAGCTAAGAGGCAGGCTGGGCTATGTAATAAAGGGTTGGGGGTAACAGAAGAGCCTACAGCCTAGAGAAAATCCACCTGGCAGAAGGGAAAAGTGGGGAGGAAAGGAAAGAGATTTTGAGAAGTGCTGATGTCGAATGTGAGTTGGATGTCCTTCAAGAGATACAAGTGAATGTGGAAATTCCTGTTAAATATACTTTTGCCTTATGATCCAGCAATCCCACTGCTGGGCATACACACTGAGGAAACCAGAAGGGAAAGAGACACGTGTACCCCAATGTTCATCGCAGCACTGTTTATAATAGCCAGGACATGGAAGCAACCTAGATGTCCATCAGCAGATGAATGGATAAGAAAGCAGTGGTACATATACACAATGGAGTATTACTCAGCCATTAAAAAGAATACATTTGAATCAGTTCTAATGAGGTGGATGAAACTGGAGCCTATTATACAGAGTGAAGTAAGCCAGAAGGAAAAACATAAATACAGTATACTAACGCATATATATGGAATTTAGAAAGATGGTAACAATAACCCAGTGTACGAGACAGCAAAAGAGACACTGATGTATAGAACAGTCTTATGGACTCTGTGGGAGAGGGAGAGGGTGGGAAGATTTGGGAGAATGACATTGAAACATGTAAAATATCATGTAAGAAACGAGTTGCCAGTCCAGGTTCGATGCACGATACTGGATGCTTGGGGCTAGTGCACTGGGACGACCCAGAGGGATGGTATGTGGAGGGAGGAGGGAGGCGGGTTCAGGATGGGGAACACATGTATACCTGTGGCAGATTCATTTTGATATTTGGCAAAACTAATACAATTATGTAAAGTTTAAAAATAAAATAAAATTTAAAAAAAATTTAAAAAAAAGTAAAAAAAAAATATATATACTTTTGTAGCTAAGACATGAAAGCAACCTAGATATCCATCAGCAGACAAATGGATAAGGAAGTTGTGGTACATATATGCAATGGAATATTACTCAGCTATAAAAAGGAACACATCTGATTCAGTTCTAATGAGGTGGATGAAACTGGAGCCATTATACAGAGTAAAGTAAGTCGGAAAGAGAAACGCCAATACTGTATACTAATGCATATATATGGAATTTAGAAAGACAGTAATGATGATCCTATATGCAAAGCAGCAAAAGAGACCAGACATAAAGAATAGACTCTTGGACCCTGTGGAAGAAGGCAAGGGTGGGACGATTTGAGAGAATAATACTGAAACATGTGTATTACTGTATGTAAAACAGACGACCAGTGCAAGTTCAATGCATGAAGCAGGGCATTCAAAGCCGGATGGGAGTGGGAGGTTCAGGATGGGGGACACATGTGCACCCGTGGCTGATTCATGTCGATGTATGACAAAAACCATAGCAATATATAAAGTAATTTCCTCCAATTGAAATAGATTAAATAATCTACCGTTAGCCTTCAAAAATAAATAAATAAATATACTTTTGGCAGCTGGTCAGAGATTCTTTGATTATGACCACCCCCCACCCCCCCACCAAAAGCGACTGGGTCCCAGGACACTTGGACACTTGTTCATGCTGTGTCCTCCTAAGTCAAGGAACTGCAGCTGAGAGAACATCAGGAAAAGGAATAGAAGAGTTGTACCAAGGATGTGAGATGAAGGGTAACTGTTGCAATAATAGCAGAGGGTCAGGAAAGGTAAATGCATCTAAATAATTCTGCCAATTTTTCTTTGATATATAACTGATACACACACACACACACACACACACACATATATATATATATATATATATACATAAAATTGGAAAAGACCTTGATGCTGGAGAAGACTGAAGGCAAAAGGAGAAGAGGGAGGCAGAGAATGAGACGGTTAGATATCATCACCGACTCAATGGACATGAACTTGAACAGACTCCAGGAGATAGTGCAGGACAGAGGGGCCTGGTGTGCTGCAGTCCATGGAGTCGCAAAGAGTCAGACACGACTTTATGACTGAACAACAAATAACTGATACATAACATCGTGTTACAAAGATATTTTAAATGAATTCAGTTATTTAATAATCTCCCAGTGACATTTAATTTTAAAGCCCTTTTAATGCTCTTAAAATTTTAATTATAAAGTGTGAGGAAATGGACTTTAGATCTGAGCATCACATCTGAGCCCCAAGTGGATACTTCACTGGGTTCCCTCTTACCCTCAGATAAGGCTGGCTTCCTACACAGGGAACCTTTGAGGAAAACAGTCTCCTCCTCACCTTCACTGCAGCATCCCTTGTATCCTGGCCGTCCTCCTCCGGCAAATAATTCTCAAGGCTCCTGCTCTCAACCTGTGTGGCTCCCACTGCTGGAAGACCTCCCTTTCACGGACCCCTCCTATAACTCCTACCCATTGGTCTAGCTCTGCCCGAAGAATAAAGGCAGAAAGTCTTCTGGTTCAACTAATTCCAAATGGCTATCATCCCAGGGATTTTGTCTATGCGGATAGATACAGTAATTCAAAGTATAACACTCACACTGATAAACACTCACTTAAAATATGGCCCTCCCAACAAGACAAAGCAGTCCGTATTCGGTCAAGCAAGCCCAGAGTCTCATTTACTGTCTTCTCCATTCTATATACTTACTCTTCTTGTTTTAATATTTGCCTCCACTATGGCAACACAATGCCCAGAGCTCCTCTGGGCCTGGCCCCTCGGTGTCTCTCAGCACGTCTCCCGTGCCCTCCTGATGCCCTTGCTCTGCACTGAGCTTTAATTTCCCTGAATTCTGTGCCTCTTGCTGCTCCAGGCTTCCTGCATAGCTGTCTCTCTCTCCGTGAACTTACTCTTTCTCCTCTTTGCCTAAAGAGCTCCCTGTCCTCCCTGACATCCTCCCCCAAGCTAAATTAGGTCACCCTACGCTTGTGCTCACAGCGCTCTGTATCTTTGCAGCACTTTTTCTTCATCATAATTCTATGCAACTGCTTGGATGAATATGTTTTACTCCTTGTGACGGGTTGAACTGTGCTCAATCTATTAAAAAGAAAAAAAAAAAAAAAGATACATTGAAGTCCTAAACCCTGGTACCTTATTTGGAAACAAGGTCTTCGCTAATATTATTAGATTCAGGTGAAGTCATTAGGGTGCATATTAAGCCAATATCAGAGGTGTCCTTAGAGAAGGCAATGGCACCCCACTCCAGTACTCTTGCCTGGAAAATCCCATGGACGGAGAAGCCTGGTGGGCTGCAGTCCATGGGGTTGCTAAGAGTCGGGCACAACTGAGCGACTTCACTTTCACTTTTTACTTTCACGCATTGAAGAAGGAAATGGCAACCCACTCCAGTGTTCTTGCCTGGAGAATCCCAGGGACGGGGGAGCCTGGTGGGTTGCCGTTTATGGGGTCGCACAGAGTCAAACACGACTGAAGTGACTTAGCAGAGATGTCCTAATAAGAAGAAAATGCTGTGTGAAGACACAAATGCACATAAAGAATGCCATGTGATCACAGAGGCAGAAACTGGAGATGGAGCTGCAAACCAAGACACATCAAAGACTGACGGATATCACCAAAAGCCACAGAAGGCAAAGAGGGATTCTTCCCTCCAGGTTTCAGAGAAGCACAGCCCTGCTGCCACCTTGAGTTGGGCTTTCAGTTTCCAGAAATGTGAAACAATACATTTTTTTTGTTATTTTTTGTGTTTTAACTTGGCTGTGCTGGGTCTTAGTTGCAGCATGCAGGATCTAGTTCCCTGACCAGGGATCGAACCCCTGCACTAGAATCACTGAGCCTTAACCACTGGACCACCAGGGAAATCCCCATTTTTTTGGTTATTTTAAGCCACCCAGTTTGTGGTACTTTTTAATGGCAACCCTCAGAAACCAATACATTCCTTTACACTAAGTTTCTGGAAAGCAAGGTCTGTATTTTATTGATTTGCTGCATTCCCAGTGTACTCACAGTGATAGATATAGAAAGGAGAGGTGTCAGTACACATATGTTCACTGAATGAATGACTCATACTTGGTTTGTAGTCAGCTAAAACCTTCAGGTCTTTTTTTCTCAAAGTCATCTACATAGACTGTCTTCATGATTCCATTCTGTTTCACTGATTATTTTCAAACCTCAGTTCAGAATTTTAAGTTTCATATTATTTGGGATTCTATGTAACACAAATCTATACATCAGAGTATCAAGCATCTTACCTATCTTCATGTCACTGCAAATTTAACCAGCATGACTTCTATCCTAATCCAAGTAAATAATAAAATGCGACAGGGCGAAGGACACAGTACCGTGGCATGCCACCACCACTGTCGCTCCGAGCCATTATTGACCCACTCAGCAACAATTTCAGTATACTGTGCAAACAGCTAGAGATCCACATTTCTCTCCAGCTTAGCCCAAGGTTATCACAACACATGATATTCAATGCTTTGCCAAAATGCTAATTATCATGCTTAAACTTTTAAAATCCACCATTCTCATAACAAGTTAAAAAGTGGGTATGGAGTTTGTTAGGCATAACTGTTCTTGGTGAACTCACAATGCTTTTTGGGAAGTGGTCACTTTTTCTCCAAGAATGCACCACACAGTCCTAGAATTTCACTGATGGACTGTATCCAGCTCCCTGATCTGTGGTTTCCAGGATCTGCACTGGTCTCTGTTTTGAAGACAAGGGTTACTGGTTCTTTCCTTTGTGTGCTCCCTTTCTTGGAGTACAGGGTGCCTCCAAGATGACAGATGATCACTCCAGACTCATATCTACAAATTATTTTAATACTGCAAGATGTGACTCATCAAGGTCTGAAACTGTGAGCTACTTTTTTGTTGTTGCTTTTTTGTGAGCTAGTTTAAAGCAGCTGCATTCTTTCTTACCCACTTGGGCCTCAGCTTCTTTTTGGGTATCTATCTTCTTTTCTTCTCAGAAAGCCAACTTTCTCCTGAACACAAAAGCACCTCTGCCTTCCCTCAGTCATCTACTGCTACCACTCCAAGGTCTGCTTTTCTTCTCCTTCCTGATTAAATATTTCATAAAGATTCAGCTCAAATGTTCCTGGGCTCTTTTCCACAGATTCATAGGTTTTTCTCCCATCTTTGAAGTCTGAGCCCCTCGGACTCCTGCAACAATCACCGTGAACCTTCCTGCTGTGTGCCCTTCTCGGTCCTCACTCTTGAGTATTCATGGTCTGACTAGGGTTTTGATTGTACAGTTGTCCATAGGTATCCTCAGGAGATTGGTTCCAGGACCAGCCACAGCTACCCAAATCCACAGATACACGAGTCCTATAACCTACCCTGCATATTCACAGGGTCCCTGTTCTTGGGTTCAGCATTCGTAAGTATAGAGGCACAACTCTATTTGCATTTCCTTCTTTCTAAATAGTATTACCTGTTAGGGTTACATACAGGCCATGGGACATCCCAGGTGGCTCAGTGGTAAAGAACCCACCTGCCAATGCAGGAGACATAGGTTCGATCCCTGGGTCAGGGAGATCACCTGGAGAAAGAAATAGCAACCCGCTCCAGTATCCTTACTTGGAAAATCCCATGGACAGAGGAGCCTGGTGGGCTACCATCCAGGGGGTCACAAAGAGTCAGACATGTCTGGGCAATTAAGCAGCACAGTCCATGAAATTGTTTTCATATTTTCTCTTGAGTATTTATAAATCTGACTTTTAAATACATAGACGGAGTCTGCTAGATGGTCATTAGGGAATGTTCTAAGGTTTAAGCAAATGATTTCCATGTCACCAAAAGACAAACATTTTATGAATATTCCCAAAAAGTAGAGCTTGTGCAAATTCTTGAATTCCTTAAACTTGTACTACTCAGCTTCTCTATTTTATTTATCTAACGTTAACAAAGACCAAGTTTGTTTAAGAATCTTTCACAGGAAGGTTCCAACGATCCTGCTTTCGGGAAGGTCGCTGTTTGCAACCAGCAAAATGTTTCATCATCTTCAGCCCTCACACCATCCAGTTGCTTAATGTCCTCTGAACACAAGCTCACACGCACTCAGTCGCTACCAGAGCACACAGAATGCAGGATTCTACCGCGATCATTTGAAGGTAAGCAGTTCATTGACAAGTTAAATCTGGCAAACAAATCTTTCTGGATTATCACTTGTGCCTCCCTCCAGATTTGCCACACTCCCACAGTTCTCCAAACTCATATCTGTGTAGTGTCCTTTGTCTAGGACAGCTTTCTGTGGGTGTAAAGATAATTTACTGAGGCATTAGGAAAAAAAAAAATGCAACAAATACTAATAATAACAACCACAATTTTGGGCCACTTTCTTGTTTCATTTTCTAGAGTCTGTTTATTTGGCTTTTAAAAAGACTTCTAAACATTTCCCTTTTCTTCAAATAGAGAAATGCTTCTAACCAAAATATTATTTCTAATGGAGCAGACCAAGGCCCTAGCACATTGAAAGCACTCAGTGAAGGATATTATTCAGCTTGAAAAATTAAAGCAAACTTCTCTGGTGGGCTGAAAGGATTAATAACATAAATGGAGCAAAAATACGGGGGCGGGGAATACACAGAAACATGGTTCCATGCTGGGTCACAACTTTATCTAGGTGCAGGGAGAGAGTCTACTTCTGAGTCATCTTTGATCCTTGCCCCGATCAATAATTTTTGGTAATTTTTCCACTTCCAATAAAATGCTATTGCTGTACACAGCCAAGTAAGCACAGGACAACTTAACACATACGCCAAGAGCTTGTTCCTAGTGGCATCCTGTGGCTCTGCAAAGCCGAGAACCTAGTCTTTATTTCAGGTGTCCGTGTGTGCGCCCAGGTAATAACAGGAGGTGTTGAAGACAAACATCTGAGAAAATACGGTAGGACAGGGTAAGGATTCTGCCCCCTCCTGACCAGCTACCAGGGTGTCAAAGGAGCGCAGAGAGCACTCAGTCCCAGCACATAGGCTCAGCCCTGCTTCTCTGCGGCCAGCAAGGCTTCTCATCTCTCGGGGCCCCAGCAGACCCTGGATCATTTGCATCCCCTTGCCCAAGAGGTTGTGTTGCTACCACCACAACAGTCTTTAGGGCACAGTCTCAATGATATTCTGTAGCTTCAGTTAAAAGGAATTCCAAACACAATTTCCCTGCGCATGGCCACTGGGTCCTATCTCCTGAAAGAAGGCCCCAGCAGAAAGGGGGGAAATGAAAGCATTAAGAAACGCGCCCTCACATGTGGGTTTCATTTTGACCTTTCCTAATTGGCTACCCGCTAGCCCATGCATCATTCTGGGCAGGGACACAAAGTAAAAAAGCTGGGCTTGCTTCAAGGCTTCTCCTCGAGCCTTCCTCCTCAGCCAAACGTCTCCCAGCACCCTCTGGTAACGAGAGCTGTGCTGCCAGAGAGCCGGAGAGAGGCCCTTGGTTCCCCTGGCATCACCTCTGGGCTGTCTTCTCAGTGAGCAGGTCTGGCCCAGGGTCCTGGGACCCCTGGATGGGTGGCGATTCTTTAGGGGTCCGACAGCAGAATTCCCTCGGTGTGAGTCCTTAACCAAGAAGGTGACAAAGCTAACAGGAGGGAAACAGCATGCCTAGAGTGAACCGTCGAGAAACAATCCCCATCCTGACAAATTAATCTGGTGTGAACTATTTCCAGTCCTGCTTTCCTGTCAATCACAGAGAACAAACACGGGCCATTCACAAGCTCTTCTGTGTGTGCGGAGAAGCAGAAAGCAAGTCAAATCTTGCCTAAATTCTATAAGGATTCTCTGCACTTTTTCTGAAGTTGTAAATATGTTTTCAGCCTCCCTCTATCAAAATGACACAATTTCATATTTGGAGTATGTTTTTCCTAGAAGGTAAGGACTGTAAAAAGCTCAAGGAGTACAAAAAAAAGATAAAGAGGGGGAAAATGTAGTTACCTAGCATATATTAGCCTAATCAATAATGTCAACAAACTAGGAAGAGTAAATACCATCATGTACTATGTGTTTTCTTTCAAAATTAAATTGTATCTAAAAAATGCTAAGCCTGAAATGGGTTTACAGTGGGTCATTTCGGTAACATGCATTTTGACTCCAGGTTAAAAATTTAAGTAACCTTAAAGAGGGTAACAGAACTGATTTGCTTTTAAGATACTGTAAATTTTTAGACAGCGCTTCTGGATCAAATCAACAATGGAGTATAAAATAAACTAACATAATACTCTAAAATATATCCTCTTTTTTCAAAGACCTGGAATTTACAAATAAGAAAACACTAACACTACTGCCTATGGCGACTTCATTTCTTTTTGTAGTGGGGGACTTCCAATACGCTTGGTCACCTCAATTAAAAATTTCTGTGAACACCCTTCTTATTGCTATAACCTCAGTTCATTCATGGTTCTCACTTCACAGGAGCTCAATTATTCCTTCCTGCAATTCAGACACCTCACTTCCAACCAAATTACAAACTCTTTATCTCATCATCCACAGTCCAAACTATGACCCAATCTGCATTTCCATCCTTCTCTTCTTTAGGATTAAATCAGTGCCTGGCACACAGTAGGTGCTCAATAACTGTGCGCTATCACTATTATTCCTCTTCTCTGTCCCTTCCTGCCGCCCTCCCATTCCCTTACATTCTATCTTTGGTCAAAGAGAAGTGTGTGCTCTTTTGCCAAGAGATCTCACACTTTTCAGAGTTCTTTGCTGTTTCCCCATCAAGAATGCCTTTCAAGCCTCAATCTCTGTTTGTACTGGGTTGGTTAAAAAGTTTGTTTGGATTTTTCTGTAACATCTTATGAAAATCCCGAATGAGCATTTTTGGCCAACCCAATACATATCCCTTTACTCCTTTCTCAAGATCCTTTTCAAATCCTGTCTTCCTCATAAAACTTCCTCATGATTCCCTCAAGCAGAAGAGGCCCCTCTTTCAAAAGCCCACTAAGGTCTGCTGACACATCCATGTCTCTGGACGGCATTCCTCATCTATGCCCCGGATTGGTGCACTACATGTATTTGGCTTCTCACACCACCCCCGACATATATGCATTTGATAAGCCTGCGAGGCAGAAACTTTGTGTGTCATCACATAACCCCTTTGGGAATTACCACACACGCTTGAACTGAAAAAGATGCTAAAATATGTTTACTTTTCTGAGGTGAAAGTAATTTCTGTTGAGAAAACCAAAGTTTAGAGAGGTGAAGTATCCGCTAGCATGGAGCAAAGTCAGGCCACTAAATCAAGTCTGATTCTCCACAGTAAGATATACTATAGGCATGAGCCTTTCAGAAGCAAAGGAATAAAGTCTCACAATGTTTCTGTTTTGTTACCGCTGCTGAAGTTTTGGCAGCTTTGTGCCACCTATGGAGACAAGTGTGAAGCGTGTCTTCCTTTCGGAGCTCAGAGTTCCCATGCTCTCTGTCTCCTGCACGGAGGAGACACTGCTTGGACAAGCAAAGAGCTCACCAACATGTCCTGCAGTGAAGCATAGGCAGTTCCCTGCCAACAAATAGTCCAGTTATGAAGTACACATTCTAAACTGAGATGAAATACTATCTAGAGCATGCCTTAAGGAAAGAAACTTGTCGCCACAGCTTGGTTAAAAGCCAAGGTTAGCTAACAATTACATCATGCAGCTCAAGATAGCTTGCTGAAGAGAACCGCATAATCGACAGAGCTAGGGGATACTGCTCCTTTAGTTTAGTTTTCCCCTTGCAGGGGAAAAAGAAAAAAAAAAGGAGTAAATACTCGAGACTATTCTCTGGAGAGAGAAAAACAAAAAACAAAAAACCATTGAATAAGGACTTCATTTATAAGCAAGGCCATTTACCACAGGCTCTGGGAAATGAAAATAAAAAGTAATAATTGGGGTCATTCATTGCTCTATTATGTTCTGGGCACTTGACATACATTATTTAATACTCATGACCACCTCAGAGGAAACGCTGTCCCATTCACAGGTGATGAGACTGAGGCTCAGAGGTGTTAAGGAACTTGCTCAAAATCACAGAGCTAGATATGAAGCCAAGTTCTGCATAGCTCCAAAGCTCATGCCCGTTCTTTTCTCTGCCATATAACCACTTCTATATGAAGAAATCGGAGAAGGCAATGGCAACTCACTCCAGTACTCTTGCCTGGAAAATCCCATGGACGGAGGAGCCTGGTAGGCTGCAGTCCACGGGGTCGCTAAGAGTCAGGCACAACTGAGTGACTTCACTTTCACTTTTCACTTTCACACCTTGGAAAAGGAAATGGCAACCCACTCCAGTATTCTTGCCTGGAGAATCCCAGGGACAGAGAAGCCTAGTGGGCTGCCGTCTATGGGGTCACACAGAGTTGGACACGACTGAAGCGACTTAGCAGCAGCAGCATATGAAGAAATGCAAGATTCCAGCTGCTCCCAGGCTCCTGGCAGACCATCTAAGTTAAGACCCAGCCCATGATGAAGGGCATCACCCAGATATCAAAAATGTATCTGGCAGGCTTTGGAATTTTAAAATCTCATCTCATCTCCAGTAGCATTTAACCTTCCAAATTCATGAACCACTACTACCTTAAGATTGAAACTGTAATAGTTATTAAAATTTAAGCATTGGGGACATTTTACAAGGACCGATGAACCAGAGACGTATCATAACTTATGTCTGTATTTAAATTCTAACATATAGGAAAACTCATTACTTCTAGCTACAAAAAGTTCAAACAATCCCATAAAAAAAGGCTTCCTGCAAATTTTATGATTTTTATAAAAACATGCAACAGTTGCTGAAACATTGTATTCATTTTGCAATTTATCTGGTTCATTCCTTATCCATCTCTTAGGTTCTCAAATATCTTAAGATCTTTAGTTCTTCTCATATGTCTGAATTCAAAACATATCCCAGAACAAATAAAGTCTTAGGCCCTGCAAATCACATCTTTCATGTTTTCACTTTGCTTAGATTTTATTTCAACTGGCTTCTGATAATATCAGAGGCCTTTCTCTCCTATTACCAAAAGTTGTTCTGTGGTCTCATTTTGTGCCTGGAAATAAATTGGTATAATTCAGTAGAAGCCAACATTATTTTCTCAGTCCACAGAAGGAATCTGTTTGAAGGCATGGAAAGGGAGACACAAGCAGAGATACCATAATTCTTATTTAATACATCATTTTAAGTTTTCATATAGGTTTTTCCAGTAGTCATGTACAGATGTTTGAGAGTTCGACCATAAAGAAGGTGCCTAAGAGTTGATGCTTTCAAACCGTGCTGGAGAAGACTCTTAAGAGTCCTTTGGACAGCAAGGAGATCAAACCAGTCAATTCTAAAGGAAATCAACCCTGAATATTTGTTGGAAGGACTGATGCTGAAGCTGAAGCTCCAATACTTTGGCCACCTGATGCGAAGAGCCAACTCATTGGAAAAGACCCCGATGCTGAAAAGACTGAAGGCCTGAGGCGAAGGGGGTGACAGAGGATGAGATGGCTGAACAGCATCATCAACTCAACAGACATGAGTTTGGGTGAGCTCCAGGAGATGGTGACGGGCAGGAAAGCCTGGTGTGCTACAGTCCATGGGGTCGCAGAGTCAGAAATGACTGAGTGACTGAACAACAACAGAATTCCCATTTTACTTCTTAAGAGCTCAGAACCAGCTACTCCAATTCTCCAGTCCCCTGTTTCAAACTCCTCTTGGCTGCTGGTTGTGGTGGCAGGGGCCTGACTCCGGATGGAAACTCTCAGAAGATAAGCTTCATGGGGGCAAGAATTTCATTTGACTGCTTTGTTTACTGGTGTACCCCCAAATGCCTAGGGAATGCCTGGCGCAAAGCAGTCACTCAAGTATTTCCTGAACGGATGGATACTTGGCTGTGGCCACTATCCTTTTCTTGAATGCTGACCGAGTACATCCAGTGAAGAGCGACCAGGATAGGGTGAGGGCTCGGGAAACCATGTCATGACTTGAAGGGACTTAGAAGCACTGCAGGTGTTGAGCCATGATAAGCAGGGATGGAGAGGGGTCCCAGAGAGGGAACTCTGCTCTGAGTGTAGCCAGTTAATTCTGAGAGTTACCAGCCATTATCTGGGCAAGTCCCTGGATTCTCAGTCATCCCATCTTGGAAACAGATGTTACAGAAGTGATATAAAGTTTAAGTACAAGAAAAGCTTTGGGCAAAGAGCTTTAGAAATATAAGTTGGTCATATTTCCACATTTTCCTTTTTTTCATTCTTGTGGGGGGGAGTCTTAGAGAAGAGATGATAACTTTCTTCAAATATGTGACTGGCTATGTGTAAGAAGACAAGGACTCTATCCATATTATAATAGAAGACAAAACTACAAATAAAGGATATACTGTAAAAAGTGTGCTGGCTTCCGTGGTGGCTCAGTGGAATCTGCTATCAATGCAGGAAATGCGGGTTTGATCCCTGAGTCAGGAAGATGCCCTGGAGAAGGAAATGGCAACCCACTCCAGTATTCTTGCCTGGAGAATCCCATGGACAGAGGAGCCTGGTGAGTTACAGTCCATGGGGCCGCTCAGTTGCATGACTGAGCGACTAAACAGCAACAATAAAAAGAGTAAGACACTACCCAATACCAGGCAGCACTCCCTACCTAACAGTGTTGCTACACATTAGCAGCTGCCTTCCAAGAAAGGTGTCAGGTTACTGTCATTTTAAACAGAGGACACATGATTCAGAATGATTCAGAAATGTGGGGAATCAGGTTTAGTTAAAAGGGTGTTAGCTAAATTACTTGGTCTGCCAACTCAGGTTCTATTATTAAACGATATAATTTCTTTTTTTGTGACTGATTAAGTTTCTCATAATTTTATGCATAGGTATAAACCAATAGTCAGATAAAAGGTAGTTATTTTATACCAAAGTCCATCTTGCCACAAACCTCCCACAAACCTCACCTTCTAAAAAAGTGATAATCATGTAAGTTCACAACGACTAGAAAAAAAAAAAAGCCACAAGGCATGTCCTCATGATAGAGATGGGGTATGACAGCATTGTTGTTCAGGCGCTCAGTTGTGTCCAACTCATTGCGACCCTGTGGACTGCAGCACACCGGGCTTCCCTGTCCATCCCCAACTCCCAGAGTTTGCTCAAACTCATGTGCATTGAGTGATGCCATCCAACCATCTTATCCTCTGCCGTCGCCGTCTCCTCCTGCCTTCAATCTTTCCCAGGGTCTTTTCCGATGAGTCCAATTACAGCATTACATATCCATTATTCAGATCAAATAACTATTGATTTGGTAAACTCTTAAGTTTAAAGGTTCACTATGTACAACAAATCTATTTTTGCATTAACAACTGCAATTCCTCTTTCTCTCCCCTCCCCCTTGTACTCCTATATGGAACATTTCATTCCAAGTAGCAAGTAATACAACGTCAACCAATGTAACTACCTATCATATATAAGGCAATCTTCCACAAGACTAGAAGAGCTCTATCCTGCACATACTTTGCCCAGAAAATCACAATAGTAAATGCTGGGAATATTCAGATCACACACAAACAGAAGATTTTTTTTTTCTTTCTCATGCCAGCAAAATTTATCAGTCTCCACTATCTTTATCCTTATTACTGTTATGCTCCCAAGATTTAAGGAAGCTGTGATTCATAATTTGAAAAAAATATCAATAGAATCTGTTTGGAGATGAGGCTTTAGTTGACAGTTTTCAGTTGAATATTTTTGGCTGAATGAAAGGATAGTGAAGCAAGCCTAAGAGATGAATATGAGATCCAAGAAACAGGGAAAGGACATTCAACCCCTGAGTTTTGCTTCCACTCCAAGTATCTTTAAGAGAATAGGAAAATGTGGAAAACCTAAAAATGTAGGTCATTCCAGAATCAGACAGTTGCAGGGAATCAAGTCCCATCAATAGCTGCTATATGAATATTTCCCAGTATTTCTCTTTCTATGTGTCTCTTTAAGAAAGGAAAATAGATTTGGAATTGCTATACATGCCAATGTTCTGACATATTTAAAGAGATCTACAATACAAATATGGGTTTCCTGGGCTGCAGTCTCATTCCACAATGCAACGTTCTCACAAGGTCAGCAACTCTGCTCAGTTCTTTTTGCCTTTTGACTTTTTAAAAATAATTTTTATTGGAGTACAGTTGATTTACAATGTTGTGTTAGCTTCTGCTGTAGCAGAGCAATTGGTTGTACATATACATATATCCACTCTTTTTCAGATTCCTTTCCCATACAGGTCATTACCGAGTACTGAACAGAGTTGCTTGTGCTATCCAGTAGGTCATTATTTCATCTGTAGTGTAGTGCATATGCGTATATATGTCAATCCCAATCTCCCAGTTTATCCCTCCCCGCCCTTCCTCCCTTGGTAACCACATTTGTTTTCTACATCTGCGACACTATTTCTGTTTTGTAAGCCAGTTCATTTGTACCATTTTTTTTTTAGATTCCACATATAAGTGATATTACATGATATTTGTCCTTTTGTCTGACTTACTTCACTCGGTACTAGGCAATCTCTACGTCCATCCATGTTGCTGCAAATGTCATTATTTTGTTCTTTTTTATGGCTGAGTAATACTCCACTGTATACACGACACATCTTCCCTATCCATTCCTCTGTTGCTTGGTTCTTTCTGTTTTATCAGTCACTCTTCCCAGCTCCCAATGCATGTCTTGGGGTATGTAGTGTTTTTAAAATTGACTGCTCTCTAGTTCACCACAGTTTTTAATCATTCCTTACTATGCTGCACTAACCTGTTTTACTGATTTGTATTACATGCTTGGACCTGGGGAATTGGGACCCAATCAACGGGAGACCCTGTGAGGTCAAGGGTGCCTCACGGATGTGCACAGCTGCTCTGCTCCCAAGTAGTCCTACAAGGACAGCTCACATACTCTTGCAGGGAAGAACCAATACTATTATGTGTTTTTGATATTTACATACTCTCTGTGGGTTGAGACAAGCTTGGGATTTTCCTTTCTGAACTATGCTGTTATATAGATGTACTGGGGATTCAGTCATTAATGACAAAATGCTGAATGTTTTCTCCACTTATAGATAGTCTCAATGTTTTGCTTTTAAATATGAACATCTGTCATTTATGATGCCAGTTAGGAAATTTTTATTTTCCTGCAGCAATGTCTGCACATGTATAATCTCCAGCTCACTCTTACACACACACCTGTGCAGAATGGTTAGGCATGGTTCTGCTTGAAATGAAATATGTAGGCTTCTTCTGAGCTAGAATCTCAAGACTTATTAAAACCAGCAATGCTGTATATTATGCCTTTAAAGACACCATGGAAAATCCAATTCAAGAAATAACTGCAGTACATGTTTTGTTGGATAGAATACTAGAGAAAAATGATTCTTCTCTGCCTTAAAACATTTTTCTACCCACATCATTTTGCGGAGTGCAAAAAAGTAAGATTTTTGCACTCATTTCACTCAACAGAAATTATACTTAATTCAATAAAATGAGCACTTTTCTTCCAATTCTTGCAAATAGTCTGAATTCTGATTCATGCATACAAAGTTAGAAGTGAAATTACGTAGCTCAAACTTTCTCTGGTCAGATATGTAATGAATTAAAATCACAGGTGATGAAATAAGGCCCATTCCTGAAACAGAAGGGTCTTGAACTTTCAATTACTGTTGGTACCAACTACTACACATGTTCCCTGCACCCCTCGCTAGTCAAGCTACCTCCGCTTCACTAATACCCGCCTGAAGTCTCCAATACCTCCACCCTTCCCACCACACAGAGGCATCAGCCCCCAACGATGCACAGGGCTGGTGATGACGAATCAACAGAAAGTCAAATATAAGACTGCAACTGTTTATAATTCATAAAAATTAATCTGGTACTATGTCTACTAGTTCAACGCGATAAATAGTGCCTTATGCTTTCAAAGTCGCTGGAACAATTCTTTTTGCAAGGAACAAACACAGAGTTAGCAATGCAGTAAGTATAGAAAAAGAATTTACAAGAATAACTTTTAAAATGATAATGGTAGGCCGTTTGTCTTTCGCACTTCTTTTGCACTCGGTAGCAAAAAAGATCAGAATAATATAAATATGCTATTCATTATTCAGAAAATTCATATGATCTGTTTCAGTGAGATAAAATGCACTGTCAACAGAAATTTTATGCATAGTCTGTTCTTTTTTTGTTTGGTTCACTGAACTAAGTGCAAACCATCTGTTAGCTATGATCAGAAAAAGTAAAAATCCAAACAGTTTTTTTTTTTTTTTAAGATAGCAGAACAGCACTCCAAACAGAACTTGTTTAAAAAGTACCACTTACGAGGCAAAAATCCTAATGATGAGATGGCTGAAAACCCTTGTGTAGTCTTTTTATTTTTAGGTTAAGATTACATTTGGGGGCTAAAATATGCTACTTAACAAAGCTGTTCACATCATAAACTGATCATTATTACTAAAATGTCTTATCAAATATGTTCATTTCCAAGAAATTTTAACATATAAAAACTTTTAAGTTAAAATTGCATTTTGATCCCCATTTATAAAATTCCTACGACCTTAGTGTATTATAGTGATTATGACTTGCTTTTATGAAAGCAGGATGCCCTGACAGAAATCAGTGCTTTTGTTAAGTCAAAACACTTGAAATCAAGTCTTGACTCTGCCCCTAGCAGTTTTGACCTCAGATAAGTTACAAGTCATAAGATCTCAGTTTCTTAAACTATTAAAAGTTCTAAAATGTCATTCTCAGGAGCTTACTACCCTTCTGAATCTGTCTAGCACTGTGCTTGGCACATACAGAGAGCAAGGAACTCAGTAACTGTCTCTGACCGGGGGAATGGGAGATGAAACCAAAGGAAACCAAGCTTTCCTTCCAAAGCTTCTGAAACTGCCCACAAGACAGCTTTCAGTGTATCGTTAAGTTGAGAGTATGGAATACAAAACTCACTATCACAAGAGTGTCTCACCATCTTCACAGCGGTAGAACCAAACTTCCAGGATGCTGTGCCTTAATCGTGTATGATCATCTAATGAAAAACTAATTTTTTTTTAAAGGTGAAATTCTAAGTTTTCAGAGAGTTTACAACAGGCCCCAGCCCAGAACATGTTCTCAAAGCTCTAGTACTACAAATGTTATCAACACCCACCACGGTGTTTCTCCACAGCCTGGAAATGCACTCTGTGCTATTTTCTTGATGAATACTGCACACAAATCCTACTCCGCCTACACAACCACTGTGTCACAAGCATAATGCAATTAAAAGAGGGATTTTAGCAACAAAACATTAACGACCTGAACCACTTACAAAGCAAGTTTTGCAAAAGATAAGCATTTCTATACAGAAACCAACTTAAAAATTATTCACTTTGCTTTGCTACTATTGAGAGAGAGAGAGAGCGAGTGTGTGTGTGTGTGTATGTGTGTGTGTGTGTGTGCATGCACTCAATTGCTCAGTTGTGCCTGACTCTGTTGTGACCCCATGGACTGTAGCCCGCCAGACTCCTCTGTCCATGGGATTCCTCAAGCAAGAATATTGGAGTGGGTTGCCATTTCCTTCTCCAGGGGATCTTCCCCACCCAGGGATCGAACCTGCATCTCCCGTGTCTCCTGCACTAGCAGGCGGATTCTTTACCACTGAGTAACCTGGGAAACCCATAGGCACCTTATTAAACAAATATAACAAGTAAAAGTTTTCAGTTAGTTATTTTATACTTTGAAAACTAACAAGGCTCAACAGTGATTTGTCTTTATTATGACCTCTTTAGTTCTATTAAACTATAACTTTATTAAATTCCAGATGTTTCCATAAGAAGATCCATGTCAGAATGATATTGAGCCATAAGGTTAGATTTTAAATGTCATGCTAAAGGTGTTACAATTTTAGACAAGAAAAGAGAGCACTGATTATTCTTGTTGCTGTTGTTCAGTTGATAAGTCATGTCCAATTCTGCGACCCCATGGACTGTAGCATGCCAGGCTCCATGGGGTTCTTCAGGCAAGAATACTGGAATGGGTTGCCATTTCCTTCTCCAGGGAATCTTCCCAGATCAGGGATCAAACCTGTGTTCTCTGCATTAGCAGGCAGATTCTTTACCACTGAGTCACCAGGGAAAGCCAATTATCCATTCTTTTTCCTTCCCATTTGTGATTATAACTCATCAATGATCTGTGCTAAAGTTAGAATCAAATTTATTTACTGGTTCATAGGTCCTAGTCCACAGAAATCTGTGCATTTGAGAACTGGAGAGAAGAATTCTGAGAATTCTAGAGGAATTTGATGCTGGTGACAATTAAAAGCCCAAAGTATGCCTTCAAGTTCAGGGAACTGCTTCCACCATGGTACACATGGGAATGGTCATCCCTGGGTTGTTGTCCAAGCTCCTCAACTCAGAGCTCCCCACGGCCGCCCTGACCTCTGAGCCCTTTCTCAGCAGCCACAAGCAATGTTATATCAATAAGGGGAGAATGTGTGACCGAGAATGCCCCATCATGCCCCAAAGGCACTCTCCTAAGATAGTTTTCCCAGGGGCTGAAATGGGTTCTGAATTTCAGGGATCTTAGTCTGGATTGCAGGAACCCTAGGTGTCCACTTGGTGAAACTCAGGGATTCTTGAACACTCACGGGGTAGGGGCATTTCACATGCATGTGTGTGCTTTCTTCTTTCTTCTACGGAAGTAGAAGAAACATTATCAGAATTGAAAGAATATTAAAGGAAGAGTTCCTTCTCCATATATCAAGGAACTGTAAGCAGTTCAAATACAGTTCAGGAAAAATTGTATGAAACTTGTCATGAAGCCTTTCATTAGAAAAGACAGTAAGTGAATGTAATCTTTGCTTTTTCAACCTGAATCGCTTTAGTTCTCCCACCTGATTCACTTGTCTGGTCTTTCAGGAGTTGCACAGTTATATTTCAGAGTCTGCTTATAAACAGCATGGACCTCACATCATAAACATTAATATGATTCTACAAAAAAGAATATGACCTTGGATTTCTCCTCCAAATATGACTATGTACCCTTGTAATACAGATTAAAAAGCCAAAGAGAGGAAAGCAGTAACTCTGAACACCATGAAGCTCCATAGAGACTGAAGTAGGAGCCCCGCCCGCCTCTCATCTACCTCTTCAGACACATCCGCACACGGCACGCAGTTCATGTTCAGCGCTTACTCCAAGGGCTGAGACTCACTAAAAAACTCAGCTGCTGTTGCTAAGTCGCTTCAGTCATGTCCGACTCTGTGCGACCCCATAGACGGCAGCCCACCAGGCTCCACTCAGCGGGGCCATTTAATTTCAAAGGGATGAAAAAACTCTCAGGAGGTTTTAGACTTGGATGAAGGCTGTTACTCCTATCAACTCCTTCCTGAAAGTCTAGATCAAAGTAAAATGTCAAAAATTAAAAATAGAAACAGCAATCTCACTTTGCCAGGTGAATTACAGTCAACTTACCTTTGTTTTCTAGCATAGGCTGCCTTGGGACAAAGGTAAATTCCTAATGTGTCCCAAACACTCTAGAATGCTGATGAGCCCTTAGGATGGAATATCAAAGCTCACCCCAGCCTCACGAAAAAAATGTCTCCCAGACAACTGCTCAAATCACAACAGAATTAAAGAGGCCACTTAAAACTTGGCATATGGAAATACAAGTACAAAATTATGTTGTTTAATATGATCAGTAAAGTAGATTAAAAATCTATACAGCATAGTCTGAAATTTTTGGATACAGGCTTTTCCCAGAGAACATCCTATCAGGAAGTTTTCATGAGAATTTTTATCAGGATAAGCACCTAAGTAAATTGCCAATATTCTGTGGACTATAAGCCCCCTGCAAAAATAATAAGTACCCTTTGCTTCAAAAGATGAAAAACATTATGAGAGTGAATATAAAGGAATTTTAGGAGAAAAAAAAATCACTGTCTAAAGAAAGCTGTCCTTCTGAATGAAAAGAAAATTTCATTCAGTACATATGTGCTCCACTTGAAGGAAAAACCCAAAGGACACATTTGTGAAATTTTTATTTACTGATTTATTTAGGGGAAATTTAAAATTGTATTTATTCATATATTATTTTAAAATCATAATACAGTGAGATTCCACCCATTGCCCAATCCAACAATCTAAAATGGGTAATATTTATTGGACATACATGAGCCTATAAAGGCAGGACCAAGTGTACTGTAAACAAAGAATCATGATTAAAGGAATTCAGAGCATTTGAGGTCCATTAAACAAAAACTCTGTGAAGTGATTTTTACCGAGGAGAAATAAATTCACTCCAAAATTCCTTTAAGTAAAGACTTGCCTATTAGATTGAGGATGTAAGTCAACTCTCTGCCCCACCACACACACACCCACTGCCACTCAAGAACAATTATCAAATTTTTTTTGGAAAAGGTACATTCACAAGAGTCTGAAACTCAGAAGGTAAAACAGTGGTACCCAGCTCCATGTCTTCATAGAAATTCTCCTTGTACAGTACAAGAACTATGCTAAAGATGACCATAAATATATTTTCAGTTATATAATTTCTTTTAGAACATTCTTTCTTCTTCCGGGTCAATGATAAGAACTGAATTGAATGTGTTTCCTTTTAACAAAAGAACTCTTCCCTCTCTAACATGGAAATGAAAAGTATCTCTTCAGCTACCAGCATTTTTCATCAGTCCTCCGTCCAGTCTAAGCTGGCACCCACACCAAACTGCAGACAAGGACTGTTTTCCTGGACTTCAGAGGGACTCCTTCAGGAGAAGCAAAGTGGGAGCGATGGCTGAAGGCCTCTTGTGATCTTTATATTCCTGACAAGGTCCCTTATGGGTTTTCAACTCATTAAGTTTGTCATAAATGCAGCAAGCTTAACCAACAGAACAACTCAACTGTCAAAGTGAGAAGTTAGGATAATCTCATGTTCTTAACTCGACGGCTCTTTTGGAAAGATTTTACTCTTCAAATTTTCCACCTAAAACATAATCTTCTTATGTGTTTTAATTTTCCTCTAAGACCTCTCAGAATAGTTTGAATTTTTAGTTAAAGATCACAACTTTCTTGAGTGTCAGGCTAATAAATGACAGGCAATTCTGTCAAATGATTCAGTTAAGTATTATTGCCTTTTCCCTCAAGCAAATTTTGGTAAATAAATGCTCAACCAGAACTCAAGACTAAGTGACTCACGTTTCACCAGGGAGTAACTGGAGGAAGAGTGACAGTGGTATTAACAGCAATAATAGTAACTGTAATGGTGAAGACCATAGTACTTGAAATTCACGGAGCGTTCAGTCTATGTCAGGATCACAACACACACTGTTAAAAAGAGAAGTTTAGAACAGATCTCTCCACCTGATACCTTCAGCTCTGTGTATGGCTCACTCTTCCCACTGTGTGTGTACTTATTAACCCTTCAGGGGTGGTCAAAGCCCAGGGAATAGGGACCAAGTCACTGATTTATTCTTTGCTTCTCTACAGACTCTCGGGCTGGGCCATATGTAACACATACCTATCCAAAATGGATTAGCTAACTTCCGATTGTGGAAGACTCCAAATGGATTATCTTCTAGGATATTCTCAGAATCAAAGTCATATTTCCTATTCCAAGGGAATCCTTATGTATCAAACCAGTATTCAGTAATTCGGTTGCACATACAATTGCTAAAAAGTATAAAATTTGCATGACAGTTTCACAAAAATAAAACCCCACCAAGTGGATACTTTTTTTTTTTTTTAAAGAAACCAGACAGGATGGATGAGGATTGTGGGGAGAACAATTCAAAGGATATACATATTGTGGGAAAAAAAAAAAAAAAAACTTTGCATGTGATACAGAGATAATCTGCCATCCCCAACACTGAAATATATTTCGAATTCTAGAGATTTTAGTATTATTTTTTAAAGTAGAAATTGAAGAGCATTCTGAATATCTGTTCCAAGTTCACATTGAGGGAGTAAATAAATAAAGTTGAACATGCAAAGAGAACCCATTCTTTCCTTATGGTTCAATATATAGTAACTATTCATTCCACTAGTGACTATCATCATTATCATCATTTACCAGATGACAGCTACATATCAGAGTCAAGTCAAGAAAAGACCCTAACCAGTCAGCTTTTATCTTTCAATTAAGATCAAGTTACAAACCCCACGTAACATTTTTTGCCCACAAAGGAGTAGAATGAACAAAAAGTGGGCTTGAAGGTTTATGTCATATTTGATTTCTTAAAGAGATAAGCATATGTTATGAAATGGAAAGACCCAGTAAAACCTGGGGAAAAAAAATTAAGATGGGCAACAGTTTAAGTATGGGAGCATCTTAATTACAGTATTATTCAGCATCCCTGGAGACATCAAGGTCTATCCACTGTGATCACTAGGTCTCCACTGCAAGGAAGTGGGCTTGGAGAGTGTAAACAGCCCTGTACAAGGTATGACTGTATGAAGACTTAGGGAGCCTTGATGAAGCCAGAGTGGGCTAAGGAAAGAAAAGAATTTTCCTCACAACTGAGGGAAAAACTAGCAAGAATCAACAAGGAACATAAAAATTCTTTGTTGTGTATTGTTCACAAACTATTCCAAAAATGAATATAACACAGGGCTTTTTTTTTCCCCCCAAGCTCCTGGAAGAAAGGTTATAAAATGTTCTTATCTCATCCACCTCACTGCCGAATCCCAGATAATACTCAAGTTCTGAACAGAGGTGCCAGTATGCAGCACAAGAATAGGTGTGGGCATGTAGGCTTTATCTATTTATTTTTCTAGTGGGATAAGGAGATGGCATAAAATTAAACACATGACATTTGCAGCACTAAGTCATCACATCAACCTTAGATGTAAGAAACTTCGAGATTTTTCAACCAAGTATTCATATTCATACACACCCAGAAAAACAAGAGAACCAGACTTTTCTGAGGCAAGATATCCAAAGCAAAATTCTAAATAGGAACAGAAGAGATGTGACCCACATGTTCAAATCCAGACTTATAAACAAAAAACACATTAACTCAAAGCTTAAGTCAATACTGACTATATTTACCGATGAGAAGGTTAACTTAATGGCAGCAGAGGCTATTCTCAGAAACACAGAAAGTTTAAAACAGTCCATTAGCACGTGACAAATAATAGCATATTGCTTGCTTTCACAGATTAATATAAAATAGCTTTTACTAAACTGGACAAAAAAATTAAAAGATAAATCATGTTCTGATTAAGTCAGTTAGTTAGAGCCTGATCAACTAGGTAGAGCCTGGTGGAGCTGAACCCCCAACTGTTGCTTTGGTTTTGTCTACAGCATCTACAACATTTCCACAGATACCAGATTTTATAACATAGCCAGAAATACAATGAAAGGACAATGTAAGATGAGTTGGGACAAATTTGTTACTACCAGCAAAACAAAAACACCAAAGCACATGTACTTTGATGACAGAATAGTAAGAAGCATCATCTTCATATTTTAGAGAATGTGTTCCTTGCTTGCTTTCTGGTGTAGACAGTACTGAATTCATTTGTTTATAGGTGTTGTTACTTTATATAAAATGACAACAAAATTAAAAATTACTCTTAACATCCATCAATGGCGAGTTTCCGGAATGTAAAATGATTGTAGTATGCCTCCAAAATTGGAGCTACACATTACTTTTGGATATCTAAGGCTTGGTACAGAGTAGGACTCAGTACTTTCCTTTGAAGACTGACATAACACCCTTTCTTAAAGCACTGAAATCAGTGGCTTTCATTCTACAATAAGAAGCACATGTTATGTGCCAGGCTGTAAAATGAAAAGCTACTACCACAGAAAACAATGAACAGAACAATTTCATTGTGTTCTTTTTCTTATCCAGGCTATATCTACATGGTTTTGAATATTCAGATAAAGGTGTAGGAATGAGTTGACCACTTAAGTTTTCAAATCATTTCAACAAGTGGCATCATGTCACTGTAATCTTAGTTAACTGAGCTTTTCGTAATTCAGTTGGGTGACAACATGGCCAAATGGACACACAGTACTAAGTCTGTGAATATGCAGAAATATATTCAACTGAAAATGTTGCTTTTGATCTAAATGTATGATTTGCAGTAAGTAGTCTACAAGTAGCCGGTCCATGAAATCAATGTATTCATATCCTGTTTGGGGAAATAATAAAACAAATAGCAACCTACGAGGTGTTTTCAAGGTTCTGTTCTGAAAGCTGGTCACTGAAGGGCATCAGGATAAAACCAGCAGATGGCTCTGAACACTTTAAAAATACATACTTGTATAGAGAGATAGATATGGATATACAGAGCAGTAAGCAAATATAACAAAACAGAAGTGAAGACAGAAACTAGGCTCAATAGAGAAGTCACCAAAGGAAATTAAGAGGAAGGGTCCATCTGAAAAATTAAGGCTAAAAATGAGAAGAAATGGCCATAGAAAGGCTCCATGTCTGGCCAGAAGAAACAGAAGAAACAATGATAAATGACTCAAGGCAGGCAGATAAGAGAATGAAGTGGACACTCTAGAAAGGAGACCACCCCCCACTCAGAGAAGGTGAGTAGGTTTGCAGTGGGAAGCAAGAAACATGAACTTCAAAATCCTTCAGACACATTATGTCCCAATGATAAAAACATATGAGCATACAAGACAAAAAACTCCAGAGTATTTTCAGACTTTCAGAACTCCAACAGCTACCATCTCTTCCCTTCCAACCTCTAAATCCAGCGATAATGATTAGAAACCTTGGAATCAAAAGGGCTTTACTGACAGGCTAAGTTAACTGAGGCCAAGGATTCTGCAAACTCAATCTTTGGAGACACCATGGTCTTCAAGGTTAAGGCACAAACCCCAAAAGATTAAAGTGCCTTAAGGTAATGAAGTTCCCCTACTCAAGGCACAGAACAGAAAACAAATGAGGAGCAAGGAAGGAAATGAAAAACCCTAATAAATAATGTGGCTTGCACAGTCATCCAGGGGAGCCAAATAGCAACTTTTCAGGAGAGAAATTAAAAAATGTTTATGTTCTTTTGCACTGAGAAATCATTTCATGTTAAGCTTTAGTGCGATTAAAAGAAAAAAGGATTTAATATTACAAAAAGGGAAAACAACTATTAACACAAAATTAGCATATTCTTACCCTGTACATCCTCTAGAAGAAGATCACAGGCACCAATGATGGTAATTTCCTGACGAAATAATTATTATTCATGCTGAGGTGGGGAAAGAAGTGACAGAAGTTTTAAAGACTGCCTGGAGCAAGAATTAAAAATATTAAGGTATAGGTCACAGACACACTAAGTTCGTATCTGAAGTCCCCGCCAGGATTCCGACAGCTCTGCTTGAATAAAATCTGACGATGCTGCTGCTGCTGCTGCTAAGTCGCTTCAGTTGTGTCCGACTCTGTGCGACCCCAGAGACGGCAGCCCACCAGGCTCCCCCGTCCCTAGACCCCAGTTAAAAGGATGAATGTTTCTGAGAAATGACTAGATAAACCTTATTACCAGGCGTAAACGAGTCACCTAAACGGTTTTGAAGTCAGTTCTGCATAAATATTTGAGAGTTCGGATAACTGATAACTTTTACTCCTGAAATCTGGGTAGTTTCCACCTCAAACGACTCATATAACTCTGAGAGCGGATTTCTTGTAAATATCGTTAAGATGCGGTCTCTGAAAAGTTGCAAAGTTCACGGATATTCGGAGGCTGAGTGAGTCCCTAAAACGTCAAGAATGGTATTTGGAGTTCAAGGCTAAAGACGGCATGAAATAGGTTTGAAAGAGTCTAGCCCATCTCAAAAGGGTTTAAAACTGCACCCATATACTTAAAACTCCCTCAAACGGACACCACGACGGACCATTTTTACCTGTCCCACCAATTCCCGGCAGCTCAGGGTGTGAATGGATTTGCAGAGCTCGGAGCGGGGTCCTGTCGGTAACCCGAGAGCCTCCAGGGGACCCGTCAGCATGTAGAGCCAGCGAGGCCTGGCTGTCCCGCCCGGTGGGGGTGGTGCCCAGGGACCCCCGAGACCCGAGAGGCCACGAGGACCCGCGGCTTCGCCGCGCTAGGCCACCCCCCGGCTTCCCCAGCACCTGGAACCGTGCGAGTCGAGGCGCAGCCCGGAACTCCCCGTCTCCGAGGAGCCAGAGCGCGGCCTCCCAGCAGCTGCGCGCAGCTGGACGTGGCCCGGGACGCCCCCGTCTTGGCTCTTTCCCTCAGGCCCGGGTGCCCAGGCCGCCCCTGCCGGCGGCCCCTCCGCGCCGCCGGACACTTGGCAACTTACTGGGCTGTGCGAGGTCCGCGCCGAGGAGGCGGTGGCGGGCGAGCGGCTGGAGCGAACTCGGGGAGACTGAAGAAGCGGCTGCTGCCTCGCTTGGTCCGCGCGGAGAAAAGCGCCGGGGCTGCGGCGCCGCGGAAAGCGGGCTGGGCACGTGGGCGCCGCGGGTGTAGCCGCGCGGGGGCGGTCCCTGGCGTTCGGGGGCGGTGCCTGGCCCGCTGGCACCGCCCCCTCCTGTCCCCTCCCCCGCGCCCGCCGACCCCCGCCGGAGCCCTCCTCCCGCGCGCGCACCGTCCAGCCCGTGTGGCCAATCCGCGAGGTGGGCGGGTCCGGCCGCAGCGCCGCGGGGTCTGTCCGCGGCAGCGAGCGCTGGGCGCGTGGGCGAGCGCTCTGACCCCGGCTCAGGCGGTGGGCGCGGGCGAGTGGGGCACGCAGAGTTCTGCCAGGTGGTGAATCCGTGCTTTCCCCGGAGGGCCCAGCCTCAGGGGCATCTCCGAGGCTACTTGTAAGCAGAGTTCTTCTAAAGTGTGATTTTTGTCCCCGATTTACTTTTTATGCTGAGAAGAATTTGCAGATAAGAAAATAATGATAATGACGTAAAACAATGACCGTACTACATAGAACCCAGATGAGCATGCTTTGTCAATTAGTACTGCTGCTGCTGCTGCTAAGTCGCTTCAGTTCGCCAATAAAGACCGTAAACTGTTTATTGCAGTGTTTAATTGCTCTTTTGAGAATCCCAGTAAAGTGAATAGGTAGTCCGGATGTTTTAGGGGTGGGCTGAAAAGAAAGCCATGCTTGTTTCCAAGAGCCTAAGAGTTACACAGCCAAGGTTTCTCACACTGCGCTATTGTTTACTTTCAGAGTCTCTGATAAGATTAAAGACACAGTGTGAAACTCTATTAATTTTAATCCAAAAAGAGGAAACACTGGGAATGAACTGAACAGTGAGTGTATATTATCAGTTTGATGGAAAGGTCTACCGTATTTTGCTTAATATCATGGTAAACATCTTTATTCATCTACCAGTAATGTTCACTTTGACAAAGTGCCAGATTCACATTGATGCGTTGTGGTTGTTGAGTCGCTGAGTCGTACCCGACTCTTTGCGACATGTAATTGGTGCATTACATGTACATTTTAAATGTGATTACTCTAAACCGTCCTTAATTTCTTTAAGACATGTGTTCCCAAGATTACCTGATTAAAGGTTTAGGGCTTCACTGCAGAAACGGATCCATGTACAAAATCTCAGTGAAAGCGCAAGCACCTCATAAAGCCGTTAAGAACTCCATTAAAGAACTGGAAATATAAACAGCAACATGGCTACAAGAGTATTATCTGTTCCAGTAAATGTCCTAAGCAATAGAGACTCTGATAATATAAACTTCTTTTTATGGTATAACACAGATTCCTTATGCAAATAATGATTAATGACTTTGAGGAAAATAATACCCATAGCCTCTGGCACCAAATTCTTTCAATCCCACAAAGGCTAGGAGGCATTGTACACAGGGAGAAAGACTCAAGAGAAGTTGTCTAATTTCTAAAGGGGAGGAACCCAATCTAAAATTTTGTATCTTTTTTTTTTTTTAAATGGAGGTTGCTATTTTTTAATTCATGAGATTATTCCCGCATTTATTTTTATTTAAACACCGTAAAGGGACAGTCTGTAATTAGGTCGCAGAACAATGATTGGGGATAAACTAATCTTTTTAACATTTAGAAACTTCGGATTTAGTCAGAATAGGAATCTTTGAGTTTACATAGTAATCCTGCCCATCAAATTTTGATATTGAAACAATACATGTGTCCATGTGTGTGAATAATAAAAGCTATTTCCTCTTTAAGCAAAAATGAACAAGTCTTTTCTAACAAGCATAATGTTTGATGAATATCTTGACACACTAGAAGTTTTGACTTAACATGTTCCTTTTTCTCTTTGAAATTATTTAACTGTGAACCCCACATCTCATCTTTGGTTATTTCTCAACTGTTACCATGTATTTAGATATAAAAAGAGTAGAAGATCCACAGATCTAGTATGAGTTTGTAAGACTGAGAGACACAGGAAATTAGAATAGAACATTAAGTAACAAAACATTTGTCACAGACTAAGCTCTTTTGACATCTTTATTTGCATTCCCTTTGGCAGTACTCTATTCCTGCTACAGAGAACTGTCATCTTCTTGCTAGCTGAGTAATTCTTTTACCCACCTTGTACCTCACCCCATGAGGAGGACTATAAACTTTACACTTTCATCCGTCAACCTTCCTCTTTAGGAATGAAAATCCAGCTCAGTCATTCTCAGCAGAAAGAGTAATCAAGGTTGTTGTCTTCCAAAGGTTTGTGCATTTCTGAACTCCTAAGGTTTTATGAAATTGCTGGGAATTTCAAGGGACTTTTCTAGCTGAGTAAATTCCACACCCTGTACTCTCATAGTTGCCAAATACAACTCAAGAGTAAATCGCATGTCCATGAATAAGTGATTTACTTTAACTGTCAAGACTGAATGAATTGATTCCTATTAGTCCTAATTTTGACTCCATTATCCCCAAGATATTTCAGCAAAGAAAAGGCTAAAATCCCCCAATTTTTTCTCAAATGGTTGGATCCTAACTAGTGAAGCTTGTGCTGCTATAACTGAATAAATAGACTTGAAGGAGAAGAAAGTATTGAGTCAGTATTCAGGCCATTTGTTATTCTCCATTTCCCTTTCAAAAGCATGTGAAAAATTAAAGGCAACGTTCCACTGAACACATTCCATATTTACCCACTCCTTAAGGTAAGCAATAAAATATTGAAGAAAAATACAATAAGCCCTTATAAGACAAATGATTTGTGTTTTTCTGCTTGTCTTTTAACAAAGACCAAATAATGGTTTCACTATGGTTTCTGGCCCTGCACTGCTGTCCCTATGCTTTTCCCTACATCCTGCCACTTGACTTGTTTCTGGGTTTTCTTTACGTTGGCCATTGATCAAGAATCGTCCAGAGCTCCACCCGTTCTGTGCTTGTTTCTGTTCCCTTCAGCCAGGATTCCTGGTGGGACTGTGGCTGCTGGAAAATTCAAACTTCTTAACCCAGACATCCTCAGTCATTTTGTTGCTCAGAGGATTGAAAACCAGGCAGTTAGGAGAGAGTTCACTTGATGTAAATCCTTCTCCAGCCTGGCCAAAGGTTCTCATTTGCTCCAGGGATGGCTTCCTAACCTTGTCCAGAGAACTGTTCTCAGTTTTCAAATCCCTCAAGTTCTTTCCTACTTTTTATCCTTTTCTGTGTTGAAATTGTTTTTCCCCTTGCCTTTCACGATCTCATTTTCTTCCTATACCTACATTTTATCTCCATCCACCATCACAATCTTAGTTGTTATACATTTTTAAGTCTCAGCCCACTTGATGACATAGCTCCCAAAATCTACTTTGCTTTTCATCTTTGCTCCAAACTCTCCAGGAAGATGAACTTGCAAGCACTTGAAATTATATGATTCAAGAAAAATCCATCTCTTCCTTAGACTGATATCTCTCTCCAAGTTCCTTCTTACTATTCTCCTGGTCCTCTTTTAAGTTATGTATTGTCCTGGTAATAACCTTAAATTTTTATTGATTCCTCTCTCCTTTACATTTTTTATGTTTTATCACAAACAAAGTTTTACTACTCTTCCTCCATCAATTCTGTGTTACAGAAACAATCCTTTCTCTTGATCTCTTATCTCCGTTTCCCTAATCTCTATCCTTATCATGTTAAGACGTGTCTTCTCAGCAACTCATGGTATCTTATCATTCTTTATAGAATCAGGTTAAATTTCTGTGTCCTAAAGACTCCATCAGAATATCTCAACTTACCATGTAGACCCTTGCTGTCCACTTGCCACATGTGTACTTGGGGACTTGAAAAATGGTTACTCTAAACTGAGATATAAATTGATAAGAGTAAAATATACACTGAATTTCAAAAACAATACAATCAGAATCATGTAAAAACGACTCATTCATAGTTTTCTTCACATTGAGATTGATTACACGCACTGGTCATAATGAATACCCTCTTCCAACAACACAAGAGAAGACTCTACACGTGGACATCACCAGATGGTCGACACCAAAATCAGATTGATTATATTCTTTGCAGCCAAAGATGGAGAAGCTCTACACAGTCAGCAAAAACAAGACCAGGAGCTGACTGTGGCTCAGATCATGAACTCCTTATTGTCAAACTCAGACGTAAATTCAAGAGAGTAGGGAAAACCACTAGGCCATTCAGGTATGACCTAAATCAAATCCCTTATGTTTATACAGTGGAAGTGACTAATAGATTCAAGGGCTTGGATCTGATAGAGTGCCTGAAGAACTATGGACAGAGGTTCTTGACATTGTACAGGAGGCAGGGATCAAGACCATCCCTGAGAAAAAGAAATGCAAAAGGGCAAAACGGCTGTCTGAGGAGGTCTTACAAATAGCTGTGAAAAGAAGAGAAAGGCAAAGGAGAAAAGGAAAGGTATACCCATTGGAATGCAGAATTCCAAAGAATAGCAAGGAGAGATAAGAAAGCCTTCCTCAGCGATCAATGGAAAGAAATAGAGGAAAACAACAGAATGGGAAAGACTAGAGGTCTCTTCAAGAAAATTAGAGATGCCAAGGGAACATTTCATGCAAAGATGGGCACATTAAAGGGAAATGATATAGACCTAACAGAAGCAGAAGATATTAAGAAGAGGTGGCAAGAATACACAGAAGAACTATACAAAAAAGATCTTCACGACCCAGATAATCATGATGGTGTTATCACTCCCTACAGCCAGATATCCTGGAATGCGAAGTGAAGTGGGCCTTAGGAAGCATCACTACAAACAAAGCTAGTGGAGGTGATGGAATTCCAGTTGAGCTATTTCAAATCCTAAAAGAGGATGCTGTGAAAGTGCTGCACTTAATATGCCAACAAATTAGGAAAATTCAGCTGTGGCCACAGGACTGGAAAAGGTCAGCTTTCATTCCAATCCCAAAGAAAGGCAATCCCAAAGAATGCTTAAACTACCACACAACTGCACTCATCTCACACGCTAGCAAAGTAATGCTCAAAACTCTCCAAGCCAGGCTTCAACCGTACATGAACCATGAACTTCCAGATGTTCAAGCTGGTTTTTGAAAAGGCAGAAATCAAATTGCCAACATCCGTTGGATCATAGAAAAAGCAAGAGAGTTCCAGGAAAACATCTATTCTGCTTTATTGACTATGCCAAAGCCTTTAACTGTGTGGATCACAATAAACCGTGGAAAATTCTGAAAGAGATGGGAATACCAGACCGCCTGACCTGCATCCTGAGAAACGAGTATGCAGGTCAAGAAGCAACAGTTAGAACTGGACATGGAACAAAAAACTGGTTCCAAATCGGGAAAGGAGTAGATCAAGGCTGTATATTGTCACCCTGCTTATTTAATTTACATGCAGAATACATCATGAGAAATTCTGGACTGAATGAAGCACAAGCTGGAATCGAGATTGCCAGGAGAAATATCAATAACCTCGGATATGCAGATGATACCACCCTTATGGCAGAAAGGGAAGGAGAACTAAAGAGCCTCTTGAGGAAAGTAAAAGAGGATAGTGAAAAAGTTGGCTTAAAACTCAACATTCAGAAAACTAAGATTATGGCATCTGGTCCCATCACTTCATGTCAAATAGATAGGGAAACAATGGAAACAGTGGGGGGCTTTACTTTGGGGGCTCCAAAATCACTGCAGGTAGTGACTGCAGCCATGAAATCAAAAGACGCTTGCTCCTTGGAAGAAAAGTTATGACCAGCCTAGACAGCATATTAAAAAGTAGAGACATTACTTGGCCAACAAAGGTCTGTATAGTCAAAGCTATGGGTTTTCCAGTAGTCATGTATGGATGTGAGATTTGGACTCTAAAGAAAGCTGAGCACTGAAGAATTTTGCTTTTGAACTGTGGAGTTGGAGAACACTCTTGAGAGTCCCTTGGACAGCAGGGAGATCCAACCAGTTCATCCTAAAGGAAATCAGTCCTAAATATTCATTGGAAGGACTGATGCTGAAGCTGAAACTCCAATACTTTGGCCACCTGATGTGAAGAACTGACTCATTTGAAAAGACCCTGATGCTGGGAAAGACTGAAGGCAGGAGGAGAAGGGGATGACAGAGGATGAGATGGTTGGGTGACATCACCAGTCAATGGACATGAGTTTGTGTAAACTCTGGGAGTTGGTAATAGATGGGGAAGCCTGGCATGCTGCAGTCCATGGGGTCACAAAGAGTCAGACATGACTGAGCGACTGAACTGAACTGAGCAGTAACATGGGAAACAGCCACTGTTTCCACTGTTTCCCCATCTATTTGCCATGAAGTGATGGGACCAGATGCCATGATCTTAGTTTTCTGAATATTGAGCTGTAAACCAACTTTTTCATTCTCCTCTTTCACGTTCATCAAGAGGCTCTTTAGTTCTTCACTTTCTGCCATAAGGGTGGTGTCATCTGCATATCTGAGGTTATTGATATTTCTCCTGGCAATCTCGATTCCAGCTTGTGCTTCATCCAGCCCATCGTTTCTCATGATGTACTGTGCATATAAGTTAAATAAGCAGGGTGACAATATACAGCCTTGACGTACTCCTTTTCCTATTTGGAACCAATCTGTTGTTCCATGTCCAGTTCTAACTGTTGCTTCGTGACCTGCATATAGGTTTCTCAAGAGGCAGGTCAGGTGGTCTTATACTCCCATCTCTTTCAGAATTTTCCACAGTTCATTGTGTTCCACACAGTCAAAAGCTTTGGCATAGTCAATAAAGCAGAAATAGGTGTTTTTTTGGAAATCTCTTGCTTTTTTGATAATCCATCGGATGTTGGCAATTTGATCTCTGGTTCCCCTGCCTTTTCTAAAACCAGCTTGAACATCTGGAAGTTCATGGTTCACATATTGCTGAAGCCTGGCTTGGAGTATTTTGAGCATTACTTTGCTAGCGTGTGAGATGAGTGCAGTTGTGTGGAAGTTTGAGCATTCTTTGGCATTGCCTTTCTTTGGGATTAGAATGAAAACTGACCTTTTCCAGTCCTGTGGCCACTGCTGACTTTTCCAAATTTGCTGGCATATTGAGTGCAGCACTTTCACAGCATCATCTTTCAGGATTTGAAATAGCTCAACTGGAATTCCATCACCTCCACTAGCTTTGTTCGTCTGATGGTTTCTAAGGACCACATGACTTCACATTCCAGGATGTCTGCTAGAAAATGCTAAATTACCAATGCAGCTCACATTACATTTTACTGGACAGCACAACTTCAGACAGTTGAGAAGACTATGCTGGGCTAAGCGAGATGCAACAAATTTAAAAAAAGAAAAGAAAAGAATAATCCACCCTTTCACAAGCCAGGTAGGGGGATAAGACAGTGAAAATCAATTATTAACACAACCAGTGGGCAAACACCAAATGACTGAAGAGGAAAATTAGCCCTGTGGAAGCTTAAAAGAGAGAAGCGGTCAGGAGTACCTTTTCTGAAGAAGCAGAATTTCAAAAGATGCTTGAAGGACAGACGGATTACTTTTCTGCAGCTGTGGAAGAAAGAGGAAGGCATTCTGGAACAGAGGAGGTGGGACAGCACTGAGTACGCCTGGGGTGAGTGTGTAGACCATTGGGACTTCCCTTGGTGGTCCAGTGGTTAAGACATAGCTTTTCAATGCAGAGGATCCATGTTCGATCTCTGGTGGGGGAGCTAGGATCCCATGTTCTTCATGGCCAAAAAACCAAAACAGAAAGTAGAAGCAATATTGTAACAAATTCAAAAAAGAGTCTTTAAATGGTTCACGTTAAAAAAAAAAAAAAGCAGCCATTATCTCGGGTGAGTGCCATGCCCTGGAAGGGACTCTGGTGGTCATATCTCCTGTGCCTCTATGCATGCGCTCAGTCACCTCTAGGACTTCTAGATGCTTTTCACCAATCTCTGTCCCACTGCTTTCTTCCAGGTTTTAACATACTCAGGACCTGAAGCTTAAAAAAAAAAAAAAAAAGGTACATGCATTTTGCCAGCCAGACTTGCTCTGCCTTTCAGAAAGCGTGCTACAAGTGTATGCCTGGGACAGTGGTATAGCATGGTGTTTTTGCTGAGGAAATGTTGTCTTGAACCAGAGAAAACTTTGAAAGAAGGGTCTTAGCCAAGTAAAGAACAGAATTCTGTGTTTGTTTAAACTGTCACCTGACTAGGTTGGCCAGCCATTCTGATTTGCCCAGCAGTATTTTAGTTTCAGGGCTTCCCTGGTGACCCAGCGGTAAAGAATCTACCTGCAATGCACGAGACATGGGTTCAGTTCCTGGGTTGAAAAGATCTTATAGAGAAGGAAATGGCAGCCCACTCCAATATTCTTGCCTGGGAAATCCCATGGACAGAGGATCTACTGTAGAATCACCCACCCCCAAAAGTTCCTGCACAAGTCTGAAAAAATATCTCAATCCCAGTTTCCACTCAGCAACAAGTGGCGGGTTACAGTCTTTGGGGTTGTAAAGAGTTATACAGGACTGAGCCGCTAAACCACCAGCATTTCAGTTTTAGCACAAAAGTACCACGTCCCAGGAAACCCTTCAGTCCCATGAAACCTGGGATGGTTGGTGCGTTTTACTTACTCTGCCATCTTCCAGGCTCTGGCTTTGTTTTTCTTTTTTGTCACTAGTCATTTACTCTGACAAAATGGCAGAGATGGTACAATGGTGTTGAAAAGGAATGTGGTTGCTTTCTGTGGTCACAGCAGCGTTTCTTAGCCTTGGTTTTGTAATGTCCTAGGGGGGTCAGTGGCACCCCACTCCAGTACTCTTGCCTGGAAAAATCCCATGGACGGAGGAGCCTGGTAGGCTGCAGTTCATGGGGTCGCAAAGAGTTGGAAATGACTGAGTGACTTCACTTTCACTTTTCACTTTCCTGCATTGGAGAAGGAAACGGCAACCCACTCCAGTGTTCTTGCCTGGAGAATCCCAGGGACAGAGGAGCCTGGTAGGAGGCCGTCTATGGGGTCGCACAGAGTCGGACACGACTGAAGTGACTTAGCAGCAGCCAGCAGAGGGTCACAGTTCTTTATGTTAAATTCATTCAACTTTCATTTTAAAAATATGTCACTGGATACACCCAATCAAACAGAGGAGGGATACTTCAGTCCCAAAAATTGGCAATAGAAGTCTTACTTGCAGGCAGCCTTTCTTCCTCATTGGAGCCTACTCATCTGAGCCAGTTCTCTGGTTCTTCCTCCTGAGTCCCTTTCAGGGCCGTTGGAAGTCCCATGCTTGTTCTCAAGGCCTGATAGCTAAAGGGCATCATCGATATGAAGGGGAAACACCTAGATGAGAAATTCAAGCAGCAGATTCAGTTCCAAGTTCTGGCAGTAAAAGGGTTGGTTACATGATTAAGAAGCCTTCTGGTTCCAAAGGAATGAAGCTACAGTGGTGAATGGGTAGGTGATAGGTTTGAACTTTGAAAATATTGACCTGAAACCTTTCATGTCAAACCCTCTATGACATGTATTCATCAAGCTTAGCTACTATGGAATCACCTATCCCTAAAAGTTCTTGCACAAGTCTGAAAAAATATCTCACTTCCAATTTCCACTCAGCAACAACTTCTTGCAGAGTGCTGTGAATTCCAAGTTGCAAAATTTGGGTCTTAAAATACTCATGTGGAAAATGTTACTGTCTAGCACTTTGCAGGGCTTCTGGGTAGCCTCATCAAAAAATTAAATACTGGAACTTCCTTGGAGGTCCAGCGTTTAAGACTTCACCTTCAGGGGAGGCAGGTTTGATCCCACTTGCCTTATGAGCAATAAAACAAAACAAAAAACAGAAGCAGTGAAAAAGTGAAAGTGTTAGTCGCTCAACTGTATCCAACTCTTTGTGATCCTATGAACTTTAGCCCTCCTCTGTCCTTGGGAATCTCCAGGCAAGAATACTGGAGTGGGTTGCCATTTCCTACTCCAGGGGATCTTCCCACAGGAATCAAACCTGGGGCTCCTGCATTGCAGGCAGATTCTTTACCGTCTGAAGCAATGTTGTAACAAATTCAATAAAGACTTTAAAAATAGTCCACATCAAAAAAATTTTTAAATACTTTGAGATCAAACAATGAAAAGCAAATTAACCTCTGGTGGTGGGAGGGAAGGGAGAGGAACAGTTGGTTCTTTGCTTAGCATGACTTTGATGTCTTACTATCTGGCTTGGGCTCTATCCCTTAAAAGACCCATCCCTTCAAAAGCTCTATGAATTGGTCCTAAAGACCTCAGGGGAGGAGAACTTCAGAGAGGATAGTTTTAAATCTCCCAACTGTTTTACTTTTATATGTGGATTGGCACGAATTGGCATCTCTCAGCAAATTAAGCAGTCCCTCTTTTTTTTTTTATCTATTGTGTCCTAGACAGAGAGGTAGAGTCTGGTTTAATGATGAGCAGTCTGTCATGGCCACGTTTCCTCCTAACAAGTCAACGCTGGTTTCCTCCGTCCCAGGATGAACACCTAGCTTCTTTCTCAGGTCAGAGTGGCTTGTCCCCTAGTCTTACCATCAGATCTGACCATCCCAGGCCGGGCAACTGCGCATTCTGTTCAGAAACTTCCAAAGAAATTGCCCTTTTGTGCTTTGGGATCTGGAGAGAGCGTTTTTATAGCCAGGCTAAACCTGAGTAGGATCCTGGCTTAATCTGGAAGACACTTCAGTTCTGCCTGGGTTTTCATCTTCCCCCAAATTTAATGCTGGGGAAGCAATCATGAACGGAGAAGAAACAATTGCATACAGATGTGCAGTTAAAAAACACAGACTAAAAAAAAAAAAAAGAAGTGTTTGACATTAATAATGTTCATAGTTATTAATTTCGAATGTAGAAAATCAGTAGCTTTGGAACTACACAGAATATACATGTAAAGTCTCATAAAAATATTTAACATTTTAGAATTCCCATATTTAGAACTAGGGAGAAATATGGACAAAATCCAGTTCTAGTGAATGTTAAGAATTCTATATCCAAAAATGTGTTAGAAATAAAAGATTAATAAGTTAAAAAAAAAAAACACAGACTAATCCTACTGGTTGCTAAGGTAGCTAAACGTATGATTTCGAGCGAAAAGTTCTCAGTTGCATTTTTTAACTTTCTTTTTCCTGTAAAATAATATAATATATTCTCCAAAAGGTTGTGAGGAGATATACAGGTAAGCAAAAACACTGTGAACGAATTTAGTCACTCATTAAAGTTCTGCATGGTTCATACCCCTATCAGTGTGAAATTCAGTTCCAAAAACAATTTAAAGTTTAAATTCTAACTCTTATTTCTTGGGTTACACACATAAACAATGTAATGTAGCATTATCTTTAATATTACACTGAAACAAAGTTTTAACTAACCGATGCTTTTAAGCCAAATATCTGTCCACACAGTCTTTCAACAATAGTTCTGTCTTTGGTGCTATCTTCCCTGTGTCAGCAGCGCTGATGGCCAGACTGTGACCCATTCGTTGGCTGAAAGGACCTCAGCTTGGTGCTTAGACAGCTTTCCCTTCTGTTGGCCTCTGTGTCGACCTTCTTTCTTCAGTTCAGGGGAATTCGGTGCAAAAAATAGGAGAGATGGAGAAAATCTTGAAATTACACACTTTCATTTTAAATTCTCAACGTCACAGTCTATGAAAGTAAGTGACAATGCTTAAAAGGATACAAAAATATATTCCCATTTGCTATTAAACGCATCCCAGGATGGGTCTTAGGAAAATCTCCTGGGTCTCCATGTCTAAAGCTGTAATCTCAGCCCCCAGCAAGGCCAGGCAGGTGAAATCAAACTTGGACTCTAGCTGGGTATCAGACAATAGTGAGGTAGAGGGAGGGAGGCTATAGAACTGAGAAAGCATTCAAGTACAAAAATTTAAACACTGGGGACTTTGCTGGTGGTTCAGTGGTGAAGACTCCCTGCTTTCAATGCGGAGAGTGCAGGTTCTATCCCAGACTGAGAAACTAAGATTTCACATCTGAGCGGTGTGGCCATAAATATATACATACATACATAAATAGCAATAATCATTAAAAGTCATAAGAGAAAAAAAATTTTTTTTAATTTACACTCTGAGCCAGATAAGCAGCATACAAATATAGGCTCAGTTAGTCCCCAGGTAGGACTGCCAATTTTCAACATCTATTCAAAAGGTTCCTTATATAATAGGGCAGTCAACTGAAATTATTTATTAAAATTATTTTTTAAACCACATTCACTATAGGCATAGTGAATATTCAATTTTCTGTACTATTCCTGGATGGTATTCCCTTTAAGGTACTGTTGCACATGCGTTGCCTTTTAAACAAATACAAAGTTCAGTGTAAATTTCTTTCAAAAAGTTACATAAGCATATTTCCCATGAGAAACTCCGCTTGTTCTTGTGGGAAACTATACAAAGGAGTTTATTAGCAATAAGATTGTGCACGGTCATCAGAATAGCAAAGGAGTCTTTTTTAACTGAGTGCATATTCTAATCCTCCCGTATGAATTAAAGTGAATAAAATCTTTGAAGTATTGTTGAGGAGGTAATCTTGGGTAGATGGAACGTGACAGTGCCCCTTTATCTAGTTCCAGCGTGATTAGACTGTGAGGCGCATATAGAATCATAGAGGGTGCTCACTTAGAATATGGTTCAAAATACATTCCAGCATTAGCTAAAGCAACTCAGGACAATGAACACCGCATTGAATAAAAATAACTTTAACATCCACAATGTAACATTTCTTTTTAGGGGGCTGGGGTTCAATTTGATAGACTGTTTCACATCGCTTTATTTTTAAGAAAGTTTGGCAGTCATCTCCGAGGGGGTAAACATTCATTTCACAATTGTATGTTTTGTATCCATGAAGTCTGGCCAGTTGTGGCCTGCATGACCCCAGGAGGTACCATTCTGGTGAACAATGTGACAAGTATCCTTGGGATTCAGGCAAAGCACAATTTCAGTTCAGTTCAGTTCAGTTCATTCGCTCAGTCGTGTCCGAGTCTTTGCAACCCCATGAATCGCAGCCCGCCAGGCCTCCCTGTCCATCACCAACCCCCGGAGTTCCCTCAGTCTCACATCCAATGAGTCAGTGATGCATTCAGCCATCTCATCCTCTGTCATCCCCTTCTCCTCCTGCCCCCAATCCCTCCCAGCATGAGTCTTTTCCAATGAGTCAACTCTTCGCATGAGGTGGCCAAAGTACTGGAGTTTCAGCTTCAGCATCATTCCTTCCAAAGAAATCCCAGGGCTGATCTCCTTCAGAATGGACTGGTTGGATCTCCTTGCAGTCCACAGCCTTAAAACAGCCTCACTGAGGATTGAAGGGATAAACAAGCTGTTCTGTGTAGGTATGATTCTCAAAGAGCAGAACTTTGTCCACTTAAGTACCCAAATTTAAAGTGTCCATGTATGTGTATATAATTAAGTAAGCATTAAAAAAATTTTTTTTAATCAGTGTACAACTTCCTAGATCCTTAAAGGGACAATGCAGATGAAATTTCTTGCACTTTTGGGTCACAATTGCTGTTGCTGCTGCTGCTGCTAAATCGCTTCGGTCGTGTCCGACTCTGTGCGACCCCACAGACAGAAGCCCACCAGGCTCCCCCGTCCCTGGGATTCTCCAGGCAAGAACACTGGAGTGGGTTTCCATTTCCTTCTCCCATGCATGAAAGTGAAAAGTGAAAGTGAAGTCGCTCAGTTGTGTCTGACTCTTAGCGACCCCATGGATTGCAGCCTACCAGGCTCCTCTGTCCATGGGATTTTCTAGGCAAGAGTACTGGAGTGGGATACCATTGCCTTCTCCTTGGGTCACAATTACGAACATGCAAATAATAAGAACATTATTTGTAATGTGGGTTACCTCTGTGCGCATGGCCATAGACTACTTTATGGTATTTTTTAAATGTTATGAATATGTCTCTAAAGAAAAAACAGTTTTCAAAGACTCTACCTGAGTTTGAAGTTTCCCAGAAACCAACATGAGACAAGGATTTGACTGCAAGGAATTTATTTGGGAGGAATAAGGTAATAGGGAATTAAGACAGGGGAGGGAAAGAAGCTAATGAAAGGTGTTATCAAAAGCACCATGTTGACAAGTGGCACTTAGCCCTTTGGGAGACAGTATAGATAATGTGTTCCACAATTCTCTCGCTGAGGGAGAGGGAAGTGGGATATTGACACATCAAATCCATCACCTTGGATGCAGGGCTTTTCCTGGGGGCTATTAACTCTCCTAGAACACGAGCAAGCAGGCTACATGCCCGCACAAAAGCGTACGCAGGACCTCGTCATCTCAGTCCTCATGATGTCGTAGCGACCCTGGATGCTCATATTGATCAGCATTTCTTTCTTTGCTTATTGGTCATCTGGAATAATAAACTGAAAATGACAAGGGAGAAGATGTCCCTTAAGGTCCAGGGGAACCTTGCTCTGGCCCCTTGTAGGAGGAGCCCTCTCCTTCCAGGGGCTGGGACCCAGCACAGGCAAAGTGAACAGGAAGCACAAATTCCCAAGTCATTACCAGGATTTGTATATTTTAAACATGGACACTGTTGCAGGCTAACTTCTTTAAATTAAAATGGGAGGCAGGGGACTTCCGTGGTGGCCCAGTGGCTAAAACTCCTCTCTTCCACGGCAGGAGCCGTGAGTTCCCAACCCTGGTCAGGGAACTAAGATTCCACATGCTGTGCAGTGAGGCCAAAAAATAATAAATAAATAAAAGGGGTTTTAAAATTATTATTATTTAAATGGGGTTATAATGGGGCTCACAGTCCCTGCATCCTACCAAGACATGACAATGCTCTTGATTTCTTATCATGGCCAGTGGAGGCATTTTCAGGAGAGCTCCACTTGGCTTTTCTTAACAGATGGTTTGCTCTGCAGGCCGAAGAACTCATGTGAGCTGAGGTTCTGCCAGCTCTAAGCATAGTCATTTTGATGACGTCCTGGGGCTACACAGACATTTCTACTTAGGTGTCCCAAAGAGACACTGGATTTCCTGTGAGGTGGACTTGGCCCAGGACTCCAGACTTCACTTATCATCTAGCCTCTGAGTAGCCCCTACTCTAAAAGGGGGCCATGATGTTGACTGATGTCCACGAGCAGGAGTGTCCTGCATCTTAATTCATGAGTGTCGTGGAACTTAATTCTGCTGAGTAAATGTAGTACATAGTCCACTTCCATCTGTTCTTCTACTCAGTACACTTATGCCCCCAATTAAGCATGAGACAGGAGCTATGATTCTGTTTGTTATTCCTTGGCCGCTCTCAGATCCGACATATCTGTCATTTCACTGCACCAAGTAGGACTTTGTGGCTTGAAGGTACATATACTTTGTACAGCATGGTCTCTAAATGCAATCCAGTAACTCATACAACACCAACCAAAGCAGAGATCTGTCCCAGTGCTGGAGAAAAATGGATCTTGAAATAGGTAAGAGATAGTTTGTCTCCTACGTGATGACTCTTGGTGTCCCAATACCACCATCCAGAGAGATTTCCACAGAGAATGTTTTTCCTTTGCCTTCATTTTACCCTATTGAACTTAACCCTTGACTATGATACAGTGTGGAGAAGGAAATGGCAACCCACTCCAGCATCCTTGCCTAGAGAATTCCATGGACAGAGGACCCTGGGGGGCTACAGAGGACCTCCATAGGGTCACAAAGAGTTGGACACGACTGAGCGACTAACACACACACACACACACACACACACACACGATACAGTGCGTTGTTAATATTTGCCTTCCACCAGTGTCATTTAGTAAAGAGATTTGGGGAGGAGCTAATTCTGTTTTCTCTCTGAGCATAAGATTTGCCTTCAATTTTGTAACTGGTTTTCTAGGCTTGTTGATACATCTGTGAGGCTTGCCTATGTTTTTCTCTCCAAAAGTACAACTTTTAGTATCTTTTAGTGTGTGCTCTGTCTTTAGCAATAAAACAAATCAATTTTATACTAGAGGATAGTATTTTGTGCTTGTTCTGGAAATAGCTTCACCAGAGGTGTCATTGCACATTTATTGATTTATTTATTTGATGGTATGAGAGCTTCCATGGCTTTCTGTTACTCTTGGACAATGTTTTATGATAAACAGTGTCCTGGGGACTAGTGGTGATGAGATCACTAGTCTAATAAAAACATTTTGAGATATTCTTCAGTTATCTATCTTACTCACTTCTCTTTTATAGCTGCTTATACAAAATTACCTTTCAGATTCCTTTGTCCCAACACATACTGGTTGATATTCTGTATTCATGCTGGTATATTGTGTTCTTTTTCTATACTTAAGACTTGGAATTATACATTTAAATTATTTTTAAATAAACCATTCTTGGGCAGCCCATCCATTTTTAGGGTTGATTGTAAGAAGAACTATAATCATCAAAGAAGAAAAACCTGTAAAATCATTTTTTCTCTGACCCATCCTCTCCCATTGAACTTCACTGGTGACAAAAGAAATGAAATCTGCAACATTTTCAACACATTTGCAAGTATGTGCCTATGTGAGAAGGGCTTCCCCAGTGGCTCAGTGGTAAATAATCTGCCTGTGATGCAGGAAACACAGGAGACTCAAGTTTGATCCCTGGGTCAAGAAGATCCCCCGGAGAAGGAAATGGAAACCCACTCCAGTATTCTTGCCTGGAGAATCCCACGGACAGTGAGCCTGGTGGGCTACGATCCATGGGGTCCCAAAGAGTCGGACACGATGGAAGCAATTTAGCACATACACAGGCAAGCCTATGTGAGAAGGTAAGTGGATATTCCCAAACATGAGTTAGATAACTTCCTAAGATTATTTTTATGCTTTTGCTCTACTATTGCCTCTAAAAAAAGAAAGCAAATGGCAACTCAGTGCATCACAGGACAGTGGGGAACCTGGGATTTTTATTTTTGCTACTCACAAATATTTCAGCTCTTCAGTACTCTTTCTGTCCACTGGTAAACTCTGCTGTTCTCATAGAACCATTGAAAGCTAGAGTTGAGGTGGGTTTCTGGCATGACCCAGCACAGCTATTTCATTCTTCACAAAAGGAAATAGGGACCTAGGTAATTTAAATGTCTTTCCCTAAAGCCATAACCCTGTTAGTGGTAAAGCTGGGGATGGGGGGATACCCCATCTGAATGTTATAATTGTTTCACTATAATTTTGCTTCTCAAAACAAATCCCATGACTGTGTCTATATGTAATATAAGAGAGTTCTCTGGAATTTTCCCAGTCCAGCGGATGTCTCCACTCCAGGGAAGAATATAAATGTCAGGAGAGTTCCACCACTAAGGCATCACTGGTCTGGTAAAGAAGGGGGCAGGTGTCCGTAGGTCAAGGCTGAAGCAGTTGGCTGGAGAGCAGTACTTGACTCAAACACGCTTCAGCATTAGACAAATACAGGATTTCAATGCTTAGGACAACTTGTCCTATAACCTCGTGATTTCACACAGAGATGTGAGTGGAGGTGGAGAGACAGCAAGACAATGACTTGGCATTTGTCAAAACCGTTTGTCAACTAGATGAAATGTGTCACAAGCCTGTACAAACGCAAAAGATAAAGTATCGGGCTGGCCAAAAAGTTCATTTGGGTTTTTCCATAAGGGCTCTGTCGTTCCCGACTCTCTGCACTGCTATGGACTATAGCCCACTGACAGCCCTCTTTCTGTCCATGGAATTTTCCAGGCAAGAATACTGGAGTGGGTTGCCACTGCCTACCACAGAGGATCTTCCCGACCCAGTGATTGAATCCACGTCACTTGGGTTTCCTGCCTTGGCAGGTGGATTCTTTACCACTGGCACCACCATCATGGAAAAACTCAAATGAACTGGCCAACCCAGTACAAGGGGTACATTATTTAGAAAAAGACTAGTTTTTGGACATTGCTTTATCCATCTCCAATAGACTACTTAATTTCTCTCGAAGGGACTCAAAATCTTCTCAATGGTTAGGAGAGGTTAGGTTATATCTCTATGGTTAGGTGAGGTTAATAGAGAATATTATACAAAAGGCAAAAGCTTGAGATAAAACTTTGGGGGGAAACAAAGCAAGGCTAAACTGTTGGATCACCTATCTCATCTGGCAGCCCTAACTGCAGGGCAGAAACAGAGACACAGACCTAGAGAACGGATTTGTGGACACAGAGTGGGTAGGAGAGGATGGGACGAACTGAGAGAGTGCCATTGACATATGTACACTTGCCATGTGTGAAATTAGATAGCTAGTGGGAAGTGCTGGAGAGCACCGGGAGCTCAGCCCGGTGCTCCGTGATGACCTAGAGGGATGGGGGTGGGGATGGGGGTGGGGAGGGTGGGAGGGAGGCTCAAGAGGAAGGGGATACATGTATACATCTAGCTGATTCTTGTTGCTGTGCAGCAGGAACTAACACAACATTGTAAAACAATTATCCTCCCCCAAAGGAAAAAAAAGATGAAAATAAAGCAAGGCTAAATCGCTGGATCGTCTTTCCCACCTGGCAGCCCTGTGATTAGTGTTAGCAGGGGGTGTGTGGAGGGGTGTGAGTGGAGAGCTGCAATCACTGCTTTCTCCCTGATGTTGACGTAGGTGTCAAAAACTGGTTGACGAGCTTGACATATTGGGCAACTCTTGTGATAACGTAGTTTAAGCTTCTGCTCTTAGGCAAACACCTAAGTGAAAAACAGACCGTCAGTGTCCACTGGCTGGAATGCACAGAAGCTAACCTGGCTTTGCTCCCTGTGTTGTATATACCTCATCCCAGGAGATGGTCAAGATGGGATGATGCGTGCTTTCTAATGCAGAAACCCCCTGGTGATGAATTTGCTGTCATTTAATGAGGTTTTGAAAATAAATGGTAGCTGCTGCTAAGTCGTTTCAGTCATGTCTGACTCTGTGCGACCCCATAGACAGCAGCCCACCAGGCTCCCCCGTCCCTGGGACTCTCCAGGAAAGAACACTGGAGTGGGTAATTAATGGTGGGCTAACATTAAATAATGTTTTTAGGGAAATATATTAGGAGTTTAACCATTTTCTTTAGATTCAATCTTAATAGTGGTAAACTAATTTTGTGAAAGTAGAAGGGAATGCTGTGACACCACTACATGGGTTTTGAATGTAAAAATTATATTTAATCTGCTGTGACCATAGATTTACCTATAAAAATCACTTCAAGGACACTGTGTTTTGATATAATGTACAATGTGGCAAATATAATTAACATTAGTGAAAGTGAAGTCGACCCCATGGACTGTAGCCTACAAGGCTCCTCCCTCCATGGAATTCTCCAGCAAGAGTACTGGAGTGGGGTGCCATTTTCCTTTTCCAGGGGATTTTCCCGACCTAGAGATTGAACCTGGGTCTCCTGCATTCCAGGCGGATGCTTTAACCTCTAAGCCACCAAATTGGTTAACAATTAATAATTAACATTGCTGTACGTTATCTATGGAAGCTGTTGAGACAGTGAATCCTAAGAGTTTTAATCACAAGAAAAAGTTTTTTTCTATTTCTTGAATTTCAAACCTTTATGAAATGATGGATGCTCACTGAACTTATTGTGATAATCACTTTGTGATGTATGTAAATCAAATCATTATGCTGTGCACCTTCAGTTTAGCCATACTGAATGTCAGCCGATAAAACAGAAAGAAAAAAAATATGTTTTTACACTTCTCTGGGGAAAAAAGTAGACCTTTCTAAAAATAATAAAGAATATACGCACAAGCAAATTGTTTTTCCTTGTAAGTACAAATAAAATTTTATTTAATAAAAAGAGTAATGTTGTGCAGTTTTGAAGCACAGCTGATATATTTGGCAGTTAATAAAACTTAAACTTTGTAATAAAAGAATAATTATTTGAGCTTTGAGCTTTTTTTCCAGTAAGTGTGTCTTATAATGCTTTGAAAATTCTCTTAGTGCAATTGCATTGGTCATCATCCAGTTCATAGAGAAATATGGAGCTTCTTAAATACCATATAAGCAGATAAAATATACTCAGTCTGCTTCCAAGAGCTTTCAAGTGACAAGAACAGTCAATTAAATCTATATGTAGGAAAAACTGAGATATGAAACTGAACAGCAAACTTAGGATTAGTATAGCAAAATTCACATTCTTGCAATTTCATTTTTCAATACAATAGTTGATTTTATAGAAATAAAATTTTATATTCCCACCCAACCATTAATCTCTAAAGGAAATATATTCAACTTCTCTTCCACATGAATTAGCAAACCTGAACAGAGTCTTTTTTTAGTTTCATGTATTTAGTAGAAAGTGGCTCCCCTGATGGCCAAGCAGTAAAGAATCCGCCTGCAATGCAGGAGATGCAGGAGACATGGGTTTGATCCCTGAGTCAGGAAGATCTCCTGGAGGAGGACATGCCAATCCACTCCAGTACCCTTCTTTTTTTTTTTTCCTTTCTAAATTTTATTATCCTCATGCTTTCTTTTTTTGTTTTGTTTTGTTTTTTAAACAAATTTATTTATTTTTAATTGAAGAATAATTGCTTTACAGAATTTTGTGGTTTTCTGTCAAACACCAATAAAAATCAGCCATTGGTACACCCATGTCCCCTCCCTCCTGAACCCCTCTCCCCTCTCCCTCCCATCCCACCCCTCTAGATTGTCACAGAGCCCCTGTTTGAGTTCCCTGAGCCATACAGCAAATTCCCGTTGGCTAGCTATTTTACACTTGGTAATGTAAGTTTCCATGTTACTCTCTCCATACATCTCACACTCTCCCACTTCTCTTCTCCCTGTGTCCATAAGTAGGTTCTCTATGTCCGTTTTTCCATTGCTGCCCTGCAGATAAATTCATCGGTACCATCTTTCTAGATTCCACATATATACAGTAGTATATGATATTTATATTTCTCTTTCTGTTTTACTTCACTCTGTATAGTAGACTCTAGGTTCATCCACCTCATTAGAACTGTCTCAAAGACATCCCTTTTTATGTCTGAGTAAATTTCCATTGTGAATATGTACCACTGCTTCTTTATCCATTCATCTGTTGATGGACATCTAGGTTGCTTCCATGTTCTAGCTATTGTAAATAATGCTGCAATGAACATTGGGGCACATATGTCTTTTTCGATTTTGATTTCCTCAGGGTATATGCAAAGGAGTGGGATTGGTGGGTCATACGGTGGTTTTATTCCTGGTTTTTTAGGGAATCTCCATACCATCTTCCATAGTGGCTATACCAGTTTACATTCCTACTAGCAATGCAAGAGGGTTCTCTTTTCTCCACACCCTCTCCAGCATTTATTGCTTGTAGACTTTTTGATGATGGCCATTCTGATTGGTATGAGGTGGTATCTCATTGCACTTTTGATTTGCATTTCTCTAATAATAAGCAATGTGGAACATCTTTTCATGTGTTTGTTAGCCATCTGTATGTCTTCTTTGGAGAAATGTCTGTTTCGGTCTTTTTCCCACTTTTTGATTGGGTTGTTTGTTTTTCTGGTATTGCCACTCCAGTACTCTCGCCAGGAGAATCCCATGGACAGAGGAGCCTGGCAGGGTACAGCACAGGAAACACAGAGTTGGACATGTCTGAGTGACTGAGCATGCATATATTCAGTAGAAAATCATAAACAATACAACAGTCATCCATAAAGTCCAAAGTTTAAAATAAGAGATATCCTCCAATGAGACATTAAAATGAGCCAAAATAAAATTCAACACTGTGCCAAGTTTTTACTAGAATTTACTAAAGATGCAAATGCAAAAAGAATTTCACTGGGTTTGGTTGAGAGAAACACTGACCCAAGTTTTTCGAAGAACACATTTTGACGTGGCTGTGCTTGGTTTTTGAGTTCATGTGAATTACAAAACAAATGAAATCCATATGTTTCTGATTCACTCACACTCAACTCATCAAAATGTAGTTGTAGGAGCTTCTTGAAGTCTGAGCAGCTTTGTCTGTTCTTTGTCCTTAGGAAATAGAACTCAAAGACAGAATTCAACATATAATTATTTTAAAACCATCTGAGGATTTTCACTGAAGTCAAATTGCTTAATACATATTGTGCTGTCTTATAGAAGTAAGCAAGCAGTACAGAACGTTTAGCCAAGTAAATCCTTTCTATCCCTTCTTCCCATTGTCGTTTTTGCTTTCGTTGTTTTTCCAGGAAAACAGAAGGAATTTAGCCTGCCAAGAGAAATCCGGTCTCTTCTCTCAAGGAACATAGTGTGGTTGATTACTTTACTCTCTAATTCTTCATGTAAACAATACTGATTGTCAACTGTGAAGTTGAGTGCTTCTCCTTCCTAGGTCTTAGTTGGACTTTTATTTGGAGAAATTTTGGGTCAGTTTGATTATTGTTTACAATGACTTGAAGTGTTAGCTTGATGAAGAGAGTGACTGTATCCATTAGCCTTGAGTGAGGCTGTATTCGAGCCTTACATCTGGCATGTGGCACCAAAGACACTGACACCTCACACCTGACACCTGGCACCAAAGACTTTGCTGAAGCAGTGGGCCTGGCTGGTCTTATCAAGGTGACTGGCACCGTGACCTTTGTCCCTTGCTCCTCAATAGAGGTTAAGTGGCGCTACAATCAATTTAAGTAAATGTGCTTGGGGATAATATAGAGATATAATGGAAATCTGATATTGGCTTTTGCAGAAAATTGAAATATTTTAAGTGCCCAGATCACCAAGAATTCTTTAGGCAGCCTTTCAAAGCTACTATTGTTATAATCCAAATGGGATTCGGAAGAGTTGCCAAAGAAAAAATCCAGTGGACAACTTGACCGTGGCATCAGGAACATCCCATGAGAGAAGTTCCCCTCCAAAGACAGTGCTTCTAGTGCTATGGGTTTCTCTGTCACTTCTTTACCTGCCTAGTGGTATTGGAGTTCAAACACAGCCATTGGTCCTTTGGAACGCGGACCTTGTGGGCAGGACTTCATGAAATATATACTTTTTACTAGTTTGGTCTCTTTTCTCCATTAAGCTTATTCCATAGATGACTCTACAATTATTTTCCAGTCCCTCTAAAGGAGATTTTGTCCTTACATCCTCTCCTCTCAGCAGGGCTTGAGGTGGCAGTGAGATACAGAAGAAGAAAAAAAAAGTCAAGTCAACAAAACTTACAATGTGTAATCTGTAGTAAATGGTTCAACTTCTCTGAACATCAGTTTGGTTATTTCAGATGCAATTATAATAGCTAGCGTGAGGATTGCAATAAGAAGTATACACAGTACCTAGAACATAATTAGTTCTTATAAATATTCTTTTTTTTCTTCTTTACTCTAGTAGTCCAAAGAATATCCTACCTACTGGTGCCCTTACATTTATTATTTCAACTCATACTCATCAGGTACTGTGAGCTAGGCAGTCTGTTAGGGAACTTGGACACTGGAGTGAAGGAAAAGGATGTGATCATGTCCTCTTGGGGTTTCAAATCCAGTGAGAGAGGGACATTAAACAATTACACAAATGAAGATGTGTTTACAAATTGCAACATTCTATGAAGCGAAAGGAGAGTATACTGCCAGGCATGCATTTCTAGTCAACTAACTTGTTTCCAGGCAAATATCAGGATTTGCAACATCCAATGAATGTTCATGATCTTAGCAGCTGTCTCATGTGATGCCTGCAAATCATATTTGATTTTTATGTCATTGGGAGGGGTCAATATCTGTGTTTATCAGACATACAAAAACGTATAAAAAGTGTGGGATTCATGACAAAGCATTAATATAAAGAGAAGCTAACATCATCATTAATGTTTATTTATTATAAACCACCAATAGATTTGCATCCAGAAGTATGATAATCTGCTCGTATTAAGGATATCCCGTAAGCAAGATTCTTTTTGCCAAAACAGAACAAATAGCAGCCATCATATTTTGTTGCCCAGGAAAGGGAGTGAGCTATCCATTTTTTTCCAAGTTATTGAGATTACTTTATTTATTAAAAATTGCTCCTATTTAATGCATACATTTTGATGAGTTTGGACATATGCACACAACTTGTGATACCATCACTACAACCAAGATAAAATAAACATAGCCATCACCTCCAAAAGTCTTCTTGTGTTTCCTTGCTTGCTTTTTTGTCGGTTTACTTTGTTTTGTTTGGCAGTAGTAAGAACATTTAGTAAGAGATCTGCCTTCTTGGGGGCTTCCCTGGTGGCTCAGTGGTAAAGAATCCACCTGCCAATGCAGGAGACATGGGTTCAAAGCCAGCGCAATGAGAAGTCAGCGCATGGCAACTAGAGAGTAGCCCCCGCTTGCCGCAACTAAAGAAAAGCCCGTGCAGCAACCAAGATCCAGCATGGAAAAGAATAAATAATACGTAATTTTTTAAAAAAGAGATATACCTTCTTAATAAGTTTTTAAGTGCACGACACCATGTGTTAACCATCAGTACTAGGTTGTACAGCAGATTTCTATAATTTATTCATCTTATGTACCTAAAGCTTGGTACCTACTGAACAACTTCCCGTTTCCCCTCCCTCACGCCATCCCCTGGCAACCACCTTTTTATTCTCTGCTTCTGTGAACTTGACTATTTAGATACCTCATATAAGAGCATTATCAGTATTTGTCTTCCTGTGACTGACTGACTTCACTTAGTTTAATGTCCTCTACGCCATTGTGAATGGTAGGATTTCCTTCTTTTTTAAGGCTGAATCAGATTTTGTTGTAGACATGCAACATGTTTTCCTTATATATTCATCTATTGATGGATATTTAGGTTGTCTCCCTATCATGGCTATGGTAAAGAATGCTGCAATGAACACAGGGATGTAGATTTCCCTTCGAGACAGTGAATCAGAAGTGGGATTGCTGGATCATGGGGTAGTTATCTTTTTATCTTTTGGAGGAAAAGATGTTTTCATAGTGGTTGTACCATTTTACATTTCCACCAACAATGTCACAAAGATTCTTTTCAATAATTCAGCCCCCCATAGTTTCCTTGTAAAAACACCCTTGAATTTTTCTCTTCCTTCAGTATTCTCAAGCATCTTGACTCGGCTCCTACCTTTCCCTGTAACTGCTTGCATTAAGATCACGAGTGACGTCAATGACCACATAGAAGACACCTGTTCACCCTCGTATTGCTTTATGTATCTGCAGCACGTGGAGCAAGGAACTCAAGCAATTTTTCTAACTTCCTTATCGAAACTGTCTCCTACCCTGCTTTCAGTGGAAAATCCTCCCTGGTTCTTTTATCAGCACCTGATTTTTTTTGTTGTTGTTGTTACTACAAGTAGCACTGTGAAAATTTTCTTCTTGCATATAGTTTTCTTCTCATTTAGGATTATCTCCTTAGGGGTCCCAAAAGGGAGACTTACTTCTAGGTAAAAGGTTTGGGGGAAAATGTACCAAGTTGCTTTTCCAAAAGACTGTATCTCTTTGAATGCCCTCAAAAAGTGTGAGAGCACCAGTTACATTTATTTTCTTGGGCATCTTGCCTATTAGTTTGTTTTTTAACTTTTTATTTTGAAAAATTTATAGATCCAAAAAAATTTCTAAAGAAATGAACAGAGAGTCCTGTGTAGCCTTCACCCAACTTCCAATGTTAACATCTTGAACAACTACAACAAGTTTTTATATGAGCACAATATCTAAACCAGATCTTCCCTGGTGGCTCAGTGGTGAAGAATCTGCCTGCCAAGCAGGAGACGCAGGTTTGATTCCTGGGTTGGGGAATATCCCCTGGAGAAGGAGATGGCAACCCATTCCACTATTCTTGCTGGGAAATCCCACAGACAGAGGGGCCTGGCAGGCTACAGTCCTTGGGTCACAAAAGAGTCGGACACGACTTAGCGACTAAACAACATCAACAAAATCAAAGTCAGGAAATTTACAGTCATACAATCCACAAAGTTTATTAGAGTTAAACATATGTATGTGTTTTGCTATATAATTTTATTGTGTGTCTAGCCACCTGTAACCAACGCCAAAACCAAGATACTTTACTATCTGTATGCCAACTATATTTCAAAAGAAGAAGGAGGAGGATAAGGAGGAGAAGATGAAGGAATTTTACTATCCCTCCTTTTACCCCTTTATAGCCACACCCATTATCCTTCCCCATTCCTAACTCCTGGTGTCCACAATTTTGCTCATCTCTGTAATTATACTATTTCCCCAATGTTACATAAGCAGAATCTTATATGTATCCTTTTGAGATTTTTTTCCTAATTTTTTCTACTCTGCAGTAACTTCTCTGAAGTTCATCCAACTTGCTGCCTGCATCAATAGTTTATACCTTTCCTGGTGGTACACATATACCAGTTTGTTTACCCATTCAGTCAATGAAGGATGCTTGGTTAATTTTCAGCTTTTGATTACCATGAATAAAGGTGCTGTAATCATGTATGTACAAAGTTCTTCATGAAAATAAGTTCCCATTCTTGGGAATAAATATTGAAGAGTAAAATTGCTGGCTTGTAGGGTATTTGCGTGATTAGTTTTATAAAACACTGATAAACTGTTTACCCAAGTGACTGCATCATTTATTCCATCAGCAATGTATGAGTGAGCCAGTTTCTCTGTGTTCTCGCCAGAATTCTGTTATTACCACTTAAAATTTTTTAGCCTTCCTGATAATTTTGAAACGACATCTCATTATGGTTTTAATTTGCATTTCTCTAATGGGTAATAATATTGAAGATCTTTTCATGTGCTTATTTGCCATCTGTATACCCTCTTTGGTGAAATGTCAATCATATCTTTTGCCAATTTTCTAATTGGATATTTTTTAATCTTCTGTTTGGGGAGTTATTTATTCTAGATACAAGTCTTTTGTTGGATGTATGATTAGAAATACTTTCTCCCAGTTGGTAATTTTTATTTTTCATCTTTTTAAGAGAGTCTTTCAGAGAAGAAAAAAATTTAAGTTTGATGAGGTCCAACTTATCAATTTTCCTTTTATGAATCAAGCATTTGTTCTCATTCCCAAAGATTTCTTTTTTTTTTTTATTCTGGAAGTGTTTTAGTTTTATATTTTACAATTAACTCCATGATTCACATCGAGTTAAATTTTGTATAAGGGCTGAGGTTTAAGATACAGGTGTTTTGTTTTTGGTTTTTTGCCTAAGAATGTCAACTGCTACAGCACCATTTATTGGAAAGGTTATATCTCCTCCATTGTGTTGATATTACCCCTTTGTCAAAAATAAATTGAATCCATATTTGTGGAGATCTATTTCTGGGTCCCTGTCCCACTGATATTTGTGTCTATGTATCTGCCAGCACCGCAGTCTTGGTTACTGTAGCTATGTAGTAAGCCTTAATCTTGGGAACAGTGATTCTTCCCAGTGTGTTCTTCCTCAAAATTATTTTAGCCATTCTAGGGCTTTTTCCTTTCCATATAAATTTTAGAATAAACTTGTCTATGCCTATGAGAAACCTTGTTGAGATTTCAATAGAAATTGTGTTAAACCTATAGATCAATTTGTAAGAACTGACATCTTTATTATTTCAAGTTTTCTAATCTTTGAATATGGTATGTCTCTCTAAGTATTGAAGTCTCCATTAATTTCTCTATTCAATGTATATTTTTTAATACTGAATATTTGGTATTTTTTAAAAATAAAAATTATCTAGTAATTTTTCATTACCTAGATCTAGTAACATGTTTTCTTAGACTTTTACCTAAGTATTTCATTTTTTGGTAAGGGAGCAATCACCGACTTGATGGACATGAGTTTGAGCAGGCTCTGGGATTTGGTGATGGAACAGGCAAGCCTGGCCTGCTGCAGTACATGGGGTCACAAAGAGTTGGACACGACTGAGAGACTGAGCTGATTGCATTTTTTAGTTTGGTTTTCACTTGTTTGTCATCAGTATATAGAAATAATTAATTTCTGTGTATTGGTTTGTATCATGTAACTCAACTCATTTTTAAGTTATAGGAGTCTTTTTGTAGATTCCTTGGCATGTTCTATGCAGACAATCTTGTTGTCTACAAATATAGTTTCATTTCTTCCCTTGTAATCTTCTTGCCTTTTATATCTCTTCCTCGCATTATTATCATGGCTAGAACCTCCAATACAATTTTGAGTAACAGTGATAACAGTATATACATCCTTGCATTGTTCCTGCCTATGGGGTCGCATAGAGTCGGACACAAGTGAAGTGACTTAACCATGTTCCTGATCTACAGGGAAAGCAATCAGTCTTTCATCAATAAATACAATATAAGCTGAGGATGTCTTACAGACATTCCTTATGAGGTTAAGGAAGTTTCTTTCTGTTCTCACTGTCTGGAGAATTTTTACCGTGAATCAGTGTGAATTTTGTCAAATGCTCTTTTTTTTTTTTGCATCAATTAATATGACTATATGATTTTTCTTCTTTAGCTTATTGATATAGTAGGTTACAATGACTGATTTTCAAATACTGAACTGGCTTTATGTTCCTGGAATTAATTCTACTTAATATCAGTGGCTTATTCTTTTTATACATTGTTGAATTGCTAAAATTTTGCTGAGAATGTTTGCATCAAACTGCATGAGAACTATCTATTTGCAATTTTGTGTATATGTTGTCTCTGTCTGTTTTGTGTATCAGAGTAGTAATGACCTTGTAAAAGGAATTGAGAAGGATTTCCTCCTCTTTCTGAAAGAGATTGGATGAAATTGGTGTTCATTGTTTGAACGTGTGGTCAAATTTTCCATTGAAAACATCTGGGTCTGAATAGTTTTTTCTCAGGAGCAGTAAAATAACATTCAATTTCTTGAATACTTACAGCATTAGTCAGCTTATGTGTTTCATCTTGTCTGAATTGTGGTGGTTTGTGGAGTGCATAAAAGGGGCAGAAGAGAAAGCATTTAGGTAAAGGCAGTATTACCACAGTGTAAAGCAAACTACACCTGGAAGTCAGCCCCCACCTAAGCACTCCCTAATACAAGGGACCCGAACACCCTGGCGATGGGCCATGTGTGTACAGCAGGTCAGCGGCAAGCTAGAGAATATCCTGAGATTGCCACAAAGGGACTGAAAGCCTGCTTCCATTTCCAGCATCCTATCTTTGTGAAGTAGGGTTTTCTGCAGTGACAACAACCAGAATGAGATTATAGAGTAAACTGGACGTAAGCAACACGCTTCAGGTGCCACCGTCTCGATGGGACTGTCTAATTGCAGGAAAACAAGCTCAGGGCTCCACTGCTTCAGCATTACGGTAGTTGTATAATATTTCATTCTATATCACAATGTGATAATAATAGAAATAAAGTACACAGTAAATCTAATGTGTGTTTGAATCAGCCCAAAACCATCTCCCGGCTCTAGTCTGTGGAAAAACTTTCTTTCACAAAACTGGTCTCTGGTGCCAAAAAGGTTGGGGATGGCTGCCCTTACAGATAATGAAACTTGTACCTTTTCTCACTAATAGAGCTCCCAAGCTCACAGACTTTCTTAAGGGTCCAGTTTTGGTTTATTTCAACAGCACATGCAACCAGTTTAGAGTGAGTAACTGTGGCAGTAGTTACCAGTCTATGTGTGCGGTTCAGAAGTCAGTATCTATTTTCACAAGTATGGCACGTGCTGATACAAGCTCACTGCTGGTTTTATGACAGTACACACTCCAAGGCACATGCCACCCGAGTCACGTGCAGCGGCAGAACACCCAGGCTTCCGTCACACAATGAGCTAAGGTGGAGGGGCCCAAATGCCTGTGAAACAAATAAGCGCCTTAAAAACCAACTCTGGCATGCGTGCTCAGTCCCTTCAGTCATGTCCGACTCTGCAACCCCGTGGGCTGTAGTTCCCCAGGCTCCTCAGTCCATGAGATTCTCCAGGCAAGAATGCTGGAGTGGATTGCCATTTCCTTCTCCAACTCTAGCATAGATGCTCTTTATTTTCAGTTTGAGGATATCGATTATGACCAAAAAGAAGAAAAAAATTTAAATCTACTTCTCAGAGAAACTGATCTAAACTTTAAGGATCCTGCTGTTGATTATTGGGGAGGGGCAACTCCCCATTCTGTTTCGCCTTTCAGCAATGTCAGAGCACCATGGCCAAGAGTTTCTTAGCACCACGCCCTAGGAACCACGACTGAGGCTTTTCCAACATCTCCAGTCTCTATGGCATCCGTAGTCTATAAACAGGGTTTAGTCACTCAGTCGTTTGGCTCTTTAATAATATAGTTGGCAAGGTTGCTATTGGCTGCTCACAAACAAATCTGTCTTTTTGAAAAACACATCTGTTGACTTAGGATGGTCTTTTCATGTTGTATTTTCACGTTTATCACTTTTTAACACATAATCACAGCATGGGAACCCCTTTCAAAAACACATCTGAGCATCAACATTCACAAGGAATCAATTTATTAAGTCAGTTGGGAGAACACAAGACCTAACAATGTCAACCAGAACCCCCAAGCCTGGTTAGGAGAGGTCATTAGACCATCAAATAATCACGGGACACTGGCTGATCACAAATACCAGCCAGAACTACCTAGAAGTTATCCTGCCTCATATGACAGCCAGCTACCCATTACTAGTCCAGTTCGTGGCCAGAATATCTTTAAGAATAGACTGTAACTTTCATAAGTCACCATAATGGAGATTTATTTTTTCAGTTTCAGAAGAATAAAACACTGATGAGTATTGTAACTCCAGACTATATATATCCTATAGGGTTTTTATTCTATAAAACTGTACATTATAGGAATTTGGTCACCATATAAAAATTACCAGACTCTTAAAATGTGTGTTTTATTTACATTTCTACTGTTGTATTTAAGATTTTTAAGAAATAAGAATACTTAAATTGGGGATTTATTGCCAACATCCGTTGGATCATCAAAAAAGCAAGAGAGTTCCAGAAAAACATCTACTTCTGCTTTATTGACTATGCCAAAGCCTTTGACTGGATCACAACAAACTGTGGAAAATTCTTCAAGAGATGGGAATACCAGACCACCTGACCTGCCTCTTGAGAAATCTGTATGCAGGTCAGGAAGCAACAGTTAGAACTGGACATGGAACAACAGACTGGTTCCAAATAGGGAAAGGAGTTCATCAAGGGTGTATATTGTCACCCTGCTTATTTAACATATACGCAGAGTATATCATGAGAAACGCTGGGCTTGATGAAGCATAAGCTGGAATCAAATTTGCCGGGAGAAATATCAATAACCTCAGATATTCAGATGACACCACACTTATGGCAGAAGGCAAAGAAGAACTAAAGAGCCTCTTGATGAAAGTGAAAGAGGAAAGTGAAAAAGTTGGCTTAAAACTCAGCATTCAGAAAACTAAGGTCATGGCATCTGGTCTCATCACTTCATGGCAAATAGATGCGGAAACAGTGGAAACAGTGACAGACTTTATTTTTTGGAGCTCCAAAATTACTGTAGATGATGACTGCAGCCATGAAATTAAAAGACTCCTTGGAAGAAAATTTATGACCAAACTAGACAGCATATTAAAAAGCAAAGACATTACTTTGCCAACAAAGGTCCATCTAGTCAAGGCTATGGTTTTTCCATTAGTCATGTATGGATGTGAGAGCTGGACTATAAAGAAATCTGAGCGCCAAAGAATTGATACTTTTGAACTGTGTTGTTGGAGAAGACTCTTGAGAGTCCCTTGGACAGCAAGGAGATCTAACCAGTCCATCCTAAAGGAAATCAGTCCTAAATATTCATTGGAAGGACTGATGCTGAAGCTGAAACTCCAATATGGCCACCTAGTGTGAAGAGCTGACTCATTTGAAAAGACTCTGATGCTGGGAAAGATTGAAGGCAGAAGGAGAAGGGGACGACAGAGGATGAGATGGCTGGATGGCATCACCGACTCAATGGACATGAGCTTGAGTGAACTCTGGGAGTTGGTGATGGACAGGGATGCCTGGCGTGCTGCAGTCCATGGGGTTGCAAAGAGTAGGACATGACTGAGAGACTGAACTGAACTGAACTGAAATTGGAAATTCACTTCTGTTTATTTAGACAATCTTTTGTTCTTTTCTGCACAGATTGTCACACGTCACATCATGTAGTTGCTCAGTCACGTCCAACTCTCCCACCCATAGTCTGCCAGGCTCCTCTGCCCATGGCATTCTCCAGGCAAGAGTTCTGGAGTGGGTTGCTAGTTCCTTCTCCAGGGGATCTTCCTGACCCAGGGACTGAAGCCAGGTCTCCCACTTTGCAGGCCGATTCTTTACCACCTGAGCCACCAGAGAAGCCTGCACAGATTATACGCATATTTATATTTTGCTGTATTTTGCTTTACTGCCTTTCACAGATATTGCCCTTTTCTTTTTTTAAGTTAGAATTTGAAGCCTGTGGCAACATTGAGTGGAGTAAGTCTATTGATGCTATTTTTCCAATAGCCTTTACTCACTTCAAGTGTCTCTCAGATTTTGCTAATTCTTGCAATATACTAAGCTTTCTTATTATTATATTCTTTATAATTATCTGTGATTAATGATCTTTGATGTTACTGTTGCAAAGTTTATGACTCACTGAAGGGTCAGATGATAGCACTTTTTATCAATGAAGTATTTTTAAAATTAAGATATGCACATTGTTTTTTAGATAATGGTGAAGTGAAGTCTCTCAGTCGTGTCTGACTCTTTGCGACCCCATGGATAGTAGCTTACCAAGCTCTGCCGTCCATGGGATTTTCCAGGCAAGAATACTGGAATGGGCTGCCATTTTCTTCTCCAGGGGATCTTCCCAACCCAGGGATCGAACCTGGGTCTCCTGCATTGCAGACAGACGCTTTACTGTCTGAGCCACCAGGGAAGCAATGGTATTGCACACTTAATAGACTACAGTGTAAATCTAACTTTTATATGAACTGGGAAACCAAAAATTTGTGCAACTTGCTTTACTTCAGTAATCTGGAACAGAGCCCACACTATCTCCGAGGTACGCCTGCCTGTATTTTGGTATTGTTTCATAAAATGAAAGTGAAAACAGGGAAACAAATGTCATTTAACTTTATGAATACATTTTATCAAATAAGCTTGCAACACCTTAAATTATTAAGAATATGTAGGAGTGATGACGTGAAAATGTTGAATTCATCATTTTGCAGAATATGACAACTGAATGAGGTACTGTGGGTGCACACCCTGTGATTACAGCTGCCTAAGACTAACCCTGCAAGGACATGGCGCGGTTTCTTCTTCCATGAAAAAGTGTTGCTTATTATCCTCCTCGCCTGCATTTTGAACTTCCTGAATCTTTTTCAGGACTGCTCCTCTGTCCATATTGTGATGCCCTTTTCTTTGGCTGCATTGGGTCTGAGTCTCAGCCCATGGGATCTTCTGTTGGGCAAGCTTTAGGCTTCTCTCAATTGTAGCAGATAGGCTTCGTGGCCTCTCGGCATGTGGGATCTTACTTCCCTGACCAGGGATCAAACTGGCGTCCCCTGCATTAGAAGGCACATTCTTAACCACTGGACCACCAGGGAAGTCCCTATGATGCCCTTCTATTTCATTCTGAGAAGCGATAAGATCTGGAGTGGAAGGATGCCTCTGACTTCCCCAGGTGAGCGAACACACCCACAACAAGGATAGTTTCGGTGTTTTATCATCCCCTAAACCAGTGCTCCCCAGCTTCTCCCCTCAACTCTCTGAGGATAGCAATGACCACGGCACTTGTTAAAAAAACTAATTCCCAAGTTTTGCCTCTCAAGTGTCTAGTTCAGTAAGCTTCTGGTGAGAACCAGGGAGCTCTCATTTTGATAAGGTGCCAGGATACTGTTATTATCAGGGCAGTTTAGGAAATGTGGAGTTAAAGTAGATTTTTTTTTTTTTTTTGCACATTGCATTTCAAGGACCCTCTTTTAAGAATCAGGACCACTGAGGAGGCTGTGTAGATTGCATTCCTCCAGCCATGCTGGCTAGGAGGAGGTCTCTGGCAGGAGTGTGTGGAAAGGAAGAAATTTCACTCACTAAGAATGATCTTTAATGTGGTTTCACTTGACTTCATATAGCAAGAGTCATATATTACACAGTAGCAGATCGAAAATTATCTTTAACATTTTAAAATTGCTTCCCAAGTGGTAAAATCACCTTGATTTTAGGGAAACTGGTGACTGGAGATGGCACAGCTGCAACCAATTCTTTATAAAGCCTATTATCTTGTCACAAAGATTAAATCCAGCTATGAGTTGTTTGTCTATGGTCATTAGAAAATGACCGTTTCTGAAGGTGAAAGGATACTCATTTTATTTATTAAATGTTGTTAATGAGATGGTCCACTTTATTCAATTATACACTGTGAAGTTTTAGTCTTCTAAAGCAATTCATTTCCCCCTAGGATTTGCCTCCAGAAAACTGGGCTATGGATAGATGACTGCTAATTTTTCATGCGTCTTGAATGGACTTAGGTCATCACTGCAGACTCACCTTAACAATGTCAAACATCTTGTGACATAAATGTCCCCAAAATTGTGTTAATGATGCGCTTTCAGTTTCTTTGGGCATTGTTGTTGTTGCATTTAGTGGCTAAGTGTCTGTTTCTGACCCCATGGACTGTAGCCCACCAGGCTCCTCTGTCCATAAGATTTCCTAGGCAAGAATACTGGAGTGGGTTGCCATTTCCTTCTCCAGGGGATCTTCCTGACCCAGGGATCAAACCTAGGTCTCCTACATTGGTGGGGGGATTCTTCACCACTGAGTCACCAGGGAAGCTGGACCTTGGGCATGGAAGTCAATAAAGTGGATCTCCTCTTGAATCAGAAGCACCTGATGATAGGCAAGTTTCCACACGTCACAAAAGGGCTGACTCAAGTGACAGGAATGACACCCCAGGTGGGGGATGACGTCTCAAAGGGAGAGGAAGCTTAAGCTACGTCCAGACAAGGTACGTCACTGTCATCAAAGGAAGGGAATAGACACAGGCAAACTGCAGATGGTGTCCTCTCTCTAGGCACCCTTTTCCAGTCTACCTGCTTCTTTGTATTTAAAGTGACCCAGAGAACACTTTGCACAGAGTCGGACACAACTGAAGTGACTTAGCAGCAGCAGCAGAGAACACTTTCGGTTAAAAAAGACTCTCTCTTTTATTTGCAAAACCAAACATCTACATACCTCTGTCTCTGTATCCTTTTCTTCTCAGATAACTTGGCCAAAATTTAATTGCCACTGCACATTGTGGTAGCCTGTGTTGAGGGCGGGCGGGCAGTAGAAGACCAGGGGGCTGACGTAGATAATACAGAGCCTGGCCCCTGGTTTTCACTCACTCAGCCCTTGTGTTCTGTATTGGAGAGAAAGCAAATCAGTGCTCTAATAATAAAAGCAAATCCCCAAAGTGCGGAATTCATAACAACATAATATTTCAAAACTAGGATTTACATTTCGAAAGGGTTCAAAAGTGATCTGGCGCCTTTTTTTGTTGGTTAAAGAGTTGGCCAGGAGACTGATGGAAGGGTTTTGGTTAAGAGGTTTGCTGGGCTAACGATCTCCCTTTTTTAAGTTCAAAATATAAAGACATATCATCTCAGACCTCAGCGGGTAGGGGTGGGGAGGAGTGAAATCACGTGAGCCCATGCTTAGTGTCAGGGTTCAGATAAGAATTCAAAGTTTATAATAAGTCCGTAAACATCTGGAATCTCCCAAATCGGCCTGGCTGGGTGGCAAGAAAGGCTCTCACGAGACTTTTTGGAGTTATTTCCTGCTCTCAGCCGGACATCCATGTATAAATATCTTTCCCCAGTATGTCTCCACTCTTATTTCCAGGTGGAATGGGATGGGGAGGTATGATCAGAATGCAAAATGAGAAAACATACTTCATGTGTTTTAGTATTAGATGACTATTTCCATAACTTCACTCATAGGCCTTCAGTAGTCAATGAGATCTATCTGGTGATTTGTTTAAAATGTAATTTTCATAAAGCTCACTACTTATGTACAGATTTGTATATATACATTTATGTATGAACACACACCGAATATATAGACAAATATAAACACGCACATGTATATATATACACACAAATACACATGTTTACTTATTTACTTTTTTATGTAAAATAAGAAAGAGTGTGAAGCATGGTGTTCAGAGATAAAGATGCAAAAGTGTTACAATCTTTTTGTGTATCAGGAGGAAAACATGTGGTAGCACAATATATGAGGAGATATGATTTTACCTTTAGTAAAACTCACTCTAGGAAATTATAAGGTAGATTTTACAGACTTCTTTCCCAGTGTGTCCAAAACACCAATATATCACCTGGCTTAATAGAGTAAAACATAGATTAAAAATAGCATTTTAAAATCTCAGTATTTCTCTGCAGTAAGGAGCACATGGTTAGAACCATAAAAAACTGCAAATACTAACATTTTTGGTTTACAGGGAAAGTTGGAAACTTACACCAGAAGTTTCATAGCCTGACTTCTGAATGCTGAGCCTTTGCCAATATACAACATTTATTTTTGGCTCCATGTGTGCTTACAGAGTTTGCTTATACCAAGTTTTATGTAGTCTTTGATTTTTATCCAAAAGATTTATTCAACACCCCTAATGAGCTCCCTTTTCAGACAGGTTAGTGGCCTCTTGATAGGGGCTGAAATGTTTGCACCAATCTAGCTCATTTTAAATAAACATATAAAACCAGGGATGGCAATGGAGAGAATACACAGGAACCCAGGGTTGGGGCCTCATGTCACAGCAGGAATGATTCATCAGTAAGGCAGTCAGAGTTCCCAGGGTAAATAATTTCCATTTCACCACTGGACTGGAAGATAAGGTTAGAGATAACTTTTAAAAAATTAAGTTTTAGGGTTACAGACTTAGCGAACAAACTTACGGTTGCCAGGGAGGAAGCATGGGAGGAAAGGATAGCTAGGGAGTTTGGGATGGATGTGTACACACTGCTACGCTTAAAATGGATAACCAACAAGGACCTACTGTGCAGTACAGAGAACTCTGCTCAACATTATGTGACAGGCTGGATGGGAGGGGAGTTCGGGGGAGAATGGATACATGGATATGTATGGCTGAGTCCCTTTGCTGTCCATCCAAAACTCTCACAATGTTGTTAATTGGCTACACTCCAATATAAAATAATTTTTTTAATTAAAATTTCCTACATCTTATATTTGGTAAGATCTTAGAAATTATATGTATTAAACTCTATTCTTCCTAGTCCCTAAAATACTTGGGTTAGGGAAAGAACTTACAAGTGGAGGAAAACTCCCCATGAGGGTAATAAATTACAAAACTTGATTATGAAGCCTAATCATATCTAGTTAATGGAGGACAAAGAAATTTCTTACAAAAAGGCAAAAGTAACCAAACTCTAATTTTATTTTACATTTACTGAGTCCAGTGATTCAGTTTTTCTAGGGATAAGTCTAAAAGACCCTATACTTCTTGAATTTAATAAACAGTTAGTGAATAGTAGGTTGTGGTTAATAATTTATTCAACAAATATATCAAAGAAGTTCCAAAACAAGCAATCACGCTAATTTAGTTAATTATCCAAAAGGTATGGGGCTCATTATTCAAAGTAATGATTTCAGTTTAGATAATAATCAGACCTCATAATAATGTAACCCATCTATTAGACATGAGGGAAGTTGTACACAAGTTCTGGCCAATCATTCAGTCATCAGCTATTAGTTATCTTATTTCTGTGGCAAGTACCATCCTAGGGAATGCATATGTAGAAATGAAAAGCTGAAACTAAGTCACTCATGGTCCAGTGAATGTCAGAATATGTAAAAGGTTATTGTATTATACCATGACAAGGGCCATGTCTCCCTAAGTGCCGGGCACTCTAAGAAAACACGGGAGTCATAAGACAGCAATCGCCTCAAAGAACTGGGAAAGGCTCTGAGGATGAGCTGACCTTCGAGTTGGGTCTTGGAGAATGAGCAGGTGTGTTTCTGATGAGGGAAGAGCTGGTCATTCTAGGCAAGGGAACTGCCTGTGCCAAGACTTGGAGTTTTAAAACCAGCAGATCTTTTAAGAAAGCTGAATGTTGCTGAAGTATGTTGAACTTGTTCAAGAGTACAAGGGCAGAAGATAGGATACGTGGGTAAATTCTCCCATGGTTTTCCAGTATCATCCTCATCTGTTCATTCCGTTTATAAAATAAGACTAAATGATCCCTGAGGTTCAACATTTTATGAGCCTATGAAAGGGAAAAGAATCCGATCTGAGTTGGAAAAAAGAGCTTGAGGGTGAATAAGGGTGTGGGATTGTTTCCATGAAAGTGAGGATTTGCAGCTGTCTCACACTAACTACATGGATTAAAAAAGAAAAAGGAAAAAAAAAGAGACATTTTTCTGTTCTTAGTACATATTGACATATGCCTCCAGCACTGTTTGGAAAGGAAAGAAGATGACAATTTTCCTTCCCAATTACAGATACTTTTTTTTTTTTTTTTTTGGTTTTCATTTTTCTTTTATTAGACTCCCTCTGCAAATGGAAAGGTTTTTGTCCTGGTCTCATTCTTAGACAGAAAAGTATGTATTTTACAACTAGGCAATCGACTTCTAAGAACCAGTTTTCTGTCATGTCCAGACAGGCACATATACAGGGAACCAGGGCCCAAGTTCTGGGCAGCACTGCTCTGAATCAAGGTTCCTTGTGGACTTCAGAAACTAAAACTGGACCTCAGGTTACTGGGATGAGAGAAAAAACCTGGAAACCTGATAGGCTGTTGAGAAATGAAAGAGACAGAGAAAACTATTTCCCATGTGGTACATAATCTCAATGAAAAACATAGAAATTGAAAAAATAAATTAGCTTGTCAAAGCCAAAGATATGGAATTTTTCTCACACATCCCATTGAAAATTACCATGAACACTTACATTCACGAGGAGAGAAATGAGTCTGTTGTTTATTTAAATAATTGAAATTTAATGCAAAACCACAGGGACTTAGTTTAAACTTAAGCAATAGGAAAAGATGATTACTTTTCCAAATGATAGTCCCTGAGAATATAGTTTTACAAGTAATGGAAATCAGAAAAAAAATTTTTTTTTTCTGATCTTTTAAAACTTGAAGTGTATCTATTTTTAAAAATTTTAGTATTCTAAGTCCTGAAGAATACCTGAGATGTTTTGCTTCTCTGAGATTCATAATTAAAGACTACTGATGGCTCTGACATAAGCAATTTCATCCTAATTCCCCCTGTACTCTCAGATAGGAAACTTCTGCATTTCCCTGTTCTCATGCCTTTCAGAGTATGCTTCATTCACACTTTCATCCACCCAAAGCTTCAGTTCAGTTCAGTCACTCAGTCATGTCTAACTCTTTGTGACCCCATGGACTGCAGCATGCCAGGCCTCCCTATCCATCACCAACTCCCGGAGCTTGCTCAAACTCATGTCCATCTCATCTTCTGTCATCCCCTTCTCAACCCAAAGCTTAGCCACCTTTAAAAACTTTTAAAATTTTAATTATTTTTGGCTGTGCTAGGTCTTCGTTGCTGTGCATAGGCTTCAGTAGTTGTGGCACACAGGCTTAGGTGCCCCTTGGCATGTGAGATCTTCCTGGACCAGGAAATGAACCCACGTCCCCTGCATTGGCAGGAGGATTCTTAACCACTGGACCACTAGAGAAGCCTGCTTAAGCATCTTTTAAGATCAAATTCAAACCATCTCCCCTGTAAAATGTCCATTTGATCATCTCTGCTTGAATAGTTGTTTTCTGCTCAGAAATTCTTCATTGCCTATTACCCATCACTTAACTGGCAATTAACCCTGTGCTTGCTCTTTCTTTATGATCCTGAATCTTGTGTTGTCAACTCTCAGCATGAGCAGATATTTGTGTCTAACTTCCTCAACAGGGTTCATTGCTCCTTGAGGACAGGGAGCTTTTCTTTTGGCACCTTTACAGAATTGAGTTCAGTAAATATTTGGTGATTTGAATAATTGGTTAATTCACCATTTACCAGGCAGCCACCAAGTGAAATGAACTAACATAGACCCCGTGTCTTTTTCCAGCTTTGTCAGGAAGGCTGACAGTAAATCCACAATCAGTAAAATGTAAAGATCTTAACCCTTATACGTGAGTTGCTTATTTCTACAAATGAAGAATTCTGGGTCCTGACTGCATTTTTGTTGGTGATTCCCTCAGGCCTCACATGGACCCTCCAGGTTCACATTATGCTTATTTCCCAGCAGTCTTGCTGACATGAGCTGTCTTTTCTCTACAGTCCCTACAAAAATCTCATTTCACTTGGTTGGCTCTGATTGGATGATGAGAAAATTTCTACTCCTCCCTGTGTTTAAGTGATGGGACAGAATGAAAGAGGTGGATAGGTTTGGGTGGCACTGATAAAAAAAACAAAAACAAAAAACGATTGTTCTATTGACAGAAAAACAAACCATTGTTCTGTTACCAGCACAAATGTAAATTAATACTGAGTAACAAAATAACATATATCTGCTATAACTTTCTTGCTCACCTATGTAAAAGTTGAAACTACTCTCTAATGTAATGAAATTAATGGCTTTTCCTTTAAAAAGAAAAGAAACAGCTATGTGTCTTTTCTAAAATTTTCTCTTAGTAGTCACAAAACCCCAAAACACAACAGGAATAAGAACAAATGTACCAGTTTTGAGATGCTCTCAAATATGGAATACAAAAATATTGGTGTTTTTTCTTTGTAGCAATTTAACTTGTTTCTTAAAATTCACTCAGGACAACATTACCATCAGTTAAAAGGCAGACTGTTTCAGGATAGGTGAAAAAAATTCAATACTGTAGCCATTAGCTACAAATCACTATTCATATACAAATTACAATTAAATACAGTTGAAAATTCAATAGCATTCACATTCATCACATTGCAAGTATTCAGTGGCCACATGTGGATAACAGGTTGGAAAGTGCAAATGAAGACTATTTCCATGGTGGCAGGACAGTCTATGTGCAACAATGATTTAAACTATGATACTTACATCCAGAATTTTATCACAGGTTTAGGACAACTAAATCACAGATTTAGGACAACTTAAACAGGTAAAAGCGAATTCTGAGCCAGTTACAAAGAAAGACTTGAGATTTTTTTACTTTTCTCTCCTTAGGATCTAGATGACTTCCAGTTTTCTGAGGTTGGCTGGATGCCCTTCAGTGGCTATTGTTAATTGTCCCATCCTGGTGCGACAGCTGAGTCCTTTGTGGCTGGACCCTAGAGTCTCCAGTGAGCAGTCAGTATTCATTCATCTCCATCTCCTACTGGAATAGAACGTTCCCTCAACTCATCTTCATCGTTGATTTGCTTTGCTGAAGCCACCATTTTGCACATCTGTAGTTGGAGCCAAAGTTATTTGCTCCTGGGGCTTCCCAGGCGGTGCTAGTGGTGAAGAACCCACCTGCCAATGCAAGAGACAAGAGATGTGGGTTTGATCCCCGGGTTGGGAAGATCCCCTGGAGGAGGGCTTGGCAACCTGCTCCAGTATTCTCGCCTGGAGAATGCCATGGACAGGGGACCCTGGCAGGGCTACAGTCCATGGGGTTGCAAAGAGTTGGACACGGCTGTAGTGACTTAGCACGCACGAACTGCTAAGTACAGGTACACAGGTACACAGTGGCTCTTCCCACTGCCACCATGGTCAGCACAGCTTTCCCATGGAATCTTTTTCTTTCTTGTGGATATACAGTTGAGGTACAACATTGTGTAAGTTTGAGGGGTACAACAGTGCTGATTTGATACATTTCTGTGTTGCATCCCTAGCCTCAGTTCACACTTCAATCACGTGACACAATGATCACTTGTGTGTGTGTGTGTGGTAAAAGAAATTAAGACTTAGTCTCTTAGTAACTTTGAAGTTTATAAATACAGTGTTATTGCCAATAACACATTGAATCTTTCTGAAAGTGGCAGAAACAGAAAAATCAGATCAAGAGCATACACTTGGATAACTCTGGTCCCCTTTGTGCTTCTGGGCTTTTTAGGGGACGAGGAACACCAGGGATCTCTGTGCAGATTTTCATACCCCAGACCAGGGCTTTGTGGTTGCTTTCCAGAGAGTGAGAAAGAAGAGCAAAGGAGAATATACTTTGTCCAAGAGAATCCTTTATTATTTGCCTGGGCGGGTGAGGGCTGGCTGAGGAGTGCAATCAAGCCCTGGAAGACAGGGAGCATGCTTCTGCGGTCAGTCAGTGCCTATATTTCTCCAATTCGACAGTCCAACCTGCAAGTCATGGATTCTCCTAGGTTGGCTTTTCCTTGCTAAGTCGCTTCAGTCATGTCTGACTCTGTGCGACCCCATAGATGGCAGCCCACGAGGCTCCCCCGTCCCTGGGATTCTCCAGGCAAGAACACTGGAGTGGGTTGCCATTTCCTTCTGCAATGCATGAAAGTGAAAAGTGAAAGTGAAGTCACTCAGTCGTGTCCGACTCTTAGTGACCCCATGGACTGCAGCCCACCAGGCTCCTCCGTCCATGGGATTTTCCAGGCAAGAGTACCGGAGTGGGGTGTCATTGCCTTCTCCGTAGGAGCCCAATATTTCTTTAGCATCCAAATTGCCTGAGTCCCTAAAGACAAAGCCTTTGCATGTTTCACCTATAGCACGCTTCCTGGCACCTGGTCATGCTGAAACATTTGGGACCTTTTGCTGACACAGATTTGCCTTTGAGAGCTCTCACTGTACCGTTTTACATTTTCAGTCATCCCATTCAAATGTGTCAATGCCCTTATAAAATGACCGCTTGAAGCATTTCCAAAAGTAACTTAACTCTTTTAATTTGAAAATATAGGATATAGGAAAAGGCAGATTTTCCATAATTGAATAAATTAAAATAGTTTAAAAGGGATTTTGTGTAACAGCTTCACTGAGCTGTAATTGACTAGGACTAAGGTCATTGTAATTGACTAGTTCTACAGCTTGATGGGTTTTGACACATATGGAAACTTCTCCACAATCGAGAGTGAATCATTACCCATAGTTTCCTTGTGCCCTTTGTCATCTCTGACTCTTTTTCTCTCTACTCTCCTCCAGCTAACCCCCTTCCCAGTCCCCAGACAACCACTGTTCTGCTTTCTGTCATTATAAATTAATTTGTATTTTCTCGAGTTTTATATAAATAGAATTATACAGTGTCTAGTCTTTATGCGTATGTGTGTGGGTGGGTGAGAGTCTGGCTTCTTTCATTTAGCATAAGTATTTTGACATTCACACATGTTGTATGAGAAAATAGCTCATTTTTTAAAAATTGCTGAATAGTATTCAATTGTATGGTTATGTTACAATTTCTATATCCACTCACCTGGCAATGGACATTTGAGTTATTTCTAGTTTTTGCCTGTTATAAATAAGCATGCTAGGAGCATTCATGTACCAATCTTTGTATAGACACATTCTTTTGTTTCTTTTGGTTAAATACCTACAAGTGTGTTTTCCTGAAAGTTTTACTTATGTTTTAGATTCGAAGGATTCTTTAACAAAAGAAACCGCTTTCATCACACACAACAAACAAATTTGATATTTAATAGAGGATTATTTGACTTAATTACAATATACAGTCATTAAGAGAAGAGAAGTAAAAACAATAGAGAAAAGTAACAGCATATACATCACCAAATTGGGCTGAACAACATTCAGAGTTAAACAGCCCTGGGAAGTCCCTGATTAACAGCAATGTGGAGTTCCAATCGGGAAATGTCCTGAGCAACGTGTCCACACCATGACAGACTTCAAATTGCAGTTTGGGGCACTCAGGCTTATAATCCCAGGCTGAAAGCTGGTATCGTCATCAGTTTGTAAGCAAAAATGCAGGTTTTTTTTTAACTTTTACAATGCTGTTTGTTTCACCTTGTGAGTTGCAGGATTTTATTAGCCCCTGGGAGACTGGACAGACCTCTAGGAGCTCAAGAATTCTAAGACCTACTCCCTTTCTCTTCTAAAGTGCTGCCTGACTTGCTACGCTTGCATGAAGGCACGGAATTGGGGTCAGAAGCCTGCTTTCCTGCTTCTGAAGCCTGAACAAGACTTCCTCCATTTAAAATTCCCTAACAGGGTGGAATGGCTGAGTCAAATGGAAGGTATATGTTTAACTATTTACGAGATTACCACACTGTTTTCCAAAGCGTTTGCACCATTTTACATTCCCAATAGCAGTGTGTTAGAATTCTAGTTGCTGAACATCTTTGCCAACATGTGATATGGTTAATCTTTTGAATTTTAGCCATTTTTATAGGTGTGAGCTGGTATCTTACTATGTCTTAATTTGCATTTCCGCATTGACTAATTATTTTGAGCAAACTTTTATGTGCTTATTTGCTGTTCATGTATCTTCTTTGAAGTGCCTATTCAAAATTTTTGCCCATTTTAATTTACAATTTTTTCCAGTTTTACTGAAATATAATTAATATATAACATTGTATAAGTTTAAGGGGTTCAGTGTGATGATTTGCTCCCTGTCTATACTGTGAAATGCTTACTGTAATAAGGATAGTTATATCCTTGACTTGCTTCTGACCTTTGGGAGAAAACTTTCAATCTTTCATCACTGAGTATGACATTAGCTATAGTTTTTGTAGATGCCCTTTATCAAATGAATAAGTTCCAGTCCATTTCCAGTTTGCTGAGAGTTTTTTTTTTTTTAATCAGAAATGGATGTTGGATTTTGTCAAATGATTTTTCTGTATCTACTGAGATGATATTCAAAGGTTTTCTTCAGGGCTTATAGCCAAAAAAAAGCAAAATGGCTGTCTGGGGAGGCCTTACAAATAGCTGGGAAAAGAAGAGAAGCGAAAAGCAAAGGTGAAAAGGAAAGATATAAACATCCGAATGCAGAGTTCCAAAGAATAGCAAGAAGAGATAAGAAAGCCTTCTTCAGCGATCAATGCAAAGAAATAGAGGAAAACAACAGAATGGGAAAGACTAGAGATCTCTTCAAGAAAATTAGAGATACCAAGGGAACATTTCATGCAAAGATGAGCTCGATAAGGACAGAAATGGTATGGACATAACAGAAGCAGAAGATATTAAGAAGAGATGGCAAGAATACACAGAAGAACTGTACAAAAAAAGATCTTCACGACCCAGATAATCACGATGGTGTGATCACTGACCTAGAGCCAGACATCCTGGAATGTGAAGTCAAGTGGGCCTTAGAAAGCATCACTATGAACAAAGCTAGTGGAGGTGATGGAATTCCAGTTGAGCTATTCCAAATTCTGAAAGATGATGCTGTGAAAGTGCTGCACTCAATATGCCAGCAAATTTGGAAAACTCAGCAGTGGCCACAGGACTGGAAAAGGTCAGTTTTCATTCCAATCCCAAAGAAAGGCAATGCCAAAGAATGCTCAAACTACTGCACAATTGCACTCATCTCACACGCTAGTAAAGTAATGCTCAAAATTCTCCAAGCCAGGCTTCAGCAATATGTGAACCATGAACTTCCAGATGTTCAAGCTGGTTTTAGAAAAGGCAGAGGAACCACAGATCAAATTGCCAACATCCACTGGATCACAGAAAAAGCAAGAGAGTTCCAGAAAAGCATCTATTTCTGCTTTATTGACTATGCCAAAGCCTTTGACTGTGTGGATCACAATAAACTGTGGAAAATTCTGAAAGAGATGGGAATACCAGACCACCTGACCTGCCTCTTGAGAAATCTGTATGCAGGTCAGGAAGCAACAGTTAGAACTGGACATGGAACAACAGACTGGTTCCAAATAGGAAAAGGAATACATCAAGGCTGTATATTGTCACCCTGTTTATTTAACTTATATGCAGAGTACATCATGAGAAACGCTGGACTGGAAGAAACACAAGCTGGAATTAAGATTGCCGGGAGAAATATCGATAACCTCAGATATGCAGATGACACCATCCTTATGGCAGAAAGTGAAGAGGAACTCAAAAGCCTCTTGATGAAAGTGAAAGAGGAGAGTGAAAAAGTTGGCTTAAAGCTCAACATTCAGAAAACGAAGATCATGGCATCCGGTCCCACCACTTCATGGGAAATAGATGGGGAAACAGTGGAAACAGTGTCAGACTTAATTTTTCTGGGCCCCAAAATCACTGCAGATGGTGACTGCAGCCATGAAATTAAAAGACGCTTACTCCTTGGAAGGAAAGTTATGACCAACCTAGATAGCATATTCAAAAGCAGAGACATTACTTTGCCAACAAAGGTTCGTCTAGTCAAGGCTATGGTTTTTCCTGTGGTCATGTATGGACTTCACAGTTGGACTGTGAAGAAGGCTGAGTGCCGAAGAATTGATGCTTTTGAACTGTGGTGTTGGAGAAGACTCTTGAGAGTCCCTTGGACTGCAAGGAGATCCAACCAGTCCATTCTGAAGGAGATCAGCCCTGGGATTTCTTTGGAAGGAATGATGCTGAAGCTGAAACTCCAGTACTTTGGCCACCGCGTGTGAAGAGTTGACTCATTGGAAAAGACTCTGATGCTGGGAGGGATTGGGGGCAGGAGGAGAAGGGGACGACAGAGGATGAGATGGCTGGATGGCATCACCGACTCGATGGACGTGAGTCTGAATGAACTGTGAGAGTTGGCGATGGACAGGGAGGCCTGGCATGCTGCAATTAATGGGGTCGCAAAGAGTCGTACATGACTGAGTGACGGATCCGATCTGATCTGATCTGAGGGTGGCATAGTGGTAAAGAATCTGCCTGCCCATGCAGGAGACACAAGTTTGATCCATGACCCGGGAAGATCCCATGTGTCAAGGAGCAACTAAACCTGTGGGTCACAACTGTTTGGCTTGTGCTCTAGAGCCAGGGAGCCGCAAATACTGAAGCCCGCATGCCCTGGAGCCGGTGCTCAGCAACAAGAGAAGCTACCACAGTGAGAAGCCTGCGCTGAAACTGGAGAGTGGGCCCCAGTCACCACAACTAGAGAAAGGCCTGCACAGCAGTGAAGACCCAACACAGCCAACAAATAAACTAATAAAATTAATTTTTTTAAAAGAGAGGGTTTTTTTTTTTCAGTCTAATACTATGGTGAATTACACTGATTTTTGATTATTAAAAAAGCTTGCCTACCTGGGGTAAATAGGGTTTTTTTTTTTAATTTAATTTTTATTTTATGTTAGAATTGATAAGAGTTTTTAAAACAGAAATTAATCAAGTTGGGTTTGAGGTTAATCTACTTGACTGTTATCACAGCACAGTGTATTAACTCATGAAAGATTTTTTTCTAAGATTTTTTTCAAAAAGTCAAAACTTAATTTTTCAGAGTGAAATAACCTTGAAATAGATAAATTTGTAATGATCATTAGATTGCCAAGGTTAAATGCAATGTGTTCTATTTTTCAGTCTTCTTAGAAATGAGAAAATATTTGAAGTGTCTACTTTTCATGAGTTGTTAGGCATTTCTGAACATACAATTTTTCCAGCCTGCTGCTGCTGCTGCTACTGTGTCACTTCAGTCGTGTCCAACTCTGTGCAACCCTATAGATGGCAGCCCACCAGGCTCCCCCGTCCCTGAGATTCTCCAGGCAAGAACACTGGAGTGGGTTGCCATTTCCTTCTTCAATGCATGAAAGTGAAAAGTGAAAGTGAAGTCGCTCAGTCGTGTCCGACCCTCAGCGACCCCATGGACTACAGCCTACCAGCCTCCTCCATCCTTGGGATTTTCCAGGCAAGAGTACTGGAGTGGGATGCTATTGCTTTCTCCATTTTTCAGCCTAGGGCCAACTAATTTGCAAGATTCCGTACATTTACACAACTCTCCTCCCGCCTCTATTTGGTGAGAACATTGGCTGGGAACCAGCATAAACCCACTCCCTTTTGGAATCATTTTTCCTCCAAGGAGGCTGCAAGAACCCTGTTCTGGGTGATGCTGGTAGTCCACAGGGGGCGACATAAAAAGATTAAACAGTAATATCACCCATTAGCTACTGCTCCCAGAGAGATGCACAGGAAATATTCACTATCAAATTTCAGTTGAAACTCAGAGCAGGAGATGACTGTTCTCATCAGAAGGGAATTAAAAGACTCCCCCAGGCCTCAGAGGCAGTAAGGCTGACGGTACCACTGAGCAAGTTGCCAAAGTGAGAAGGCAAACAATGAGCTTCCTGGCTGGGGACACTGAGTCCACAGCCATCAGCTGTTTCGTTAACCAGTAAATCAGGCTAAGCAGGCTGGATGGAATCCAAGGCTTTGGAAGAAATGGTATGATCAAGACTTCATCCTCAGGGATGTTAACCAAGTACCTAAGCAAGGACTAGGAATATTTGCAGTACAATGGCTAACAGTGTAGGATTTCAGAATAGGGAGACAGTGTCCGAATATTACCCACTCAATTTCTGACCTCTGTCTCTTTCTATTTTCCTTCTGAGCCTCCTTCAGCTTTCTTGTTTGGGTTATTGAGAGGCAAGGTACAAAAGGCAACTAGCACATTACTGATGCATCAGTTTGCAACCCCATGGACTGCAGCATGCCAGGCCTCCCTGTCCATTACTCAAGCTCATGTCTTTTGAGTTGGTGATGCCATCCAACCATCTCACCCTCAGTCGTCCCCTTCTCCAGCCATCAATTTTTCCCAGTGTCAGGGTCTTTTCCAGTGAGTCAGTTCTTCACATCAGGTGGTCAAAGTACTGGAGTTTCAGCATCAGTCCTTCCAATGAATATTCAGCACTGATTTCCTTTAGGATAGACTGGTTGGATCGCCTTGCTGTCAACCCTCTCGAGAGTCTTCTCCAACACCACAGTTCAAAAGCATCAATTCTTTGGCACTCAGTTTTCTTTATAGTCCAACTCTCACATCCATACATGACTACTGGAAAAACCATAGCTTTGACTAGATGGACCTTTGTGGCAAAGTAATGTCTCTGGTTTTTAATGTGTTGTCTAGGTTGGTCATAACTTTTCTTCCAAGGAGTCTTTTAATTTCATGGCTGCAATCACCATCTGCAGTGAGTTTGGAGCCCCCAAAAATGAAGTCTGTCACTGTTTCCAATGGTTCCCCATCTATTTGCCATGAAGTGATAGGACCAGATGCCATGAACTTAGTTTTCTGAATGTTGAGCTTTAAGCCAACTTTTTCAGTCTCCTCTTTCACTTTCAGCAAGAGGCCTTTAGTTCTTCTTTGCTTTCTGCCATAAGGGTAGTGTTACCTGCGTATCTGAGGTTATTGATATTTCTCTTGGCAATCTTGAGTCTTCATCCAGCCCAGTGTTTCTCCCTGCATGTGTGCTGAGCTGCTTCAGTCATGTACAACATAGTTGTAAAGGAGGAAGATGCCATTCATCACCCAAGTGACTTCTAGGGACAGATTTTGTTCCATAGGAAGATTCTTTGTGTTGCCCTAGACTTTGTCAACAAAGGTCCATCTAGTCAAAGCTATGGCTTTGTATGTAGTCATGTATGGATGTGAGAGTTGGACTATAAAGAAAGCTGAGTGCCAAAGAATTGATGATTTTGAACTGTGGTGTTGGAGAAGACTCTTGTGAGGGTGGATAACAAGGCGATCCAACCAGTCCATCCTAAAGGAAATCAGTCCTGAATATTCATTGGAAGGACTGATGCTGAAACTCCAATACTTTGACTTGCAGAGCAAGTTGACTTGCTCTGCACCCTGCAGAACTTGGAATTCCCAAGGCAAACTGGGTGTAAAGGAGTAGAGAAGTGAATGTAAGCGAGAAAACCAGAAGTAAGAAGTAAGGCTGGTTGAAGGGCCAGTGAGAACCCCTGGTGTGAATGCACTGGCACTTCAACAGCAGGAATGCCTGAAGTTTTAAGTAAAAATTTTATTAACCTTCCCTATATATTGCACAGGTATGCAAAATTGAAACTTCATTTCTCTATAAGAACTAAATTTTGTCTGTCCTTTTTTTTTTTTTTTAATGAACAGTGACAAAAATAATCTGATTCAGGGTTAGCTCAGTTAGGGTAAAATTCCATAGATGGTGGTGATCAATGATTCAATCATTTCCTGCATACTAAGTTGCTTCAGTCATGTCCAACTCTTTGCAACCCTATGGACTGTAGTCCACCAGATTCCTCTGTCCATGGGATTTCCCAGGCAAGAATACTGGAGTGGGGGTTGTCATGCCCTCCTCCAGGGGATCTTCCCGGCCCAGGGATCGAACCCACGTCTCTTATGTCTCCTACATTGGCAGGCAGGTTCTTTACCACTAGTGCCGCCTGAGATTTTGCCCTCACTCATTGCCTATGCTTCCTCAACTCTTTTCCTCCTTTCTGCCCAGGCAGTGACCTGAGTTCCAGAATGAAGAGACTTTAACAATCATCCAGGCCAGAAGAGGATGCTGGGTCCTCAGTCAGCCTGTGTCCGTCTCTGAAATAATGCTGAGCTTCACCCTCTCCCATCTGCCTCTGGATGTACCTGCTTGTGCTAAAGGGACCACTGTTCTCCCAATAACCCTCCTGATGATCTGTTCCATGCAGGCCACTCTGGGTCCTGCTCACTGGGGTGGAGATCCCAGATTCCTTCATGCCCCCTGGCCTGGGTGTCATCCTCACCCCACTCTCAGGGGCTGTCGTACTTCTCTGTCTCTGTCCCCATGAAACCCTGGCAGCCCCTGAGGCTGCCCTTGGGCCAGCTGTCTGGGCATCTCTCAGATTTTGCTGCTGCTACTTTCTCTAAGAGACTTGCAGGCTTCCCAGGCTTTGCTTTGAGAGGGAAGAGCTAGTCCTTTCCCACCTCGGGTTCTCTAAACCCATCTTGGATTTCCAGTTGTCTTCACCACTGGACTCAGCCTAGGCGGGAAGTGAAGCATCAAACACTCACAGACTCACCCTCCGCCTCTTCGCTCCCCTTTGAAGTTCTTTCCCACGGCAGGAAAAGTCTTTCATCCTCTTCCTGTGTGGCTGAATATGGACTCTTCATCCTTCTCTTCACCATATATTGTTTGAGGGTAAACTTTATGTTTTTCTCCCTCGGGCTTTGGATGTTGATAATTAAAGCTCTGTTATTGGAATTGAGAAATCGTTTTTTTCCAGGTATTGTGGCTCTCGGCTCAACTCTCTGCTATTCAAGGGCTTTTGAGGTCTAATTTTTATCTGACCTCCTTTTAAGTGAAAGGTACTACAGCTGCTTGAGTAGTGGGAGGAAAGATAATGGTGAAAGGAAATGTAAGGAAATAATTCATATCTCAAGTATGAATATGAATAATTCATGTCTCAAATATTATTCACTACATTGATATGTTTTTTCAGATTGGTAGTACTGTGCTGGGTGATGTGAAATAAGCAATCCTAAAAATTAAAACAATATATCCTCAGTATCATTATGTATCATCTCAAATATTTGGTCTGAGATGTTTTATGAAGAACTAGAGAAAGAATTGAATTACAAGTCTAAGATGACAAGCCATGATAGAGAGGCAATGGGACCCTAAAGCCCATGTTGAATTTCTTCCTCATATAAAAATGTGCAGAAAAATTGAAAAAGATACATGTATCCCACTGTTCATTGCAGCACTATTTAAAATAGCTAGAACATGGAAGCAACCTAGATGTCCATCGACAGATGAATGGATAAAGAAGTTGTGGTATATATACACAATGGAATATTACTCAGCCATAAAAAGGAATGCATTTGAGTCTGTTCTAATTGGGTGGATGAACCTAGAACCTTTTATACAGAGTGAAGTGAGTCAGAATGAGAAAAATAAATATCGTATATGGAATCTAGAAAAATGGTACTGAAGAATTTATTTTCAGGGCAGCAATGGAGAAAACATAGAGAATAGACTTATGGACATGGGGAGAGGGGAGGAGAGGGTGAGATATATGGAAAGAGTAACATGGAAACTTACTTTGCCATATGTAAAATAGATAACCAATGGGAATTTGCTGTATGGCTCAGGAAACTCAAACAGGGGCTCTGTATCAACCTAGAGGGGTGATATGTGGAGGGGGATGGGAGGGAGATTCAAAAGGGAGGGGGATATATGTATACCTATGGCTGATTCATGTTGAGGTTTGACAGAAAACAACAAAATTCTGTAAAGCAATTATCCTTCAATAAAAAAATAAGTAAATTTAATTTTTAAAAAATCTGCAGAAATGTGGGCTTGCATGGGGCCTGGACTGTGGGTTCCAGCTAATTTGATCTCAGAGAGTGAGCATATCCCAGCTGACATCTGGGTGAAAGAGGAAACAGTCAATAAAGGTTAGCTAATTATAGTAGTGGTGGAAGTACAAATCACAGTGCTAGGAAGGTTCTTGAAGAAGCCATTACCCCGTGCCAGCTGGGTGGGGAAGAACAACAGGGTTCAAGGCCACTGCAGGGGGATCTCCTTAGCAGTGCTTGCCCTAGGTGAGAGAAACCGAGACTGAGCCCCTAACCCACCTTCGATCTCCTACAAATCATTACCTACAACATAAAACAGAGCTTCAGAGGACCTCAGTGTGGTCACTGATCAACGTCTGGTTTGCTGACCTTGCAAGCAGGTGTAGTCTCTGAGCATCTTTTGAGTTGCTCTGGTTGAGTACTTTTGGATCCTCTGTAAGAGAATAAGTATATTAGTCATGGTTCTTCAAAGAAACAGAATCAACAGGAGATATATATAGTAAATGTATAGAAGATATCATACATATATAGTTAATATAGAGAAGATATCACAGGATATATTATATACATAGTTATATGTTAATTTTGTAATCTTAATATCCTGTATATATTTTATTATCCTCTTCCCTATTATCCTATAAAGATATCCTATTTTCCTATATGTACTCCCTACATCAATTTCATATATATATCTATGGTATCTCTGTATTTAGGTCTAGATTTATTTTGAAGAATTGGCTCATGTGATTGTGGGGCTAGGCATCCAGAATCTGCAGGGCAGGCCAGCAGGCTGTAAATTCCAGCAGGAGTCGTTGCAGTCTTGAGCTCAAAGGCAGTCTGGAGACAGAATTTTTTGCTCTTTAGGGACCTCAGTCTTTCCTCTTAAGGTTTTCAATTAACTGGATGGAGCCCACCCACATTATGGAAGATAATCTGCTTTTCTCAAAGTCTACTGAATTAAATGTTAATCACAGCTAAAAAAAAAAAAAAAGTTGCCTTCATGGCAACAAGTAGACTGCTGTTTGACCCCACAACTGGATAACTTAGCCTGGTCAAGCAGACATGTAAAGTTAGCCAATAAAATAAGGGGTTTTGCTTTTATTTTCTTTAGAGGCAAGGACAGCAGAATTCATGACTGACATATTATTTCATCAGCCAGGTTTGAATATCAATGGAAAGATGCATGCATGCATGCTCAGTTGTTCAGTCATGTCCAACTTTTTGTGACCCTATGGACTGTAGCCCACCAGACTCCTCTGTCCATGGGATTCCCCCCGCAAGAATACTGGAGCAGGTTGCTAGCTCCTCCTCCAGGGGATCTTCCTGACTCAGGGATAGAATGTGCATCTCCTGCATTGGCAGACAGATTCTTTACTACTGCACCACTTGGGAAGCCCAAGGAAAGATGGATGAGCCTCAAACTAAAGGAGTTCATGAGAAATTCTGTGGACTCTGGACTCAAGCAGAGCTGCTTTGCAATCCAGAAAAATGTGACCTGGAACTGGGGAGAGAGGCATCCTGACCACCCCTGTGGGAAACCCGGCAAAGCCCCTGCCCTTCCAAATGGTCAACCTGGAAGTGCAAGGAAAGGAATCCCTTGGCATGCGTATCAACCTTCTCACTGAAAGCTCCAGTAGCAATGACGATAAAGAGGTTATCTCCCAGGTGGGGCTTTCGTAAGACAGAGGCTGGAGTGGAGCTTGAGGAGAACAGGTGTTCCTGGGTGTATCCAGCAAGCGTTTAGGAATGTCTAGACACTCCTGGGGGGAACATTACTGGAGACAGGAATTTCTGTCTGGGCAAATGGAGACATGAGCCAGTGGAAGTCATATCCACAGGCTAGAAAGACCCAAAGACTTCTGACTTACACTCCTCTTACTTTATAGACTGAGAATTCAATTAGTCTCCAGGCAATTTTTGTGAATTTCATAGAAAGTCTTACAGGTATTGCTATCTATATTTTTCTACAAACTGTTTGAACTCCACCTGATCTTTAAAGTCAAGAGTCTAGAGCTCAGGATGAGCAAAAACATGCTTAAAGCCTACCGTATAGATGTATAGACAAGTGTGTTCATGTTGCACAAAATCTGGTCTTTGGTCAAACTGATTGTGTTGTTCTGAGGGTCAGTTGACTTAGCTTAATTGACTTAAAGCAGTAAGCTACCTAGTTGATAAGCAAGAGCACAAGATATGGTGTAAAAGAACTATGAATTCAAATTCCCATATCACCTTGACACCTCTGTGACCCGGGTTAGTTATTTAATGTTTAAAATCTTCATTTCTTCTTCTCCTTATGGGCCTGTTATGAGCTTTTCACATAGTAAGGACTCGACAAACAGTAGTCGTTAACGTCACTATTGTCTATTTCATCTACCACCCTTTCCATTTTTCCCCCTTTAACTTCAACTGACATCTATTAAAGTAAGTGATAAGTATCTACTGTGATTCTTAACTCAGGTGGGCATTTGGAATGAGCGGGTATTTGTAAATATTGTTGGGGAGGGGCACCCTCTTTGTTTATTTTTGGCTGTGCTGGGTCTTTAGTTGTGGTGCCTGGGCTTTTCACTGCAGCGGCTTCTCTTGTTGCTGAGCCTGGGTTCCAGGGCACGGTGGGCTTTTTCATTAGTTGTAGCACGTGGGCTCAGAAGTTGCAGCTTCTAGGCTCTAGAGCACAGACTGAGTAGTTGTGGCCCATGGGCTTAGTTGCTCTGCAGTGTGTGGGATCTTCCAGGATCAGGGATAGAACCCGTGACTTGTGCATTTCCAGGTGATTCTTCACCACTGAGCCACTAGGGAAGCCTCAGGGACACCATTTTTGAATGTCACAATGAGTGGGGTGTTCCATGGGTATTTAGTGCCCAGAGATCAGGGATAACAGATGGTCTGTGGGTCAGACTTGCACTATGAATTAATTGTCCCACCCCCAAACACCGTTAGTGCCGATTAGTGAGAACTGTTGTGTTTTGCTTTCTGCCTATTTTGAGTTAGAAATGAGAAGTGAGGTGGAAGAGGAGATAGGCCCAGGAAGAGAGGTTTTCAAGAGCTTACAGGTGACAGGCAGTACTCCAATTGCTTTGAATTCACTATGCCTGGATTCCTCATAACAATCCAGTCATTAATTCCCATTTTATAGGTGAGGAAACTGAGGCACAGAGAAGTTAAGCACTTCCCAAGCTTATTCCCTGCATAAGTGGGAGAGCCTGAATTCAAGACCAGGCAGTCTGGCCCTAGAGGCCGATGCTCTTATGTGGATCAGCTTCTCGAATTTGAGAACCCTGCTTATTGGAGACCTCCATCAGCTATTGTGAATAGACTGTTTTCCCTAAATCCTATGTTTTTTTGAAATAGCCCCTCAATTAGTCTGTATTGTAACTGATAATGCAAACACAGCTTCTATGGATCAATTAGGAACACCTTTTTCAGGATACCTAACTCATGTTGAGGGTTTCCCTGGTGGCTCAGACGGTAAAGAATCTGTCTGCAATGCGGGAGGCCTGGGTTCGATCCCTGGGTTGGGAAGATCTCCTGGAGAAGGGCATGGCAACCCACTCCAGTAGTCTTGCCTGGAGAATCCCCATGGACAGAGGAGCCTGGCGAGCTACAGTCCATGGTGTCACAAAGAGTCGGACACGACTGAGTGACTAAGTACAGCACAGCACAACTCATGTTGATCATTTATATTGGAAGAGGATCATCTATTACTCCCCCCGCCCCCATGTAGAACTCAGGTATTATGGACTCAAATGTTATTCCATACTTAAATGTAATGTGCTTGGATCATCCCAAAGCCTTCTCCTGCCCACGCTGCTCCACGGAAAAACTGTTTTCCCTAAAACGGGTCCCTGGTGCCAAAAAGGTTGGGGACTACTGCAATACAGTGTAAGGAGTAGGGTGATTAGTACCATTGTTTGCAGAACATTCTGAGGAATGACCCAGAAATGTTGTCATCATTTGTGAAATCTGAGCACTAAACAACTTCTTACAGTACGACTTTTGGACTATCATTCATTCATAAGTTGGTGATTATTCACGCAGACTCTGAAAAGTGACCAAGTGGTCAGGAACGAAATTTTGAAAATAAACGTGATCGGTTTTATGGACAGAGGATCGGGTTCCTCTGTCTGCTCTGTTCAAGCTCTTGAAGCAAGTCTTTACAAGGGCAAGACAGCCAATCAATACATGCCGAATCTGAAGGCAAATGTGCGTGCTGCTCCGCACGCTAGATCCAGGTCAGAACCTTGTTAGTTCACCGTCTCGCATGAATCTTGTTCACCATTTTTCTTTACAAAAATATTCTCTCTGCCAAAGAAGAGATAGAAAAATTTCCTTGCAGGGCCAGCATTCAAAATTACTCATTATCTCCACAAGAAACCTTCATGTAACCCAAGAACAACTCTTTATCTGTTTATTAAAAATCTCAAATTGTCCTGGTCACAAGATCTGTGTTTATATGCATGTTGTTAGTATTTAGCATCTGCACCTAAATTTTAAAAAGAGGGGGGTTAAGATAAGGTTTTATTAATTATGTATGACCCAAACACCAAAGACGCATCTCAGATTTTTACTAAAAGATCAGTTAAATAATTTTTATAGAACATTGGCTTTGAAGCACCATAGAACCTTCCTCAAAGCTGGATTATATTTCATAGAAAAATCTTTCAGTGTTGTTGTTTTTTTTTAACTTGATTGTAAAAATATTCTTGCCAAAATCCTGACAGCTCAAGAGGGTGTGCCCTCCTCTTTTCTTTTTCCAGCTATTGATGCACATTCATGATATTGTTTTTATTGTTTCCTCATGGAAAATAAGCCCAATTTTATGCTTGAAAAATGATTACTTTTCAGGAAGATTACATTTGACTTGAAATTTTAGGAAGTACATATTTAAAAGTCCTTTTAACTCTTCAGTAGTTTAAAAAAAATAAACTAAAATTTTCTCCACAAAAAAATTTGCTTTGACTCTTGACACTATGACATGCTTATTGATTATTATTTGTTTTTATTTGAAATGACCTTTTAAAGGACACATTCTTTGCAATTGTTAAAATATGTAATATAAATAGTTGTAAACTATAAAAAACCAAAATTATAATCTCCCACAAATCCACCACCCAGATGTAATTGTTATGCCTATACTTTTTCTTCTTACTTTCACACATACTCACAGACTCATTTTTTTTTGAACTTTTTTTTCTTGCTATTAAAAACAAAAAAGATTTTAAAATCTGGTACATAAAATTCCTGATTCAAGTACTTCAGGATGTCAGGAAGGTCTCCTTCACATGGTCATTTAGGATCTCAGATTCTTTGTTCTAAACTTTTTATTTTATATTGGAGGATAGCCAATTAACAAGGTTGTAATGGTTTCAGGTGGACTGCAAAGGGACTCGGCCATACATATACATGTGTCCATTCTCCCCAAACCCCTCTCCCATCCAGGCTGCCACATAACACTGAGCGGAGTTCCCTGTGCTGCACAGTAGGTCCTTGTGGGTTATCCGTTCATACACACTCATTTTGAAAAACAACTCAGATCACACTGTATATACAGTTTAGTATCTGGCTTTTTGGCTTAAAATTTTGTTATAAGCATCTTTCTATGTCATTAAATATCCTTTGGGAAAAAGCTTTCAAGCTCATATAGTATTCCATATAGAGCCACACCACATTTTATTTAAAAATTCTATTTATTTTTGATCTCTAATGTTTCTAATGTTCTGTTTCACTAATCAAAACGTGTCAGGGAAGTCTTGAGTGAACTGGAACTGGGGCTCAGAAGCTTCCAGATTGTTGGCAGGCAGAAAGAATCCTGGCTCCATAGGGCTTTGTTGGAATTACTACAAATACTTTCATAGAAGCTGATGAACCTACTGAATTTACAAAAATTTGAACTGTGCACAGATACTTGCAAAAGTCTGATGATTAGGGAGCCTGTGATGATTATCAATCTGCCCCACACATGTATCTAATTCCATCTAAAGAGAGGGAAACTTATTATAGATGAAAATGGGATCAAAATGTAAAGTATATCTCAGCATCAGGGCTTGATGTCAGGGGAGCATGGTGGTTCTGGGCCCAACATTCTGTTTTAAAACCTTGCCTGTTCACAGAGTTAGCACTCCTTCTATGCTGGCCCGGAGGTTCCCCTTTGGCTCCTAGAAAAAGGGCAGAGCTGCCTGCAATCCACAGTGCGCTTGTTCTCTATATCTGGTGTAGAGCAAGGCCAAAGAAGACATTGGTATTTGGCATCAACGACTTTATAAGAATCCTGGAAGTGAGGATGCTGTTTCTTTGCAGAAACCCAAATGTAGCTCTCACTTGATCCTGGGTATCTAGTCTGCTTCGAGCTAAGACTTGGCTTCTATAGAGACGGGTGCCCTCCTCTATGCAGATCCTCATGGACAGCTGGGGCTTATTAGTGTTGAATAGGATTTTCCTGAGTTTATAATCATTAGCAATACTACCCTCCTGAGGAAAGAGCTCTTGGCTTCACTCCAAATCAGAAGTTTTAGCTGCCTCAGGAGAAATATAAGAATTCCGGAAAACGTCTTTCAAGTGTTTGATATGTCTCCAAATCTCCTCGGGTCGCTGAAGATCACAGCATTTTCGGAAAGTTCCCAGTGAATATCAAGTTTGGATTTAAAAATTCCAATAGCAGTATTATCTGCAGCTAGAATATCTGTGTGATTTTGCATATAAGAAAAGTTTGCAAAAACTTCTAAAGAAGAGGTTCTCCAGGAGAAGTTTGGTAATACACAACACCGTTGAAGTCTTAGAGAGATTCTATTCTGTGAAGACAGAGGGGCAACGTTTATCCAAATGGCCTGTGCTTCATCACAAACACACCAGTACCATATTTGAGGAATTAAGAATATGATCCTGAGTTCACTTATTATTTTCTGTATAATTAATATGACAAATATAGGAAGTGGATCAGTCTCCCTGAGGCTACTTTTGGCATTTCCACAGGCTCTGTTGCCATCTTATCGGTCTACTTTTCACCTCCTTGATGTTATCCTTATCATTGCTGTGGAACTTCCTATCTTCCTCCTCTGGGTCTCCCTTCAATTTCCCAGCCTCTGCCATGGTACCTTGTGCATGACCATCAGTCAGTTCATATCAGTGCTTCTTAACTAAATGAATGGCTGGTTTCACTTTCTGCCCTAGCTCAGGTCAACATAGTCAGCCATTTCAATGATGTAGTCTCTTCTCTCAGAGAAGGCAATGGCACCCCACTCCAGTACTCTTGCCTGGAAAATCCCATGGATGGAGGAGCCTGGTAGGCTGCAGTCGATGGGGTCGCTAAGAGTTGGACACGACTGAGCGACTTCACTTTCACTTTTCACTTTCATGCATTGGAGAAGGAAATGGCAATCCACTCCAGTGTTCTTGCCTGGAGAATTCCAGGGACCAGGGAGCCTTGTGGGCCGCCGTTTATGGGGTCGCACAGAGTCGGACACGACTGAAGTGACTTAGCAGCAGCAGCAGTCTCTTCTCTCACTCCCCACTGCCCTCCAACTCTTGCTGCTTTCTTCAATTTCTTCTGCCCCACCAGCTGGTGGTTCAGAGAATCGATGAAACATGGGGATAGGAGGCAGTTTAAGCATCAGAAAGTGCAGTGTGGCTGACTGGGGTCAACACAGCTTGTGATCCAATAAGCTCGATAGTGATTGGGGTTGGGGGTCAAGTCAAAGAGGATTCTTCAGGGAATTATTAGATCAAACCCAAATGTTTACTTATTTATTGAGATTTCTTTCCTTATTTTTATTTCTAGCCTATTCTATGTTAACTTATCCTAATAAATGGAATGCAATTCTTGACTCATTTTTCACCTAATGCTGATTTTATAGCTATGATGAATGGAAGCTATTTTTGTGAGCCAACCTGGAAATTTTTCTTAGCACTAGGCTATTTATATTTTTCAGATTTATATCTTTTTACTCACCAATTTGTGTTTTGGGTGCTTTAAAACACCTATGCTAATATGTAAGGTCCAAAAGACTTATATGCAAAAATTCGTCACTATAAGACATAGAAAAACCCTGAAATCACATAATTCCAAGGTTATTATCTCTTTCAGAATGTATCCCCTCAGAATGGATATAGAATTCCTAGCACTGATGGAATTCTGAGATGGAAGCTACCTTTGAGATTATGTAAGCTGGTGACTTTCTCATTTCATAAATGAGGAGCCCAAAGTCAGAGGCTGAATGGAAATCGGAGAGCTCCTGACACTATTCTTATTATTCTTGTAATAAGAAATTATACCCTGGGTCAGTTTTGCCATATGCAAACATTAGTTTACTAAACTTGTTCTAATTGCCTCCCAGAGTGGGAGGAGGATGAAATGATAAAAGGTATGTGAAGAGGACCTGGAAGTTTAAAAATAGGTACAACATTGTATTGATTCAGTAAACATTTATTTGGAAGGTTGCAGTGCAATGTGCCTAGGATGTACTGGACAAAAAGAGATAAACAATCAATGTCTCTAGCTAAAGAATTTACAAGCCAGGTAGAAAGGGAGATGAGTAGGAGCTAGAAAAAAAAATTGGATAGATATTATTCTAAGAACTACGAACAGTTTTGTGAAATATTAGTTATGGTGAAACTTTACACACAAGTTTGCAAGGAAAAAAAAAGCAGGAGGAGTGGGGCACATTTCTTCTCTTTGACTTTTCCAAATTCATAAATGGAAAAAAATAATACCTTGTAATGGATGTGGGGTGTGTGTGTGTGCATGTGCTCAGTCCTGTCAGATTCTTTGAGACCCTAGGGGACTATATATAGCCTGCCAGGCGCCTAAGTCCATGGCATTTTCCAGGCAAGAATACTAAAGTGGGTTGCCATTTCCTCCTCCAGGGGATCTTCCTGATGCAGGAATCCAGCACGCGTCTCCTGCATCGGCAGCGGGATTCTTCACCACTGAGCCACCTGGGAAGCCCTTATATAATGGATGCTTTGTGTCTGTATCTTTCAGTTCCTTTAGAGCTAAGTGAGGATGGCAAATGAGAACCCAATTTAGTGCCAGGGGAAAGCGTCACTTCCAACAGTGAAGTCACAGGTTGATGTGAGATGCCTGACTTAACAGCGCGTTCTAGGGCGCTAACACTGTTGCTACATTTCCAGCTTCGTCCCTAGTGCCTTGCCGGCTGTGCTGAAACAGTCAGAGCCCATCGGACCACACTGCGTCTGGAGTGCTCGTGGCAGCCTTTTTTCCTGACCCACCCTTAAGTCTCACCTATGCCGGGACGCTCTGGAAGGAAGCCGATGGGCAGTGTGGAGCAGCGCCTGGCCCCTTCTGTCCTCCAAGAGGCCACATCCGACACAAGGCCCCCATTGTGTCTCGGGGAACAGTGACCCCCACAGTCCTGCGCAGGCTGGCCTTCTTCGGGGGAAGCGAGCGGCATTGGCTCCCGCGACCCGAGCCCGGCCAGGGGCGCGGAGGCGGCGGCAGGCGGCTCAGGTTGCCGAAGCGCAGAGCCGCGCGCTCTAGGGCCGCGCGGGCGCCCGGGGCCCCGCACGCCGGCCTCGCGCGGGCGCCGCCGCACCTGGGGGCGGAGCCAGGCCCGCGGCCCGCCCCCTCCCGGGCGCGAAGCCCCCTCCCCGCACCCCTACCGCCGCTCTGCGGACACGCGCAGGTGCCGGAGGCCGCGCCCGCCCGGGACCTGCGGACTCGGGCCCGCCATGGAGCACATCCGCACGCCCAAGGTGGGTGCCACGGGTGCGGGCGGACGAGGGATGCTGAGCGGGCGGGAGGCCCGGCTTCCCCGCCCCGGCGCAGGCCGAATCCGCACCGCTAGCGAGCGAGGCGGGAGGCAGCGCCCGAGCATCTCCTGCTTCGCCGGAAGGCTGGGCTCACTGGAGCTGCCGCTCAGGCCTGGCCTTGGCTGCTGCTGGATCTAACCTCTCGTCCTTGGGGGTGCGCGGTGGACTGAGGGCTGGATGGAGGGAACCCTAATTGTCTGTTGAGTAATGGACTGCTGATAGGCTGATAAACGCTCCCTTTCTGGTCTAGCACTAGGTTGCTGCTTTAAAAAAAAAAAAACAAAAACCTTTTCTTTTCTTTTTTCTTTTTTTTCCCCCTGTTGGTTGCTCTGAGCAGTGGAAAGAGAAACAAGCCTTCCTAATGACAGGTGCAGGGAAACGAGTTAGGTGCAGGTGCGTTGAAGGCACTCGGGAAGCTTGTTGAATCTAAGGCTTGAGACCCGCCCAGCCCGCCCTTCTGCTTCTGCGTCTTCAGGCTATCAACTGCAGTGGACCTTGGGCCGAGTAGATGATCAGTGTTCGCTCTAGTCTAAATGTATTATCTGTCCTTCCGTCTTCTTGCGTTTTCCAGTGGGTTGCAACTTACAGATCGTCCGCTTACCAGCTCAACAAAAGCGACTGGTTCCAGGTCATTCCAGTTAAATTGACCCCCGTACCAAACCTTCCTACTCATAGTTGTACTAGTGATATAATTTAGAGCGAAAAAGGTGATCGACGTTCCCGATAAAAACCCTTAACTAGTGACAAAACCTGTTTCAGCAGCCAATTGGTTGTCTCCTGTGACTGCATCTACAGCGCCTTGCCTTGCCTTGCCTTGCCAGGTTGATCGCTTCAAAACCTAGGCCCTTGACCGCGAAGTCAAAGCTAGCTCTGAGTGGGCGGAACGTAGGAGGCCCCAGGGCTCCTATTGATGACATGGGGCCATTGCTCTGCAGTAAGTCCAGGAGGAAAAATTCATTCCTAAATTCTGGAGTGCTTCCTAAGTGCCTCTTTATAAAAGCAGTGTTTACAATTGTCTCATGTCAGTGGAAGAATAAAATCTTTTAGTTCGCTACATAAAGTCAGTTCCAGCAGTAAAATTCAGTTGTATTGATTTTGCACAGTGCAATTAAATTGTTGCATCACAGTCGGGAAATTGTAAACTTAAAGGAGAGTGCCATAAACCACAAAATAGGTGGCTCAAAGCTTTCAGGGTTTAAGTGGTGCTAAATAATTTATTCTGGAGTGAGGAATTTAGCTCATGGACTCTCTGCCCTTTCCAAGGGCATCCTTTTTATTTTTTTCATGATGAAGGGAGCTCTTGATAAAAATGATGTCTAATGTGAATGTTAATAGTCATAGGGTGACATGATATCAGGTGCTTTTTTTTTTCCTATGGAATGTGAATTTTGGGAGTCAAGGCCTTTTCTAATCTATTCAAACCCATTGTTTATAAAACCATGTGTGCAAACCTGAACAGCAAGCAATATTGTCACTTGTTCCTCAAACTAGTTTTCATAAACACACTGTAAGCAGTGTAGTACTTCAAACCAGAAATCACCTGTCAGGAAACAGAAAGAGATGGTGGTTGGGGAGGGGGTGGTTGGAATGGGCAGTTGTCTGAAATGTCATTGAGTTGAGAGTCATTAACATTTAGGAGAGTGCAGGTGGAAAAAATTAAAAGTTACAGAGGTTGGGTGGATCCAGTCTGTTTATTCAAGTCATTCCACAAGTGTTTGAGAACCTTTCCTGTGGAAGGTTCTGTGTTGTGTTCTGGGAGGCCCTGGTCTGAAGGGTTGTTGTTCATTCGCTCAGTCGTATCCAACTCTTGGTGACCCCATGGACTGCAGCATGCCAGGCTCCCCTGTCCTTCACCATCTCCCGGAGATTGCTCAAACTCGTGTCCATTGAGTTGGTGATTCCATCCAACCATCGTGTCCTCTGTCATCCCCTTCTCTTCCTGCTTTCGATCCTTCCCAGCATCAGGGTCGTTTCTAATGAGTTGGTTCTTCACATCAGGTGGCCAAAGTATTGGAGTTTCAGCTTCAGCATCAGTCCTTCCAATGAATATTCAGGGCTGATTTCCTTTAGGATGGACTGGTTGGATCTCCTTGCAGTCCAAGGGAGTCTCAAGAGTCTTCTCTAACACCACAGCTTGAAAGCATCAATTCTTCCATGCTCAGCTTTCTTTATGGCCCAGCTCTCACATCCATACATGACTACTGGAAAAATCATAGCTTTGACTAGATGGACCTTTGTCGGCAAAGTAATATCTCTGCTTTTGAAAATGCTATGTAAGTTGGTCATAGCTTTTCTTCCAAGGAGCAAGCATCTTTTAATTTCATGGCTGCAGTCACCATCTGCAGTGATTTTGGAGCCCAAGAAAATAAAGTCTGTTGAGGCAGCTGTAAATCTAGAGAGAAATGTGTACACAGGACAGTGGGCAGAGAGGTCAGTGGACAGAGGGTCCACTCTACCATAAAGGGTGAGGGAAGGCTCCTTCAAAGAGCTGAGTCTTAACACGCAAGATGCCAAAGAAGACCAGGAGCACTGGAGATGCTGGCAGGCAGCTGTGTACGTATGATGTGTTGTAATATATCATTACAACTTCAAAGATGCCAAAGGCCTTAACAGTGATAAAGATAGAATTGATGACACCATTCCTTGAGGTTAAACAATATCATTTTATTTTACATTTTAAAAACAATTAAAAAATTTTTGTCTTTAGTTTTTTTTCTTCTAGTTTTATTGAGATTGAATATACATACGGTGCTGTATAAGGTGTACAGTGTAATGATGCGGCTTACATACATCATAAAATGTTTACCTCAATAAGTTGATGACCACCCGTCATCATATAGAGAGAAAATTAAAGAAATAGAAAAAAACTTGTGATGAGAACTCATAGAATTTATCATCTTAACTTTCATGTATAACATATAGCAGTATAAATTATATTTATCATGTTATATTTTCCATCCCTAGTAGTTACTTATAACTGGAAGTTTGTATTTTTTGACCATCTTCCCCCAGCCACCCCCCTTCCCATAGCCACAGATTGGATCTTTTTTTCTATGAGATTGAGATGCAGGTAAAAAGACTCTGATGCCAGGAGGGATTGGGGGCAGGAGGAAAGGGGACGACAGAGGATGAGATGGCTGGATGGCATCACCGACTCGATGGACGTGAGTTTGAGTGAACTCCGGGAGTTGGTGATGGACAGGGAGGCCTGGCGTGCTGCGATTCATGGGGTCTCAAAGAGTCGGACACGACTGAGCGACTGAACTGAACTGAACAACATCCTGTGTTAGTTCCTGTTACACAACATTGTGATTGCATAGTTTTGAAAATTTCATTTTACATTTAAAAAATATTTATTTATTTTGGCTGTGCTGGGTCTTCACTGCTGCGTGGGCTTTTCTTCAGTTGCAGTGAGCAGGGGCTGCTCTCTGGTTGCAGTGTGTGGGTTTCTCATTGTGGTGGCTTCTCTTGTTGCAAAGTATGGGCTCTACAGCACACGGGCATTAGTAGTTGGAACTCCCAGGCTCTAGAGCACAGGCTCAATAGTTATGGGGCATGGGCTTAGTTGCTCCGTGGCATGTGGGTTCTTCCAGGACCAGGAATCGAACCCATGACTCCTGCATTGGCAGGCAGACTCTTCACCAGTGAGCCATCAAGGAAGCCCTGATTTTACATTTTTAAGTACAAAACTAATTTTCACAACATAAATGAAAAAGGGGAGAATACTACTTAAGAGCTTGTGTTGTAGAATGCATAATTATTGATGGTCATATTCATCTTTGTTTTTGGCTTCCATTGAATTCTGGGGGTGTTGAATAGGTATATTGCCTTATATTGTATGATTTCATGTGTTAGATGATTTGTGAGGTGTATACACGAAGTTTCTCTGTAGGTTTGACGTGTGTTTACCATGTGGGTGCTGCTGCTGCTGCTAAGTCACTTCAGTCATGTCCGACTCTGTGCGACCCCATAGACGGCACCTCACCAGGCTCCCCCGTCCCTGGGATTCTCCAGGCAAGAACACTGGAGTGGGTTGCCATTTCCTTCTCCAATGCATGAAAGTGAAAAGTGAAAGTGAAGACGCTCAGTCATATCTGACTTTGAGCGACCCCATGGACTGCAGCCTACCAGGCTCCTCCGTCCATGAGATTCTCCAGGCAAAAGTACTGGAGTGGGGTGCCATTGCCTTCTCCGACCATGTGGGTAGCAGGGGTTTATTTTAAGAGGAGAGAAAATGCGTGTATAATGTGCAGTTGTTTTCCTATTATAATGAAAGTCATTCATTTACTCTGTAAGCTGCATGATATCCATCACAGCCTGTGTGCTCCACTTCAGTCTCTGGAGTGCAGTGTAAGGAGACAGATGCCCATGAATAATCTGGAATGCTTTGCACATTTTTCTCTCTTGATGTGTGTGTGTATGTGTTTAACTGAAGCCTTTAATAGAGCATATGCTAAACAGGGTGTTCTTCTCCCGGAATGGTTCCTGTATCAGAAAGAAAAAATGTTCCAAGGTTGAGCTAGTTTGCAGTTGGGTTGAAGTGAGGACATCAAGCATTACCTGTATTCATCACAGTGAACTTTTTGTTTCCACTTCATTGTCAGGCTTTCTTTGACACTCTAAAAACTTGCTGGTAAGAAAAGAAAACCTTGCAAGAAGCTTAGGGATAATTTGGGTTCAAGTGTTAGTTCTACAGAAAACCTTCTGGGCTTTCAGAAGTAGCTTAAAGTGTTTTGTAGGGTGTGGGTTAGTATTGGATAGGTGCTAATGAGTCTAGCTGGGATTCTGGCAAAGTAATCTCTACTTTTTGTGCTTTGTCCTTTCCAGAAGACATTTTCCCCTACATGTGTGCATTTGAGTTTTGAAATAGAATACGCGATGACCTCCAAAGCCTTGAAAATGCCTTCTTTTCCTTTCCACCCCCATCCCCCCATTCTGAGCCGTTACCCTCACAGCCTCCTAGCTGGTCTCCCAAGTTCCTTTTTGTTTTTCTCCAGTCCTGCCTCCACGGAGGGAGTCGGGTGATGCTTTTATGACACAAATTGGTTATGTTCCTTCCCTGCTGGAATTCTTGGATGGCTTCCCTTTGTACCCAGGTTAGAGAGCGAGAATCCCCAGAAAGGCCTGCCTGGATGGACCTCTGCTTCCTTCCCGTCCTGGTTCTGTGACAGTCGTCGTCTTGCTTACCTTCCTCTGATTGCAGCTAGCCTTCGTGGGTTCCTCGCCTGTGACAGGTTCTTTTTCTGCCTGAGGACTTTCGCACTGCTGTTCCTCCTGGGGGATACTCTTATCCCCACTGTTCACCTGCGTAAGTTTCCAATCTTCCTACTTTCAGATTCAATGTAACTTCCTCAAGGAGGCTGTTGCCCCATTCTCCATCTAAATTAGGGCTGCCTGTTATATTCTATCATGGAACCCAGGTTTTCACCTTATGCCCCATGTTACATGCAAGTTTTATATTTATGCAAGCGATTATTCATCTCAAGCTCTTCTGTTAGACCAAGAGCCCTGTGAAGGTGAGGATCACATCTCATTCACCCGTGTAGCCACAGCACCTAATATAGTTTCTGGGACCAAGGAAGCACACAGTAAATAAATTAGTAATTGGAAAATAGAAAGAATGAGTAATTCCTTTTTTTAAAATGTTTTTTATTGTGTTAAAAGTCACATAATGTAAAGCATACTATTTTAACCATATTTAACTGTATGTTTCAGTGACTCTAAGCACTGCTGCTAAGCTGCTAAGTTGCTTCAGTCGTGTCCAACTCTGTGCGACCCCATAGACAGCAGCCCACCAGGCTTCCCCGTCCCTGGGATTCTCCAGGCAAGAACACTGGAGTGGGTTGTCATTTCCTTCTCCAGTGCATGAAAGTGAAAAGTGAAAGTGAAGTCGCTCAGTCATGTCCGACTCTTCACGACCCCATGGACTGCAGCCTACCAGGCTCCTCCGCCCATGGGATTTTCCAGGCAAGAGTACTGGAGTGGGGTGCCATTGCCTTCTCTGACTCTAAGCACAGGAATGAGTAATTTTTAATTTCAGCACTTTGTGTTTTAGTTTTTTCTTTAGTAATCCAGGCCTCTTGTGCATTGTACCCATGACTAGGTACAATATTGTCAGTCTTCTAATAGTATAAAGTACTTGTGGATATCAATATAGTTTATAAAATTGATAGCATATATATATATATAATGATATGCATTTTGTCATTGTATATAGTTTTAATGAGACAGAATTAAAATAACGTAAGATTCCCCATTCAGCCTTTTTAAAGTGTAAATTTCAGTGTTTTTAGTGTATTTACATTTTTGGGTTCCTCTCATCGCTGTCTTATAGGAAACATTTTCATCAGCCCCTAAAGAAATCTGTTAGGAATCAGTCCTCATTCCCTGGTAGCTGGGATGATACAGAATCTCCCCTCAGTGCAGGAGACCGAGTTCAATCCTTGGGTCAGTAAGATCCACTGGAGAAGGAAATGGAAACCCACTCCAGCATTCTTGCCTGGAGAATTCCATGGATAGAGAAGATTGGCAGGCTTTTAAAGTCCATGGGATGGCAAAGAGTCAGACACGACTGAGTGACCAGCACTGTCTAGGTTCATCCAACTCCTAGCAGATATTGGTGCTTCATTATTTTTTATTACAGAATAATATTCCATTCTGTGGATTTACATTCTGTTTATGCTTTCATCAGTGTTTGGTTGTTTGGGTTGTTTCTACTTTTTTGATTATTATGAATAGCACTGCTGTGAACACTCTGGGAGAATATAACTTTTTATTGTTATTATTATTGATTTTTGTTACACATTTAAACAGTTTCTTAGAGAAACAACATAATGAGATGAAGTTATACTCACATTATTCCAAATTCACTTCTAATTTGTGATAATATGCCTTTTTATGCAATCATAAGTAATATGCTTTTTTGGAGAAGGCATTGGCACCCCACTCCAGTACTCTTGCCTGAAAAATCCTATGGACGGAGGAGCCTGGAAGGCTGCATGGGGTCGCTGAGGGTCGGACACGACTGAGCAGCTTCACTTTCACTTTCATGCACTGGAGAAGGAAATGGCAACCCACTCCAGTGTTCTTGCCTGGAGAATCCCAGGAACGGGGGAGCCTGGTGGGCTGCCGTCTATGGGGTCACACAGAGTCGGACATGACTGAAGTGACTTAGCAGCAGCAGCAATATGCTTTTTCTCTTAATGACCTTTTTACCCACCATTATTTTGCATGCATATTTTATATTCGAATGTCATCTGCCTATGTATTGTTTTAATAATTACGTAGTATTCATTTGAGTGTGGTTTGCTGAAACTATACCCACTCATAGGGATTTGGGTTTTGTGCCCCTAGGAAGTCCCCTGGTACAGGTTTCTCAGTGTATTATTTGCCCAGAGTGGAATGAAGAGAGTATGAACAGTCTTCATAAGGATTCTAATAATGTGGTATCTTTCAGTATTGGAGGGCTTCTCATATGGCCCAGGGTTTAAAGAGACACTTTATAGTCCCAGGGAGCAGCAATGGAGGGACTGCAGAGGAGAAGATCTTGGCTTTATGTAGAGAAGTTCTTTCCAACAATTATCCCTGTTGTGGGGCTTCCCAGATGGCGCCAGTGGTAAAGAACCCGCCTGCCAATGCAGGAGACATAAGAGACGTGGGTTCAATCCCTGGATTGGGAAGATCCCCTGAAGGAGGGCATGGCCACCCACTCCAGTATTCTTGCCTGGAGAATCCCATGGCTGGAGGAACCTGGCGGGCTGTAGTCCATGGGGTTGCAAAGAATCAGACACAACTGAAGTGACTTAGGGCACACACATCCCTGTTACAGAAATTAGTGGATGACAGGTGTTTCATGCAGAGTCAGGGTGACTCTTGTCAGTGGAGAAATGAAGGTGTTTCAGGCATCTGAGGGGAGAATAGACTAGAATTGTGCTTGGATTTCTTCTGGCCCAGTACCCGGCTACCCCAAGCTTCCTGCTTCTGATGCTGAGAGCTCACTGTGTCCCTTGGCAATCCATGACCACCATGGACAGCTCTAGACATTAGTAAGTTTGCTTTATATTGAGTCAAAATCTGGCTCACTGTTGTTTCTAGTAATTGCATCTAGCTCTGTCCTGTGGGATGTTCCCCACTGCATCAACCCTCCTTCCAGAAAATGGCCCTTCGGCCACCTCTGTAACCTTTTCCTGCCACCTAAGTGGTAGGCTTTTCACTGCCTGTTCTGGCAACCAATCAGTGGCTTGGTTTTAAGTTCTTTTATATCCTGGTTACTTTTCTCAATGAGTTAAAGCAAACTAACAAACGTGATTACTCTAGGTTTTCTTGAACTCAGGGGGAGTAAAGTTTGCTAACTAGTTTTTAAATTTAAATATCATCCAGCCACAGCTCAGTGGCCTTCTGGGGAGCTGACTGTGGAAGGGAACCCTGAAGTTGTCTGCACACATTGAGCTGCAAAGTCAGGTCTCCCCTGCCTTTTCCTTGAGTGATAGTATCGTACACTTTGCTTTGTTAAGTGTTATCTCGTTGGATTTAGGGCTTCCCAGGTGGCTCAGTGGTGAAGAATCTGCCTGCCAATGTAGGAGATTCAAGAGATGTAGGTCCCCTGGGTCAGGAAGATCCCTTGGAGAAGAGCATGGCAACCCATTCCAATTTTCTTTCCTGGAGAATCCTATGGACAGAGGAGCCTGGACGGCCACAGTCCATGGATTTAGCTTCTTGCCCACCGCCCCGCCTCCCCCCGGATTTAACTTCTTACACACACTCACCCACCCCCTAGTGGAATTAGCTTCTTGCTTAATCCCTAGCTCTGTTCTTTGGGGTTGCACATCTGCTATTCCTCTCAGCCAGGTACCATCCACAGCCTCGCCCTCTGCTATTACCTCATCCGTGATCTCATCCAAGAAAAAACTGAGTTAGGCGGATGTGACTTCTTAGTAGCTTAAGTCACTTTGCCTTCATCTCTCAAGCTCTCCTTCCTGATAACAGATATAGTAGTTCCCTCAGCTTGGTGCCAGCTACCGTCTGATAAACTTGCCCTCCATCAACTCTCCAGATAGCTCATCAAAGACAAAAATGAAGTAGTCTGTGAGTGATTGAGTGAATCCTCGCGCTGATTGATGATTTCCTTTTCTAGGTTCATAAAGAATTCCATTTTAGAATCTTGCCTGGAATGAATGTCAGACCCACCAAATTATAATTCAAAATTCCACACCCCCATTTGAAAATAGTGACTTCATTTGCGAGATCTGTCATAGAGATTCATAGAATCATGAGAAGACTGGCTTTGTGTCACTCACTGTCATCATACTGTCAGCACTAAGGGTTATATCTTCTTTCATCATTATTAAAAAAAAACATTTTCAGGTGATAATGGTGTATTGCCTTTTGAGTCCATAATAGGAAAAATATAGAAATTAGCCACTGTTAATATTTGAGTTTATTTCCTTCAGACCTTTTTCCTTTGCATGAATGTTCAAACTTTTTATTTGATTGTTTAGAAATTAAGGATTTCTCAATTCAATTTTGTACTATGCCTGTTTTCATTTACCCTATTGTGGTCTTTGAAACATGCTTTTAGAAGACTATGTGATTTTTTTTTAATCATATAGATATGTCATTATCACATTAAGCATTTCCCCATAAGGCTGTTCCAATAATATAATGATGAATATCTTATTTATTATTTGCATATGTGATTACTCCCTCAGGATAGAGCCTTAGATGAAATTACTGTGTCTCAGAAGATGAACAATTTTATGGCTGATATGTGTTGCTAATGACTTTCCAAAAACGTTATATTAAGATTCAGAAATGGAGGACAGTATCTCTCTCACTGTACCATTGCTTTATTATGTAAAAAAATATTTGTAAAAGGGGGATAGTGCTTCTTTAATTCATTGTATATAGTTTTTTTTTTTTTATTTCTAGTAAGTTGAAATATTTTTCCAGATTTTTATTGACCGTTTTGTTACTTTTCTGAATTGTGTATTTATATCTTCTACCATTTCAATAATTCTTGCTTTTATGTGTATGTATGGTCTGTGTGTGTATAATGTTTCAGTTCAGTTAAGTTCAGTCGCTCAGTCGTGTCCGACTCTTTGTGACCCCATGAATCACAGCACACCAGGCCTCCCTGTCCATCACCAACTCCCGGAGTTCACTCAGACTCACATCCATTGAGTCAGTGATGCCATCCAGCCATCTCATCCTCTGACGTCTCCTCCTCTTGCCCCCAATCCCTCCCAGCATCAGAGTCTTTTCCAATGAGTCAACTCTTCGCATGAGGTGGCCAAAGTACTGGAGTTTCAGCTTTATCATCATTCCTTCCAAAGAAATGCCAGGGCTGATCTCCTTCAGAATGGACTGGTTGGATCTCCTTGCAGTCCAAGGGACTCTCAAGAGTCTTCTCCAGCACCACTGTTCAAGAGCATCAATTTTTCGGTGCTCGGCCTTCTTCACAGTCCAACTCTCACATCCATACATGACCACTGGAAAAACCATAACCTTGATCTGACGGACCTTTGTTGGCAAAGTAATGTCTCTGCTTTTGAATATGCTATCTAGGTTGATCATAACTTTCCTTCCAAGGAGTAAGCGTCTTTTAATTTCATGGCTGCAGTCACCATCTGCAGTGATTTTGGAGCCCCGGAAAATAAAGTCTGACACTGTTTCCACTGTTTCCCCATCTATTTCCCATGAAGTGATGGGACCGGATGCCATGATCTTCGTTTTCTGAATGTTGAGCTTTAAGCCAACTTTTTCACTCTCCTCTTTCACTTTCATCAGGAGGCTTTTGAGTTCCTCTTCACTTTCTGCCATAAGGGTGGTGTCATCTGCATATCTGAGGTTATCGATATTTCTCCTGGCAATCTTGATTCCAGCTTGTGTTTCTTCCAGTCCAGCATTTCTCATGATGTACTCTGCATAGAAGTTAAATAAGCAGGGTGACAATATACAGCCTTGACGTACTCCTTTTCCTATTTGGAACCAGTCTGTTGTTCCATGTCCAGTTCTAACTGTTGCTTCCTGACCTGCATACAGATTTCTCAAGAGGCAGGTCAGGTGGTCTGGTATTCCCATCTCTTTCAGAATTTCCCACAGTTTCTTGTGGTCCACACAGTCAAAGGCTTTGGCATAGTCAATAAAGCAGAAATAGATGTTTTTCTGGAACTCTCTTGCTTTTTCCATGATCCAGCAGATGTTGGCAATTTGATCTGTGGTTCCTCTGCCTTTTCTAAAACCAGCTTGAACATCTGGAAGTTCATGGTTCACGTATTGCTGAAGCCTGGCTTGGAGGATTTTAAGCATCACTTTACTAGCATGTGAGATGAGTGCAATTGTGTGGTAGTTTGAACATTCTTTGACATTGCCTTTCTTTGGGATTGGAATGAAAACTGACCTTTTCCAGTCCTGTGGCCACTGCTGAGTTTTCCAAATTTGCTGGCATATTGAGTGCAGCATTTTCATAGCATCAACTTTTAGGATTTGAAATAGCTCAACTGGAATTCCATCACCTCCACTAGCTTTGTTCATAGTGATGCTTCCCAAAGCCCACTTGACTTCACATTCCAGGATGTCTGACTCTAGGTGAGTGATCACACCATCACTGAGATGGAATTTACATACTATAAAATTTACTCTTTTGAAGTATGCAGTTCTGTGCTTTTTTGGTGTGTATTCACAGTATAATAATTGGTGGTATAACCATTACAGTTATCTTAATTCCACAGCATGTCATCAGTCTAAGAAGAAACTCCTTACCCTAAAGTCGCTCCCCATTTCTCCCTTGCCCCTGCTATCCCCAGCAATCATTAATGTACTTTATGTCTTTATGTATTTCCCTTTTCTGAACATTTCATGTAAGTTGAATTATGCAATATGTAGTCCTTTGTGGCTTGCTCTTTTTAGCATAATGTATTAAGGTTTATTCAAGTTAGTAGTATGAGCTAGTGCCTCGTTTCTTTTTCTCCATTCTGTGGATATATCACAGTTTTGTTTTTCAGGTGTTGGACATTTGCGCTGTTCCTGTTTTTTGCTATTACAAGTAATGCTGCTATGAACTCCTATGTGGAAATTTTTCTGTGGGCATATGTTTTTATTTCTTTTAGGTGGAATTTCAACTCCTTTGAGTGAAATTGCTCTCATATGGCAAACCTTTGTTTAACGTTTTGAGGAACTGCCAAACTGTTTTCTGGAAGTGACTGCACCATTTTAAGGTCCCAGCAACAATGTGTGAAGGTTCCAATTTTTTCCCATCTCTGCCAGCACTTGTTATTGTCAGTCTCTTTTATTCATCCCAGGGGGTGTGAAGTGGTGTTCATCATGGCTTTGGTTTGCATTTCCGCTGACTAATTATATTGAGCATCTTTTCATGTGTTTAATGACCATTTGTGTGTCTTTGAAGAGCTGTCTGTTCAAATCCTTTGTTCATTCTTAATTGGGTTATTTGCTTAATTATTGAATTGCAAAACTTCTTTATGCATTATGGACATAAGTCTGTAATCCATATAATAAGTAATCTGATATAACTCCGAAAGAGGTATGACTTGCATATGTCTTCTCCCAGTCTGTCAGTTTTTTTTCACTGTCTTCATGGTATCCTTTGAACACAAGGGCTTTCCTGGTGGTTCAGATGGTAAAGAACCTGCCTGCTAATGCTGGAGATCCAGGTTCAATCCCTGGGTCAGGAAGATCCCCTAGAGAAGGGAATGGCTACCCACTGCAGTATTCTTTCCTGAAGAATTCCATGGACAGAGGGGCCTGATGGGCTGCAGTCCATGGGGTCACAAAGAGTCGGACAAGACTGAGCGACTGACACTTTTTTTTTTAATGAAAAAGTTTTGAATTTTGATGACGTCAACCTTACCCAGTTTTTCTTTTCTCACTTGTGTTTTTGGTGTCATGTCCATGGGTGTTTTTTTTTTAAAAACTCCCCTTTCTTTCTGTAAAAACGTAATACAGAAAATTTAGTTCAAAAAAGCAGAAAGAAAATGAAAGCTGTGCATAATCTCAACACCCAAGAACTGCTGTTAACTTTGTATCTATTGTGAGCCCTTTTGATAGCTCAGTTGGTAAAAAATCCTCCTGCAATGCAGAAGACCCCGATTCGATTCCTGGGTCAGGAATATCCCCTGGAGAAGGCTACCCACTCCAGTATTCTTGGAATTCCCTTGTAGCTCAGCTGGTAGAGAATCTGCCTGCAAAGTGGGAGACCTGGGTTTGATCCCTGGGTTGGGAACATCCCCAACCATGAGAAGGGAAAGGCTACCCACTCCAATGTAGCCTAGAGAATTCCATGGACGGTATAGTCCATGGGGTTGCAAAGAGTCAGACATGACTGATCAACTTATCTTTATATAAACTTCATAAACTATATATATATAAAACTTTTCTTTGTATAAAAATAGGAAAACAACATAAAACAAAATGAGTTTTATTTGTGTGTGTGTAATTTTGGAAAGTGAGAACCTGTGTTTTGTATCTAATAGTATACCATAAATATATTTCTTACGTTATTAAACTTTCTTCTGAAAACTGGTCTGTCGTCACTACCCCGTCTCACATTGTGTGGAGGCCTTCTAGGTTGTTTAGGGTTAGAAGGCAATCACTTCTCCATGGGTCTTAAACATTTCTGCACTTTTGCTCTGAAGTTATCTTTTTCCAGGGTGATTTTGTAGTGAACCACCTTGGAAGAAAGACACAGTTCCTCCCCTGGGCAAAGGGCAGAATTGTTTGCTGTCTGGGATAAGAAAGGCGATATTTTCCTCGGGGGCAGAGGTTGCTCAGGCTTGTTAGCAGCCCTCTTACAAGATTGGCATGTGGGCGGCTCTGGGCTCTGAGTTCCTTATCTGGGAGCCACTGTGTGCAGGGCCTGCGCTGGGCACTCTTTTCCCATTGACTGGGGAGGGGGCGAGGGGAGGGGGCAGGTGCCTGGTGCAGGCCTGGGGCCCTGCGTCCTGGGTTGCAGAGAGTCACGGAGTCCAAATTCCTGACCCTGGAGTCTTGTGTCTTCTGTCAGCATCCTTGATACCACAGATGATACTAACTTGTGAGGTTGCAAGCAGATTAACATTTCGGACATTTTACAGCTTTTCAGTTCAGTTCAGTTGCTCAGTCGTGTCCGACTATTTGTGACCCCATGAATCACAGCATGCCAGGCCTCCTTGTCCATCACCAACTCCCGGAGTTCACTCAAACTCACATCCATCGAGTCGGTGATGCCATCCAGCCATCTCATCCTCAGTCGTCCCCTTCTCCTCCTGCCCCCAATCCTTTCCAGCATCAGAGTCTTTTCCAATGAGTCAACTCTTTGCATGAGGTGGCCAAAGTACTGGAGTTTCAGCTTTAGCATCATTCCTTCCAAAGAACACCCAGGACTGATCTCCTTCAGAATGGACTGGTTGGATCTCCTTGCAGTCCAAGGGACTCTCAAGAGTCTTCTCCAACACCACAGTTCAAAAGCATCAATTCTTCGGTGCTCAGCTTTCTTCACAGTCCAACTCTCACATCCATACATGACCACTGTAAAAACCATAGCCTTGACTAGACGGACCTTTGTTGGCAAAGTAATGTCTCTGCTTTTGAATATGCTATCTAGGTTGGTCATAACTTTCCTTCCAAGGAGTAAGCATCTTTTAATTTAACTAAGTTAATTCTAGGCTCCAAAATCACTGCAGATGGTGATTGCAGCCATGAAATTGCAGCCATGAAATTAAAAGACAGGGAGGGAGGAGGGAGGAGGGTTCAGGATGTATACCTGTATATACCTGTGGCGGATTCATTTTGATATATTGTAAAGATTTTTTTACATCATCTGCTACATTTGCCGTTGGAGTTGTGTCTACTTTACCACTGTAAGCAGAGGAACTTTTTTTCTTTCTTCTTATGAGAATGATATATGAAGTGTGTTGTTGTTGTTCAGTCGCTGAGTCCTGTCTGAGTCTTTGCGACCCCGTGGACTGCAGAACGCCAGACTTACCTGTCCTTCACCATCTCCAAACTCTTGTCCGTTGAGTCAGTGATGCCATCCAACCATCTCATCCTCTGTGACCCCCTTCCTCCTGCCCTCAATCTTTCCCAGCATCAGGATCTTTTCCAATGAGTCGGCTCTTCACATCAGGTGGTCAAAGTATTAAAGCTTCAGCAATTGTGATTTCTCATTAATTTATATACCTTTGCTTATTGGTGAGATTGAATATACTTTTGGTGGCTGTCTGTAACAGTAGTAATATAGTAATAGTGCTGGTGAAAGAAAATCCTTCAGTAGTACTTTCTGTGTGCTAGGCACTCGATTCATTAGTCCCTAAAATAACTCTATGAGGTTAAGTATTATTATTATCCCCATTTCACAGATGAGGAAACTGAGGTTAGTCTGATCTGTTAGTCAGCTGCAAAGAGCAGAGTGAGGATTCAGAAGCAGACAGTATAGCAACGGTTGCGTCCTCAACAACTCCGCTGTCTCGCATTTGGACGTTGAGAGACGGAGAGAAGGTGGTCTGGGTTCCCAGTGCTTCTACTCTCAGCCCTCCTCACATTCTTGCCCTGAGGGAAGGTATCAGACATTCCTCTCATTTTTTCTCATTATTGCAGTTGGGTTTTGTCAAAAGAACCAAGGTCAGCCTTTTGTTTTGATTTGAATCTGTGTGAAAACTGTCAATCCTAAAGAAAATCAACCATGAATATTCACTGGAAGGAGTGATGCTAAAGCTCCAATACTTTGGCCACCTGATGTGAAGAGTCGACTCTTTGGAAAAGACCCTGATGCTGGGACAGATTGAGGGCAAGAGGAGAAGAGGGTGACAGAGGATGAGATGTTTGGATGGCATCACTGACTCAATGGACACAAGTTTGAGCAAACTCCGGGAGATAGTGAAGGACGGGGAGGCCTGGCGTGCTGCAGTTTATGGGGCAGACAGGACTTAGTGGCCAAACAACAACAAAGACAGATTATTGCCCAATTGTTAAGGGCTGTTCCATTGCCCAATATTTGACAATATTGGGGAGGTAGCCTGTGTAATCAAGTACATGATCTCATTTCAGAAGCAAGGCTGATAAGTTTGTTACAGAGAAACACACCACTTAAGGGATGTGTGTATAGTTATGGCTTATTTGTATTGTTGTTTGGCAGAAACCAACAAAACATTGTAAAAATTTTTTAAAAAATAGAAAAAAAAGTATAGCTGTAGCAGTTACATTTTCTTTAGTTTTCTGAGTTGTGGCTAAGTGGGAGTTATGGTCAAGCATTCCTCGAAACCACCTACATGTGTTGAAATCCTCACTTCTAGTAGGTTTAGCAAAAGTGTAGTTGAAGTCTGGGTTGTCCGGATGTGGGTACAGAACACATAATGTGTCATGGACCATAAGAATCCCTATTCATTTTATACTGTGTAAGAAAGCAGGTGAAAGTGAAAGTTGTTCAGTCACTTCTGACTCTTTGTGACCCCATGGACTACAGTCCATGGAATTCTCTAGGCCAGAATACTGGAGTGGGTAACCTTTCCCTTCTCCAGGAGATCTTCCCAACCCAGGGGTCAAACCCAGGTCTCCTGCATTGCAGGGGGATTCTTTACCAGCTGAGCCACAAGGGAAGCCTAAGAATACTGGAGTGGGTAGCCAATCCCTTCTCCAGCGAAATACAAGCAGATTCTTTACCAACTGAGCCATCAGGGAAGCCCTTTCTAATTAGGGGGATGTACACTATATGTGTGTGTGATGGTGAAAATTCTATGAAGAGAAATAGCACAATATAAGGAGGAGAGGGATGTTGGTGGGAGTGTTAGGATGGGTCTGTTTGATATAGGCTGGTAATACAGCCTTCTTGATAAAATAACATTTGAGCAGAGGCCTGCAAGTGAGGGAGCCAATTATCTGCTCACCTGAGGACAGCAGAGGGTCTGGAAGTAGGCACCTGCTTGGAGTCTTCGAGCAGGAGCAGTAAGCCAGGTGGGTGGGGGGCAGGGATGGGGTAGCTGTGGGGAGCGAGCTTTAAGGGTGGGGAGATCCACAGAAGGGATCCGAGCTCTGACTTACCTTTAACAGGATCTTGGGCAAAAATAAACTGGATGCAGGTGGGAGGGTACGCAAAGATAGAAAGAAGGGATGAGGGTAGCAATGGAGGTGGAAATAAACCAAATATATTTAAAAGTAGAGTGGTAAGGATTTACTAATAGAGTAGATAAGAGAGGAGAGAAAAAGAGGCGTCAAGGAGAGCACCTAGGTTATTTGCCCCAGCCTGGAAGGGTGGATTGCTGAGATGGGAAGAGCCACAGGAGGAGATTGGAAGTGAGGGGAGAGGGACCCTGGAGCTCGGTTTTGGACAAACCGAATTTGAGATGGCTGTTAGGCACACAGGTGATTTCCTTAGTAGGGTGGAGGCATCCCCTTGAGGAGCTGCAGAAGGACAATATGAGAGTGGCATACTTTTTAAAAATAGGGCTTTCTTTTTTTATCACCTTATAAAGATCTCAAATCCTTTAGAAAGTAGTCTGATATAAAGTCAGTCATTAAATACAAATTCTGAAAACTTTCTCATAAACCATATATGCTTGTATGTTAAGTCAGAGTTCCCTATGGATTTCATTGCGTCTAAGGACTAACATCAAATTATTTTTAGTTGAATATTGAATTATGTATCTTGTACTAAATAATATATTTATTTTTGTTGTTTAGTCGGTAAGTCATGTCCTACTTTTTTGTAACCTCATGTACTGTAGCCTGTCAGGCTTATTCCCAGTAGCTTAATTTTTTTTTTTTCCCTCACCTTCACCTATCATTTATCAAGATGAACTGTAAATAGATACATTTTCCAGCATGAGAGGAGTGTAATATTTAAAGGTGTGCTAGATGATTCTTTTGTAATATGAAAGATTCTGCTATGCTTTTTCTGGTTCAGGTATTTGGATCTATTTTCAAAAAGCAAACACGTACCTTTATAATTCAACAATAATAACAAGATCCAAGCAACTCAATTAAAAACTGGGCAAAGACTTGAATAGACATTTCTCCAAAGAAGATATCCAGATGGCCGGTGAGCATCTGAAAAGATGGCCAGCATCATTAACTGTTAGGGAAATGCAGATCAAAACCACAGTCGAATACCACTTTATACCCATTAGATGGTTACTGATAACAAACAAACAAAAGTAAGTTTTGGCAAGGATGTAAAGAAGTTGCAACTCTTGAGCATGACTGGTGGAAATGTAAAATGGAACAGCTGCTGGGATAACAGTTTGGCGGTCCCTCAAAAACTTAAACATAGAATTACTGTAATGATCCAGCAATTCTGTTCCTACATATATGCCCCAAAGAATTAAAAACAGGGACGCAAATAGACACTTGTATGCCTATATTCATAGCCGCATTAGTCACAATTATTATAGTATCATACCGAGTAGCTTCACTACCCTGAAAATCCTGTGTCCCACATACTCATCCCTCCCATATCAGCCCTTGGCAATCTCTGATGTCTTTGTGTCTTCACAGTTTTATCTTTCTCAGAATGTCATACAGTTGGAATCATCCATTAGGTAGCCTTTTCAGTTTGGTTTCTTTCACCTAATAATATGCATCTAAGGTTCCTCCATCGGAGAAGGCAATGGCACCCCACTCCACTACTCTTGCCTGGAAAATCCCATGGACGGAGGAGCCTGGTGGGCTGCAGTCCATGGGGTTGCTAGGAGTCGGATATGACTGAGCGACTTCACTATCACTTTTCACTTTCATGCATTGGAGAAGGAAATGGCAACCCCCTCCAGTGTTCTTGCCTGGAGAATCCCAGGGATGGGGGAGCCTGGTGGGCTGCTGTCTCTGGGGTCGCACAGAGTTGGACACGACTGACATGACTTAGCAGCAGCAGCAGCAGCAAGGTTCCTCCATATCTTTTCATGACTTGATAATTCATTTCCCTTTAGTGCTGAATACTATTTCATTGTGTGGATATATCACAGTTTACTCACTCACTTACTGAAGAACATCTTAGTGGCTTCCAAGTTCTGGCAATTATGAATAAAGCTGTTATAGACTTCTGTGTATAGGTTTTTGTGTGAATGTAAGTTTTCAGCTCCTTTAAGTAAATCCAAAGAAGGTAATTGCTCGATAACCTAGTAGGAGCATGTTTGGTTTTATAAGTAAACCATCAAACTTTCTTCCAACGTGACTGTACCATTTTGCATTTCTGTCAGGAATGAATGAGAGTTCCAGTTGCTTCACATCCTTGTCAACATTTGGTGTTGTCAGGATTTGTATTCTAATCAGTATGAAGTGGTAGCTCATTGTTGTTTTAATCTGCATTTCCCTGATGATGTATGATGTAGGTTGTATGCTTATTTGCCATCTGTATGTTTTTGGTGAGGCGTCTGTTAAGGTCTTTGGCTCATTTTTTAATCAGGTGTGTTTTTTTAATCAGAAATGTCTTTTGCAAATATTTTCTCCCAATTTGTGGCTTGACTTTTCAGTTTTTTGGCAGTGTGTTTTACAAAGCAGAAGTTTTCCATTTTAATTAGCTCTCACTTACCAATTCTTTCTTTTGTAGATCATGCCTTTGCTGTTGTATTTAAAAAGCACTGCCAAACCATCAAGATTTTCTTCTGTGTTATATTCTAGCCAGTTGTTCATTTTTAATTGTGTCATCTATATTTGTATTGTTGAGTTGTAAGTCTTTGTATATTCTGGATACCAGATCTTTATCAGATATATGACTTGCAGATATTTTCTTCCATTTTGTGGGTCATTTTTTTTTCACTTTCTTATTGTTGTCCTTAGAAGCACAAAAGTTTTTGATTAAGTCCAATTTACCTATTTTTTCTTTGGTTGCTCGTGTTATATGCCATATCTAAGAAACCATTGCCTACTCCAGGGTCATAAAGATTTACACTGTAGTTCTTTGATCCATTTTGAGTTAATTTTTGTATATGATATGAGATAGAGGCCTACATTCACTCTTTTGCATATGGGATTCCAGTTGTTCCAGCATCCTTTACTGACTTTCCTTAGTCCCTTTGTCTCCACAACCGTGTGAAAAATTATTTCCCTATAGTTGCTCAGACCATAGATGCTTGGGTTTCTTACTGGACTCTTGGTTCTATTCCTTTGATCTCTATCCTTCACTAGTACCACACAGTCTTGATTACTATAGCAATGAATGAGTCACTTGAGGTCTCCCAAAGCCTTGATTTTTCCATCTGCAACTGATTAGGACATTAAACAAGAGGATACATTGAAACACTTAATGTGACATGTAGTAAATATTTGCTGTTTTTATTATATTTATTATCATCATCATTGCAAAAGGAGGTGGTCACAGGTTTGTATGCTGGAAGAACTTTGACAAAATTTGAGAATAAAAACTTTTTCCTTAATCCAAACATTTCATCTGACTTACACATTGACTTCATTTCCTCACTGTACGATGTGGTTGAGTACGTTTTCCTCTGAAGGCACTCTGCAAAGAGTCCCTTCCCATCACCCAACTCTAGTTCATATCCATATTGGAGAGCATATTTTTCTTTTATAGAAACATTAATTTCATCAAACACATAGATTTTGGGAAAAGTGTTGAGTTTGCTCAGGAAGCCCCTGCCGTGGCTTCTGTTCCCTGGAGAAGAAGCCTCCATGACATCATCGAGGACTTCTGAGAGAGAGTTCCCTTTGGAGTGGATGTGTGGGGAGGAAACTGAGAAATACACTGATTTTTCTCTTTTTTAGTGGGTGAAAATAACATGGTTTCATTGACGCCTGCATTAAAACTTTCAGAAGCTTAATGTCTTACAGTGAACACATTATACACCTTGAAATATTTGAATGCTTATGAGAAATGATCAAGACGTGAACACATAACCGCCTACGTTTGTCCATTGGACATTCACTTATTTATTCGTGAATTTCAACATCTGTCACTTCAGCTCACAGTATTGACCGATTTGCTTTAGTTATCACCTCTGTCACATCTCCACAGGCAAACAGTGTCTGAAGTGCTTGTTTTCACAGAACACATGTACGTATATTTTCTCATCCTTATTTAAAGGTTACTTTTATTGGTTTTTCCGTTGTGAATGGGACACACTGTGAAGTATGCATGCAAGTAAACTTCTTGACCGAACAGCCAGGATTTCGTGACTCTGTCCCGTGTGATGGCTCTGTTTTATATTCTATTGCACTCAGAGGGAGGCCAAGAAGCGCATTTTGTACCATACTTCTTAGGCCAGGAACAGTCAAGACTATTTTTTTCTAGCGGCCTTTCCCCTAGTGGACAGCGAGCTGAAGCCTTTGGGAGTTCAAGTTACTTCCCAGGACACAAGTCCAACCCTTCCTCCCACAGCCATTTAAAATAGGTTAAAAATAACCCCCACTTAACGTTTTGTGGCAGGCTATGACAGCTTTACAAAAATTGTATGTTTACTTTTCTCCTCTTTTTCATGTATTAAAACACTGCTTATCACAGATTCCCGGAGAAAGAAATTTATTGCCAAGCTCTGAAAGAAAGTCTTGTTCCTCAGGGCATGTAGCAAAGCACAGATGATTTTGAACATTGGAGGCATCGTTGACTTCCACGTGGGAGTGAGCTGTTCAGCCTGTGGGAGTAGTGGTGGTTTATCAAAGGGATTCTACCTTCTTGAGCTGAGCGAGTCAGTTCAAGGACCCTATTCATGACTTTATTCTTCACTTGGACCTTCAACAGCTATTCTTTGAGTGCTCTCTGTAGGTCAGGTGCTGTTTTAGGCCTTGGGGATCCATCTGGTGGTGAATAAGACAAGCTCCCTAGTTTTATGGTACTTACACTGTAGGAAAGACTTAGGCAAACAAACAAAAAAAATATTGCAATATATATATAAAATCACCGTAAGCCAAGACCTTGGAAAATCTTCCACTTTTAGATTTATTTGCCAAATCCTGTTGCCTTTCTTCTCTTGTAAACCTTCCAGTTGCTTCTCACCCACCTCAGCAGGCAAACCAATGTCCTAGGATCCTCCTGGAGCACCTAACAGACAACTGGGTATTTGTGTACATTGTAAATTGATCACAATAAGTCTAGCTAACATCTGTCTTATTTTTTAACACGAGCTAGTGCTCCCTGGTTGTCTAGTGGTTAGGGTTCAGTGCTCTCGTATTTATGCTAGTATTTTATTAAGATAAAGTATTTTGCAAGATAATAGAAATATGGCTTCCAATAAAAATATTATACCTGGGCTTAGTACCAAGTTCACAGATTTTAGTTTTGCAAGGAAAATCAGGCTTTAAAAAGTGAAACAACATTATAACCAAAACTTTAATCCCAAGGATTCTCACAAAAAAATACAAATAACTGCATGAAAACTAGTCTGCCAGAAACTGGCAGGACATGGTGTGTTGAATAGTCTCAACTTTTCAAATAAAGAATTTCACGAAGAGCTATGTAATTACATACGTGCTTATGCTCACTTGTGTCTGTCAGTTTGCGACCCCATGGATAACCTGCCATCTGTCCATGGAATTTTCCAGCAAGAATACCTGTGAGGAAACGAGTGAGTTGCCAGTTTCCACTCCAGGAGATCTTCCGGACCCAGGGATCGAACCTGTGTCTTCTGCATTGCAGGCTGATTCTTTACCACTGAGCCACCTGGGAAGCCTGTAACTACATATAGCAATTGCATAAAGAGCTTATGACGTAAAGCAAAGTGCCCTAAAGTTTCTTGAAACCTGTCAGATTCTATACCACCTGGGTAACGTCTTTCCAGTGTGAAGACTAGTTGGATTAAAAAAAAATTTAATCAAGTTGTAGAGCGCAGCTTTGATTTTTACCTGCTGACTTGTGTTCACAGCAGCTTTTAAAAACTGCTTGTTTAACCACAGCTGCATCCTGTACCCCAGCTATGGGGAGGAAAGTCAAAAGTCTTAGTTCCATGGCATTTAGTTTTAGTCTTCGCTTTTGCAGAGAGAGCTCTTTTTTTGTTTATTTTTTCGTTTGTCCTTATTCCTTATGTCTTGTACTTGCAACATCTTCCACCATTGAGAATTCCTTACCTCCTTGACTGAAGATTCAAATTCAGTAATAGAGCATTCTTGGTTAATCATACCTGATTCTACCTCTAAGCCCTCACATACTGTTCATACTGTTCATGGAGTTCTCAAGGCAAGAATACTGAAGTGGTTTGCCATTCCCTTCTCCAGCGGACCACATTCTGTCAGACCTCGCCACCATGACCCGCCTGTCTTGGGTGGCCCCACACGGCATGGCTTAGTTTCATTGAGTTAGACAAGGCTGTGGTCCTAGTGTGATTAGATTGACTAGTTTTCTGTGATTATGGTTTCAGTGTGTCTGCCCTCTGATGCCCTCTTGCAACACCTACCGTCTTACTTGGTTTTCTCTTACCTTGGATGTGGGGTATCTCTTCACGGCTGCTCCAGCAAAGCACAGCCACTGCTCCTTACCTTGGACGAGGCGTATGTCCTCATGGCTGCCCCTCCTAACCTTGAACATGGAATAGCTCCTCTCTGCCCTCCTGCGCCAGCGCAGCCGCCACTCCTTGGACGTGGGGTTGCTCCTCTCAGCCGCCACCCCTGACCTTGGGCATGGGGTAGCTCCTCTCAGCCACCCCCCCTGACCTCAGACGTGGGGTAGCTCCTCTCGGCCCTCCTGCGCCCGCACAGCTGCCACTCCTTGGACGTGGGATTGCTCCTCTCGGCCACTGCTGAGAAAAGGCAAAATGATAGGATACTAAAACAGGAACTCCCCAGGTCGGTAGGTGCCCAATATGCTACTGGAGATCAGTGGAGAAATATATCCAGAAAGAATGAAGGGATGGAGCCAAAGCAAAAACAATACCCAGTTGTGGATGTGACTGGTGATAGAAGCAAGGTCCGATTATGTGAAAGCAATATTGCATAGGAACCTGGAATGTTAGGTCCATGAATCAAGGCAAATTGGAAGTGGTCAAACAGGAGATGGCAAGAGTGAATGTCGACATTCTAGGAATCAGCGAACTAAAGTGGACTGGAATTGGTGAATTTAACTCAGATGACCATTATATCTACTACTGCGGGTAGGAATCCCTTAGAGGAAATGCAATAGCCATCATAGTCAACAAAAGAGTCCAAAATGCAGTACTTGGATGCAATCTCAAAAATGACAGAATGATCTCTGTTCGTTTCCAAGGCAAACCATTCAATAGCACAGTAATCCAAGCCTGTGCCCCAATCAGTAATGCTGAAGAAGCTGAAGTTGAATGGTTCTATGAAGACTTATAAGACCTTTTAGAACTAACACCCAAAAGATGTCCTTTTCATTATAGGGGACTGGAATGCAAAAGTAGGAAGTCAAGAAACACCTGGGGTAACAGGCAAATTTGTCCTTGGAATACGGAATGAAGCAGGGCAAAGGCTAATAGAGTTTTGCCAAGAGAACGCACTGGTCATAGCAAACACCCTCTTCCAACAACACAAGAGAAGACTCTACACATGGACATCACCAGATGGTCAACAACAAAATCAGATTGATTATATTCTTTCCAGCCAAAGATGGAGAAGCTCTATACAGTCAGCAAAAATAAGACCAGGAGCTGACTGTGGCTCAGATCCTGAACTCCTTATTGCCAAATTCAGACTTAAATTGAAGAAAGTATGGAAAACCACTAGACCATTCAGGTATGACCTAAATCAAATCTCTTATGATTATACAGTGAAAGTGAGAAATAGATTTAAGGGACTAGATCAGATAGATAGAGTGCCTGATGAACTATGGACGGAGGTTTGTGACATTGTACAGGAGGCAGGGATCAAGACCATCCCCATGGAAAAGAAATGCAAAAAAGCAAAATGGCTGTCTGGGGCAACCTTACAAATAGCTGTTAAAAGAAGAGAAGTGAAAAGCAAAGAAGAAAAGGAAAGATATAAGCATCTGAATGCAGAGTTCCAAAGAATAGCAAGAAGAGATAAGAAAGCCTTCCTCAGTGATCAATGCAAAGAAATAGAGGAAAACAACAGAATGGGAAAGACTAGAGATCTCTTCAAGAAATTAGAGATACCAAGGGAACATTTCATGCAAAGATGGGCTCGATAAAGGACAGAAATGGTATGAACCTAACAGAAGCAGAAGATATTAAGAAGAGATGGCAAGAATACACAGGAGAACTATACAAAAAAGATATTCACGGCCCAGATAATCACAATTGTGTGATCACTGACCTAGAGCCAGACATCCTGGAATGTGAAGTCAAGTGGGCCTTAGAAAGCATCACTATGAACAAAGCTAGTGGAGGTGATGGAATTCCAGTTGAGCTATTTCAAATACCGAAAGATGATGCTGTGAAAGTGCTGCACTCCATATGCCAGCAAATTTGGAAAACTCAGCAGTGGCCACAGGACTGGAAAAGGTCAGTTTTCATTCCAATCCCAAAGAAAGGCAATGCCAAAGAATGCTCAAACTACCGCACAATTGCACTCATCTCACATGCTAGTAAAGTAATGCTCAAAATTCTCCAAGCCAGGCTTCAGCAATATGTGAACCATGAACTTCCAGATGTTCAAGCTGGTTTTAGAAAAGGCAGAAGAACCAGAGATCAAATTGCCAACATCTGCTGGATCATGGAAAAAGCAAGAGAGTTCCAGAAAAGCATCTATTTCTGCTTTATTGACTATGCCAAAGCCTTTGACTGTGTGGATCACAAGAAACTGTGGAAAATTCTGAGAGATGGGAATACCAGACCACCTGACTGGCCTCTTGAGAAACCTGTATGCAGGTCAGGAAGCAACAGTTATAACTGGACATGGAACAACAGACTGGTTCCAAATAGGAAAAGGAGTACGTGAAGGCTGTATATTGTCACCCTGCTTGTCTTGTTTAACTTCTATGCAGAGTATGTCATGAGAAACACTGGACTGAAAGAAGCACAAGCTGGAATCAAGATTTCTGGGAGAAATATCGATAACCTCAGATATGCGGATGACACCACCCTTATGGCAGAAAGTGAAGAAGAACTAAAGAGCCTTTTGATGAAAGTGAAAGAGGAGAGTGAAAAAGTTGGCATAAAGCTCAGCATTAACAAAACTAAGATCATGGCATCTGGTCCCATCACTTCATGGGAAATAAATGGGGAAACTGTGTCAGACTTTATTTTTTTGGGCTCCAAAATCACTGCAGATGGTGATTGCAGCCATGAAATTAAAAGATGCTTACTCCTTGGAAGGAAAGTTATGACCAACCTAGATAGCAGATTCAAAAGCAGAGACATTACTTTGCCAACAAAGGTCCGTCTAGTTAAGGCTATGTTTTTTCTAGTGATCATGTATGGATGTGAGAGTTGGACTGTGAAGAAAGCTGAGCGCTGAAGAATTGATGCTTTTGAACTGTGGTGTTGGAGAAGACTCTTGAGAGTCCCTTGGACTGCAAGGAGATCCAACCAGTCCATTCTAAAGGAGATGAGTCCTGGGTGTTCATTGGAAGGACTGATGCTGAAGCTGAAACTCCAATACTTTGGCCACCTCATGCGAAGAGTTGACTCATTGTAAACGACTCTGATGCTGAGAGGGATTGGGGGCAGGAGGAGAAGGGGATGACAGAGGATGAGATGGCTGGATGGCATCACCGACTTGATGGACATGAGTTTGAGTAAACTCCGGGACCTGGTGAATGACAGGGAGGCCTGGCGTGCTGCGATTCATGGGGTCACAAAGAGTCGGACATGACTGAGCGACTGAACTGAACTGAAGCCCTCACATACTTTGTCTTTACCATAGGGCTGTTATTTTTCAGTCACTAGACAGAAACTTCAGCATGTGCGTGTGCTAAGCATTAGGGCACAAAGGGAAAAAAAAAATACTACCTGTCCTTAAGTGACCTCGTGTTGAAGGCTGCTGTGTTGCTCTGATATTACCGAGATGGTGCATCGTTTCAGGAAGCCAGGGAACCAGGGACCGTATGTTTGTTTTTTCCACATTTCTAGTGCGGGTGTGGGTCTGCATGGTTCATGGTGTTGCAGGGAAGGTTGGAAATAAAAGAACCTCCTTGAGAACACACATTCCTGGAAACAGAGTTGGTCAGTGAGAATAGCATGTAATAAGGCAGTGTAGAATAAATGGGACATAAATATTTAATAGTAAAGACCAGCAGTGTCCCAGCAGTTTGAAGGAAAGTGGGTGATGGCCAAGGAGAGGCAGGATTCAGGAGGCGGGGCACGGGTAGCAGGCTGGAGGGGACAGACCGTGCTGGGTGCATGGTGTCCTCAAGCTCTTGGGGACCTCAGAGCTCCCTGTCACAGGGATGTCATGTAGCCTTGGAAGAGGTCTTCGCATCTTTGTGTCTGCACGACATCCTGCTGTATGCTCATTTCCCAGAACGCGAATGAGGGGCTCCCAAGGGCTGACCCGTAAGACGAGAAGGGGGAAAATATGGTGCCGATTATGGAGTCTGTCCCTGGGGGCCCGGAGCCAAGGGGTGAAGCATGGGAATGTGTAAATGAGCTGGAACCTGGCCTTGCCCGGCCAACCAAGGGCTCTCCGCCTTGGTCCTCTGGCGCCGAATCCTGCCAGGAGATGGTGGGAGGGGCCGGGGTGTATACGACTTGGTTCACTCTGTGCCCGGCTGTCTCTCTGCTCTTTGGACCAGCAGTAAGTTACATTTGGCACAACTTGCCCTTGGAAAAATGTTTTCCCATAGTTCCCAAAGAATTATATAAGTAGATGGTTTAGACCTTTGCTTTTGTCAAAAACACATCAGAAGCATTTTGGAAATCTTTTTTAGAGGAAAATCATGAAAAGAAGCCTTTGCTTTCTATTGCTTCCTGACTAGGTCTTATTCTCCCAAATACTATCTTAGTTTTCAAAATCACTACTGTGTTAAGGCCAACTATCTTCAATAGGTTACTCCATAGGCTTATTCTTTGAGTCACAGAGGGCCCAGCATCTGTTCTTCATTTATTTTGCTCTTAACTCTTCTTTCTTCCTCTTTTATTTCTTATTAGGCTTGTTGAAAATGGTATTTTTGGTTGAGGTTATTTTAAGGTGGTGTTGAAATAAATCCCAAGTCTGTCCTCTTGTTCAACAGTGCATGTTCTTTTAAGCCTACACATCCAGGGTCATCCTACCAAAATAAATTATATGGGCCCTGTGCAGATCTCTCAAGTGCCTGGCTTTATTTATGAGTTTGGCTGCTGGCATAGCATTTATAGTTTCTCTTGAGCGCAAAATGGGCTCGCTTTTCTTTTCTCTGTCTTTTCCAAGAATTGCTAGCAGTCTCATTTCTTAAGTAGCTACGGGTCTGTGTCACTAACTATTTTAGTTTTATTATCTCCCCTCAGGGAATTTTTAAAATTTAGTCGCATGTCCATCAAATCAACTGTTGCAACAATTGTATAGGTAGATGGAACTCAACATCCTGCCCATTTATAGGCATTCAGGGCTATCTGAAATCACCGAGATATTTCCTTTACCTTGACCTAAGCTGGATGAAAACATACTTTTCTTTTTTAATTAAAATTTTAAACATTTAAAAAAAAAATGTAGGCTGTGCCCCATGGTGTGCAGGATCCTGACTAGGGATTGAACCTAGGCCATGGCAGTGAAAACACCACGTTCTAACCTCTAGACCATCAGAGGAGTTCCCCAAACATCCTTTTCTATATAGGAAAGTTGACTGGCTTTTTTTCTTCTTTTAATAGTAAATTTTGCACAACTTATGTCTTTTTGGAGTATAGTCTTATTTATTAGAATTATTTGATGATTTGTAGGTGGCTTGAAAAATCTGTAGAAGTATGTGTGTCAAATATCCTATTTCTTGTGTGAATAAAGGTCTTACATTTTTCCAGCAATTTGAGGAAATCTGTGGATTCTCCATTTTGAAAGTTGACACACCAAACATCCTTCTAACATGCATATGATTCGGGATCTTTATTTTCAGTGTCCTTTTTTTTTTTGCAGCTAGCATAACAGAATATTCTGGATAAACGTATTCATTCTTTTACCTCTTACTTTTGAAAATGAGATCAAGATTACTGGGATGAACTTCTCTACCCATATCTACCTGTGGGTGTGTCTAAAGTCCTTGGATTATGAGTCTGTTTGAAATTGGGTTTTAGTCTTTCCAAATCTGAACCCTCCTGCTTCAGTTAACCTGCCTGAAACTGGCTCTGTCCAGGGAGATGTTGGTGCTTGAGGAGGTAAGATTGAAGAGGTGGGCTCCACAGGTTAGGAGATGCTGGTGGAGGTAGCAGCACGGGGGGTTTTGTTCCCATGCGTGGATTCTGGTAGCTCAGGATCTCTTTGGAGAATAGTTGGTGACATCTGTTATACGATACTGAAAGTGGTTTGGGGCATTAAAACAGGAGCCTGCTGAAAAGATAAGGTGGGGCCAGTCTGTGGAAGGCCCTGATCAGTAGCACTGGGAACTGGGGAAACTTTAAATAGGGAGTGATGCACAGAGGCGTGAGGAAAGATGACAGGCTGGGAGAGAGCGTGTGGCAGCCGCGCTCCAGGCTCTGGCTGTTTCCCGTGCATTCTCCCAGGCTCACCGAGGGCCCGGCCAGCTCTGTGGACCATCCCCATGTTCTTCTGTGGCTGAAGTCCAGCCACTCACCTGTCATTCCTGTGACCACTCTGGCTGGCTTAAGGAGAAGCCTGGAGACTTGGGCTGTGGGGGAAGTGTGCAGTGAGGTTGGGCTTCTGAGCCTAGAGCCAGCAGAGAGGGAGGGGGACCTGCTGAGAGATGTGGGGTGGGGGGCGCTGGGGGCTCTGAAGCCCTGGCCAGCCTGATGAGTATAGATAAGTGCTTCCTTAAAAATCCCTTTTGACTGAAGCCATATGAAGTTGAGATCTCTGTCTCTTGCTCTGTAGAAAGTCCTGGCGGACAGAGGTGGAGTCAGATAATCTGTGGGCAGTGTTGCTAATTAGGAGCCTCTGGATAACTCGGTCTGGGTCCCTGGCACAGACTAGATACTCAACAAATTAATAACATGAATTATTAAATTAATGAAATTAACAGGGCTTCAACTGATGGGTGGCAGCCCATTTCAGGGATTTTTAACAAAGGCCTTACTTTGTATTTTATCTTGACTGTATTGATGTTTTAGCAAATAATTTGGCTTCATAGCAGGATACATATTTGAGAGACTTAATTTTTCAGACAGCCTGAAAATAAGATTATTTTCATGCATTCTGAATATGTGTCTCCCACTAGCATCTCTCTCAGTGTTATGTCAAGGATATTTTATAAGTTTTATGAAGGGCAGAATGTCTAAGTATTTCTTCTGGTTACATGCCATGTATTTTCTTGGATTGGGCTTTGTGATTTTTGCCTTTCCCTCAGTTCTTCTCCAATATCTGACCTCTGAATAAAATGGTCCTGGGAAAAGACTTTCATTGGTTTTATAGTTTTAAACAGATTAAATCTGCCTTTTGGGAGAAGGTTTGGTGTTTCTGATTTTTCTACCAAACGGCTGGATTAGAAAACTCCTGAAGCTTAGTGACTACCCCCTTTTATGTGTTCAAGCAACTTTATATAACTTAGGAGAAATGTGTATCTCTTAATTTTTTCAATTAAAAATTTTTTTGCAAGCAAGTTTATTATGCAACACTTAACCATGTAATTTTCCCAGTTTTATTGAGATATAATTGACACAGAACATTGTATTAGTTTAGGGTGTGTAGTATAATGATTTGATAGATAGATGGATAGGCTTCCCAGGTGGCTCAGTGGTAAAGAATCTGCCTGCCAATGCAGGAGATGCAAGAGATGTGAATTTGACCCCTGGGTTGCAAAGATCCTTTGCAGAAGGAAATAACAACCCACTCCAGTGTTCTTGCCTGGAAAATTCCATGGACAGAGGAGCCTGGCTGGCTACAGTCCATGGGGTTCCAAAGAGTCTGACATGACTGAGCACACACACACACACATATATATTACAAAACGATTACGATAGTGTTTGTTAACATTCATCATCTCAAAAGAGTTAACAATTTATTTCTTGTGATGAGAACTTTTAAAATCTGCTCTCTTAGCAACTTTCAAATATACAATACAGTATTGAAAGTACTTCTTTTTAAATGAGAGAAATCAAATGCTTTTTCCCCCCTATTATAAGAGATTATAACAATTCCAAATAGCAGACTTGTGTATTTCTTTTTCTTTGTCTATGTCAAAATTTTTTGCAGCTACCACTGAGTAGCCCATCTTTCATGCAACCTCTGTTATCACTGCTGTTAAAAGGGAGAATGGAGTCACAGACACGAGGTGAGCATTCGGTGGGAGCGAGAATGAAATGTCTGAAGTCTCTGTTATGGATTTGTTTGTCAGTAGTTACTGTTCATTCCTAACTATAGGGATGGATGCTTCGTCTCTTTCTCTCCCATGCATGCAGTTCCTCACCGGTGGAATCATTCATTGTCCAGGAGCTCTGGGATAAGGCTTTAAACCATCCTACTTAGCACTACAAGGACACCTACCATAAATGAAACCTTTCTAAAAGAATTAACACGTGGTTGGTGAGCAGAAGTGCAACTTGATTTCTGACGCGGTTCTCCTGCTTTTGCAGGAGGTCATGGCACCTTCTGACATGAAACACACCAATGCACCTGTCGCGACTCTGGCTGGCTGGTCCTGGGACCCCCTGGGAGCCAGGCTCCCCAGTCTGCCTCGGGACCACGTGGGATGCGTCCCTCCAGGCCAGTGAAATGGACAGACAGGGGGTTAACATGGCCATTGTAATGTGAAGCTCTACACTGAATGATCAGTGCTTTAGATTTGGCCAGAACTTTTTACTTGTTCACTGTATCAACTCTCTCATTGCAATTTTAGGGCAAATGGAGGCTGGGCCATTGAGCCATTAATTTACAATGTTAGGCCTGGACTGAAGCAGTAAAGTGTGGGAGAGACCTAGGGAAACGGATGTGGGAGTCAGACACTTCTTGTCTGAAATCTGTCTCTCCCGCTTTCTAGCTGCGAGGCCTTGGGCAGTGGATTTACAGGCTACAGTAGTATCATTTGTTCAATGGGATCGCCACTTCTCCCTTTCAGCCAGGGCTAGAAACACTGTGCGAACAACGCTTAGTACATACCTGACACTCGGCCGCTGTTCACGAAATGGTTGTCAGTGCTGTTCTTGTTCTCCTTTCTTCTTCTGCCCCTGCTGCTCAGGGGAGAGGTCGAGAGGGAGCTTCCTCAATTGTGCTTCTTTCTTGACCTTCAGCATTTCTGGAAACTTAGTCCTGGATCGTCCGGTTGTGAGTCTCGGCAGTTTGTGAATGAGGGGTGGTACCTGCTTGAAGCCAGAATAGCCTCTGCACCCAAGACTATGAACACCCAGGGCGGGCTCTATCCTTGGGGGCTTCTGTCCCAGCCATGGGACCCTTGCCACCCTCTCCTAATTCTGCTGTAAAAGACCATAAGTGGGATGGGGCACTGCAGTGGCTACAGGGCACTTTATTTTAAATTTTTAAAAAATCTTATTTGGAGGATAATTGCTTTATGATGTTGTGTCGGTTTCTGCTGTACAACAGCATGGATTAGCTATATGGATACATGTATCCCCTCCCTCTGGAGCCTTCCTCCCACACTGCCCCCCCCACTCCTCTAGGTCATCAGAGCACCGAGCTGAGACCCCTGTGTGATATAGCAGCTTCTGACTAGCTGTCTGACACATGGCAGGGTATCTGCATTAGTGCTGCCCTCTCAATTTGTCCCACCCTCTCCTTCCGCCGCGGGGCACTTTAAACAGCACATTTTTATGTCACATATCCCCACATTTTGTGGCTCATATGTCATGTTGTGCTCCAAAAGAAGAGCATTTTAGAAAAAAATGGATTCCGTGTGCCCATCTAGGTTCTCATCATTGCAAAGGTCTTGAGTTTGGTTTCTGCACAAGCACTGAGCCATGTCCTGGCCAGTAGAGTGGGAAGTTGACGGATGGGTTTTAAGAAGCCAGGTTGGTCTCTGTGCTGTGTAGCTCAAGTATCACCATGAAATATTGTTTAAAAAAAAAATTGGATGGCTAGATAGATTGCAAAATATCATGTTTCAAAAATCAGGTTGGCATTCTAATGTAAACATACTTTTTACGTAATTGTTTCATTTTTATCTGAAAGAATCTTATGAGCACTAAGATGATATATCATACTTAAAAAACAAAAAAAAGATTTATTTGTTCAAGAAAGGCAACCAGGAGACTTTCTTTTAAACACTATAGTAAGAGACTTCATGAATTCAAACAACACTTAATTATCAAAGGTAGAAGTCACCCGGGAAGCCTTACCAAGTACTCGGGGGTCTCAGGCAGCTGTGTCCAGACTCCAGAGACTTTAGGAGGAAAGAGGAAAAGATATCAGGTTGGATGGGAGCCTGGAGACTGCGAAGAGCCGGGTGTGGCCAGTGGCCCCACCCCTGGACTAGTGGGGAGGATGCTCATCTCTCTCCTCTGGGCCCCAGACTCTCGGCTTCAGTGCAGCCCCTGGTCCAGTTTCAGAGACTGTTGTAGCATCTCTCATGGCTGAGGCTGGTGCTTCCCTTCCTGGGGAAATCTCAAGAGTTTTGTTGGCCAACCACAGTCCTGAGAGGCTGAATTTCTTGAGATGTAATATTGAGTCATCATCGTGTGAATCCAACCATCTCATCCTCTGTCGTCCCCTTCTCCTCGGGCCCTCAATCTTTCCCAGCATCAGGGTCTCTTCCAATGAGTCGGTTCTTGGTTGGATGGCATCACCGACTCCATGGACATGAGTTTGAGCAAACTCCGGGAGACGGTGAAGGACAGGGAAGCCTGGCGTGCTGCATGTGGGGTCACAAAGAGTCAGACACGACTGAGCGACTGAACAACCACAACCTCATGTGTGTTTTCACAGCTGCTGTTTTGTGTTCTTTCTAGCATCTCTCTGCAGCACCTCAGACAGAGAGAGCAGTCTGAGTGGGGAAAGGCATTAAACAGCCGTAGGTCCTTTGCAGGAGTCAGAACCCAGAGGGAGTCGCTCAGCCGCCTGAGCCCAGCGGATCCCTTTCAGAACCAAAACCAGAGCCCAGGCCACCACGACTTCCAAATACTTCACTTTCCACGTTGCCAGAGTTAGAAAATGTCATGATACCAAATTTAGCACGACAAAGTATTTCTCTAGTTGCTTTTCTTAGATTAGAACATAAACTTGTCTTCGGTTTTGGCCGCTGCAGACACGTTGGTCTCTCCCTGGTCGGCAGCGTCTGGATCTCTTCCCTCCAGTGACTGGCAGAGGCCCTCAGCCTGCTTTATACGGTATTGAGCACTGGGGCTTTGGCCCAAGCCAGACCTGTGGCCGGTGCCTTTCGTTTTCCTTGGTCTCAACAAAAGGTAACCCTGCTCTGCCCTTCAGACTCCCTGGCCTCCAGGGCAGCTTTTCTTTCCCAGATAGAGATGATTCTAGAACTTCAGAACGTTCAGTAGTCGAGTATTCGACCTGCAGGTTAGAAAATAAGGACTTCTGTTTAGATTGAAATTAGAAGGTGGTGTGATGGAGCATGGTTGAGGAGAGGCTCTGCCTGCCCATGATCAATGGGGAAGGATCAGCGGTGCCATGGTGGGACTGGGTGTGCTCACTGAGGCTTTTCAGCCTTCGCCTAGAAAAGCTGATGAAACCATTCCCCACCCCCCACCCCCACCTAAATCCAGCAGAGCAGGGATGGGAATGAAAAGGCTGTTAAACTGGGGCATGGCCTTCTCCACTGAGGCTGTAAGATTCTTCAGCACAAAGACTCCATCCTGTTCAGTCTCTGTTCTTCTTTCCAGAGCCTAACATCCCACACAAAGGCATTCTGATGAGTGGAATCGGATGTTTGCTGTTCTTTCTTTTGGTCGAGAGAATCCTAAACATCTGCCTATGCCAACATTTGGGTTCCCATATCCCATATTCAGGCTTTCTTTGGGTTTATCTCAAAGAGAATGAGGTGGTTGGATGACATCACTGACTCAGTGGACATGCGTTTGTGCAAGCTCCAGGAGAAGTGAAGGACAGAGAAGCCCAGCGTACTGCAGTCCATGGAGTCACAAAGAGTCAGACATGACTTAGAGACTGAACAACCACCACCACAAAGGAGAATGTTCTGATGGTGGTTTGTGAATATAGCTTTGCGGTATAATTTTGTCTTAAGGTGTTCTATTTTCAAATGCCAATTTCAAGCAGAAAGTTACTTAAAATAATTGTTAGCCGATTATCCTAAACATATTAATATTGAGTGGTCAGGCTCCCCTCTCTGGCTACTGCCCACACTTCCACAAAGAGTTGAGTCTCCATTTTCTCAACTCTGCTCTGGTGCGTTCACTCCTGCAGCCATTGAGTGATGGCTTCTGATCCCAGGGCTCCCACCACTCCTCCTGCATCTTCTGCGTCGCTGAATCCAGTGGGCAGTTTCCAGTTCTGGCTTTACTTGATCTGGCGGCAGCATTCCACACACACACTCTCTCTCATACAAACCGCTCCCTCCGCACACCCTCCCCCAGTAGCGTGCCCTCTGATTTTCCTCCTCACTGGCCGTTCCTCCCCGGTTTGCTTCTCCAGTTCCTCCTCTTCCATCACACGTTTCACTCTTGCAGGCCCTCACATCTCTCCTCACTCTACATGCTCTCCTGAGGCAACCTTTCAGTCCTGTGGTTTCAAATATCATTTCAAATATCATTTGTACGCCGGTGACCGAAAACTAAACTGCATTTCAGCAAGTCTAAGGCACATGTGATGTGAGATGCACCGAGATTTTATGTAAAGAAAAAAAAAAACGCTGCCAATGAAATGCCACAGTGTCTTCTTACCATATCAATCTTAAGATGCATTCTGCTTTCAGAAATGTCAGAATGTGAAAAATGTACAACCAAAAGTTAATGATATAATGGGATATATCACGTGGATATACTGATATAACGTGATATTACATAATGATATAATATCTTTGGTGTAGATGAACTGCCGTTTGCAGAGCACAGATCCCTAGTGTGTCTTGAGCATGGTGTTCCCAGGCACATGCAAATGAATTGCGATAACTTTGTCTTAAGGAAAACTGGTAGTTTCTTAAAGGTCATCATTTCTCCAAGTATGAAAGAGGCCTTTTCACTATACAGTTTATTTATATGCATAGATGAGGTAGACTTGAGTTAGCCGAGCAGTGAGGCAGAGTTATGGAGCCACTGGGTCTTCATGACGGCATCAGCACAATTGAGGTGTATTTCACTTGGTCTAGAATTGACCAACTCTAGCATCACAGTCAAGAGTGTCCTGGCTGTCTTAGTGTAAACCATGCAGTGATCCCTGAGCAGTGCTGTCCGTCTTCACAGAATTTCTCAGGCAACGGAATTTTAATTTTTATTACTCATTTCTTCTTATTACATCATTGGGAAATCATGCTGATGGTGTTTCCCTCATCTTTTTTTTTTTTAATTTCCTCCCTCTACTTCAGAATTACTTTTGACAGCTGTGAGACCTGTGAGAACGATGGCTATATCTTGAAATGTAATTTTCCTGCAGCAGCATCCAAAATTAACAAAAAGACATGGAAAAATCTCATTAAGTGTTCTAATCTACCACCATCTGTGAACCTTGTTCTGGTCCACTGAGAGTTTTCTAAAAATAATTTAAGTGGTATATCTTTACTTCTATAGGGAAAATAATTCATACTAAATGCTTTGACTTTTAAAATATTATCTTATGGTCAGTATGGTTACCCCAATAAAGTTTTGTTTTGTGGGTTCTAAGTGCAGAGAAAATTATTTATGCTCCTTTTTTTAATATTGTTAATTGGTATAACACCCTCTGATTTGTTTGTTTTAGTCGCTCAGTCCGGTCTGACTCTTTTGAGACCCCATGGACTGTAGCCCACTAGGCTCCTCTGTCCATGAGATTTCCCAGGCAAGAATACTGGAGTGGGTTGCCATTTCCTTCTCCAGGGATCTTCCCAATCCAGGAATCAAACCCATGTCTCCTGCGTTGGCAGGCGGGTTCTTTACCTCAAAGCCACCGGGAAGCTCAGATCACCCCTGGGCCTCTGCTTCATTTAGCTAGGCACATCTCAGTGTGCAACCGAGTTTTTTCCCCATAGAAATGTCCTACTATATCTCCTTCTCTTCTCCTCCCACTGTCTCTTCCATGATGTCTTTCTCATAGGCAGTTCAAAGTAGAATATTTAAGGACAAAAGTTTAAATACCATAATCCAACCACATGGGAATTGAAAAATATTCTCTTTAAAAAACTCTTGGGTCAGAGAAGAAATACTGTAGTTATAAACTACCTAGAAAATAAGAAGAATGATAATATTACAAACAAAACTCATAAGATGCTTGCCAAAGATTTGCTTGAAGGAAAATGATTGGACTTGAAGCTTGTTATTAACCAAAAAGAATGAAAATTAATGAGCTATCAAACCTGAGGGTTTAAAAATGAACAAAGGAAAACCACATGATATACTCAAAAAAAAGCATGTTAAAACATTAACAAACACAAGCATAAATGAATGATTGGAAAAGAGAAAAATCAACTTCATAAATCCAAGACCTGTTACTTGGAAGAAAAACCTCTGCATATTGAATTATTAAAATGTAAGAACCTAGTTTACAATATTAGGAATGAGAGAAAGGTTGAGGAGAGAGGGATTTGCCCACAGACAAGAATGAAAAGATTATAAGAAATTGAAAGTTAGCAGTAAGAAGATAATTTGAAAAAAATGGATGTCAAAATGAAATTTAGTAAAAAAAAAATAAAAAAGTAGAAAACATTGAATGGATCTATAACTGAACAAAAAATTGGAAGAATTATTAAAGAATTGTTTCTGTATAAAGAAGTGCCTGTATTTGTTTTAAATACTAAATAATTTGTGTGTTGAAAGCTTCCTGATTAATGTAATCATAACTGATTTCACTTGATAAAAGTGCCACAAACAGGCTAATGTAGACCAATATTTCTTAAAAGCACAGATGCAGAAAAACCAAAAAGGAAACCAAAAATAAAACAATTATAGAAGATAAAATATAAGGGATATTAAAACATTAATACATGGACTCCAAGTTGGCCATATACCAAGAATCCAAGACATAAGGGTTAAGAAAATCCAGGACTATTATTGATAGCATCAGACTAAACAGAGCAAATATTCCAAGGCACTGATGTTCATTTCTAATTTTCAAAAATCAGCACTCATTAAACCAGGAATAGGTCACTTCCATGATGTGCTATTTTTTTAAAAAAATCAACATCAAATTCAATGGTGAAATATAGGAAGTGTTTTCATTAAAAACAGGTGTGCACATGAACAGACATTAGCATCATTAACCACTAGGGAAATGCAAGTGAAAAATCACAAAATACCATCTTGTACCTACTCGGATGGCTGTGATCAAAAAAAGATTATAGCAAGTGTTGGCAAAGACATGAAGAAGTCAGAACCCTCATGGAGTGGTGGTGGGAGTGTAAAATGGTACAGCCACTTTGGATTTGGAAAATAGTCTGGGAATTCTGCAAAAGGTTAAACAGAGTTACCATATGACCTGGCACAATTCCACTCCTAGGTATATATACACCCAAGAGAAATGAAAACTTGTCCTCATAAAAACTTGTATGAGAAAAAAAACTTGTATAAGAATGTTCATAGCAGCATTATTAATAATAACCAAAAAGTAGAAACAACCCTAATGTCCATCAGCTGACAGATAAATAAAATGTGGTATATACATGTAATGGAACGTGTTTGGGGCAGTAAAAATAAATGAAGTACTGACATATTCTACAAATGGATGAACTTTGATTCAGGCATGGATTGAAAACATGATGCTAAATGAAATGAACCAGTCACAGAGTACCACATACTGATTTGAGAGATGAGGATTGAGTCAGTGTCTGTTGTAGATGGTTAATTCTTGGCAGTAGTAAGTAGCATTGCTAAGCCCCGCCTATCACTGGAATGTTCTACGGGTGTTTGAGGTGGCTGCCTTATTGGGGTTGTCGTTGTGTGGGTTTTCATTTGCCCTGTAAACAATCTCTTGTCATTTCTTTTACGTTTCATATTGGAATGATCCTGCTGCATGTATTCTTGAAATTGCTCTATATTTCAGAGGTGTATGCTTGGTAAAAATTGTTTGCAGAAGTCTTATCTGACAGTTTGAATTGTAGTTCAGGGGTGAGAATTCTATTTAGTAGAAAGATTTTATTATAAATATCAGAATCTTCATTTGGTAAATTTTCTTGGGGAGCACACAGAACATTCTTGTGATACTTTTTGCTCCTGTATGTATGTTTGTATTCCTGCTAGTTTATATGGGAGCAGACAACCTTGGGGCCACTTCCGCAACTGAGAAATGCATAGGAAAATACACTTTTCTTTTTGATGGAATGCAATTCATATATAGTTAACATGTCAACAAAGAACTTTGATGTGTTTACTTCCTGCCTTAAATTAGAATTATATAATTAAAGTAAAAACATTGACCTCTTTAAAACTCAGGATATTCTTAAAAAATAGGGTGTGTGAATCTTATGTGGTATGTTTAAGGTTGCATTTAAGGAATTGGTGAATTTGTATCTTTTGATATACAGACCTTTGTGAGATGTAATTAGCTTAAGGGGGTAAGTTTTTGTCTTTAGTTTTTGGAAGGATCTTGTTCAAAATCATATTTGGATTAAGCACGAGATTACCTGCTGACTCTTGTTTGTGACTAGCTCTTTTGCTTTACGATAACCCTGTCAAACTGATTTCCCTAGGTTGAAAACGTCCGCTTGGTGGATCGAATTTCTTCTAAAAAAGCAGCCCTCGGGACTTTGTATTTGACCGCCACTCACGTCATATTTGTGGAAACGGCGCCTGATACAAGGAAAGAAACATGGGTATGCAGTCCTTATTTTTGGCTTTTTGTGTTTTCCATTGTTTGAAGTAACAAGTTTTGACTCTGTTTTGTCTGTTCTCTAGATGAGGAGGGTGGGACTTGGGGGGGTTGGGTGTTCAGAGCACTCTTTTTGGAATGTGAGCACTGCTTTTTTTTGTAAAGGGTCATGTCCACTTGGTCTATTTACTCACTTTAAATACTGATGACTTGGACATCATCAAAGAGAGACAGAGAAATAGCCAGAGGTGTAAGTGCTTCGTGTCACAGCTGACAAGTAGAGATTCAATAATGTTACTGTACCAGGTACAGTGTTTACACAGTGATTTGCAATCCGCTTCGTTCGTAGCATCCTGTGGTGCAGGCCATTTAGTCATTATGTTGTCTACAATTTTCTCATAATTTAAAAAAGAAAAAGTCTAGGGAAGAGTCCTATTATCAGGTATTTCTGCTACATAATAATGAGACCATTAGAAGGTCCTTATTTTAAGAGAGCTGCCCAACCATGGCATTAGGACCAGAACCAGAATCTGTGGATTGTAGATTCTGCTTTTTCTGTAGACTTGATCTTTGCAGCAGAAGGTGGCCCTCCCTACTTAGTGGAGAGGAATTTAAAGAATGAAGCATTGCCACTGAGGACTGAGCAGAGACCCTCCTGAAAGTCAGAGCACTTCAGCATGGTTTCCTTTCAAATAAATCTCTTCTGCAGCCTGCCTGACCACCAACAGCTTAGAAAACAACCATCTCAAGTTGCTGTTGAACTCAAGCATTCCATGTGGAATTAAGGAGCATGGTGGCACCTCCCAGCGGAACTGTCTCTAACTTTTGTTGATTGCAAGGTTTATTTTACTAACTTCTCATGACCTTATTTAATTTTAGCTACCCAGTGCATTTCAAGCTTTGACGACCCAAATGTTCCCTTACCTGGAGCTGTGCAGAATTCTAGGCTGAAGGGTTTGCTTCATATAATGAGCTTGACTATCAGAAAGCTTGGCACTGAAAAATAAAATGATGAATTCAGACAGCTGGTTCTTACCCCCAAACATACCAGTTCTTGTCAACTGAGTGCAAGCCAGCTGAAGGTCAAGGGTGTTTCTTGTCTCTATGTGTGGCTCAGAGACTGTTACCAAATCGCAAGGCTTTGTGCCCAATGCACAGTGAGGCCCATCAATACTTAAAACACTAGCTTTTGGAACAGAGAAAGGTTTATTACAGGTTTATACAAGGAGACAGGTGGCTCATCCCCTAAGAACCCCAAAGTTACTGAAAGCTTTCAGCAAGCCCCTTTAAAAGCAAAAGGTGAGGGTTGGGTGTAGTTAGTTGTTGCAGACTTCTTGGGATCAAATCCTTTGCTCTTGAGGTCAGGTCATGGTCAGGTAACCATGTTCCTATAAATCTCTACCAAATGAATGTTATTCTCCGTCCTGACAAGAAAGGGCAAGGTCCCAGGGCACAACTCTCACCCTCCAAGGTCTCATTCCTGGCTAAGAGAAGGCCAGAGCTCAGCTGGCAGCTCCATCAGGGCCAGGTTCCCACACCCTGCCCAGTTGTCATCCCTAAGGGAGCCAGGCACCTAATCCAGCTGCCCCTTGGTCTCCTCCAGCTGCCCAAATGGGGGGAGACCAGGTCTCACAGACTGTGACCCAGACAGATGGCCACTGGTAGTGGGTCACAGAGACGGGGATGGGGGAGAGGTTCGCCACTCCTCAAGGCCTGGGCCATGGCTAGTGGAGTGCTTTAGTCAGAGCTCTGGAGCCCCGCAGGACATCATCCTCAATCTGTTCCCCGGGCCCCCTGCCTCACCCATTGGCTCAAGGCTGGGTGAGCTGGAGGGCCTCCAGGAAAAGGCCTGACTCTGCCTCTTAACCTCACTCTCCTCCTGACGACCACCTCACTACCAACCCTTGAGCTGAATCACTTCCCCAGTGGTCCCTCATTGTCAGTTACCAGTGGGCAGTGCCCTCTGCAGCACTGACCAATAGCTGAGCAGGACGACTTATTGACAACCGACCAATGGCTGAGCCAGACCTGTTGCCTAGTAACATGGTGCAGGCATAATAAGGCCCAGCAATGGCTGCCTGCTAAGAGCTGTGCTCACCCTGCTCTGTGACAAGACCTGTTGCTTTATGTCCTATGTATCTGTTATCTGTGCTTAGTTTACCCACATTAACTTTTGGTGGTAGATTCTCCACAGTCAGATCGCCACCATCGAGAAACAGGCAACGACGGCTACCGGGTGCCCTCTACTGATTCGCTGCAAGAACTTTCAGCTCTTACAGCTCATCATCCCGCAGGAAAGGGACTGCCATGATGTGTACATCTCTCTCATCCGCCTCGCGAGGCCAGGTAGGGTAGAGCGGCCTGGCATTCAGCGTGGACTCATGCTTAAGAAAGTCACAGATCATGTTGAAGAAATGTGGATAATGCTTCTTAATTATAATGCTTTAGAGATTATATATTAGCCCAGCCTTCAGATGGGGGCTTCCCTGGTGACTCAGATCGTAAAGAATCTGCCTGCCAATGCAGGAGGTGTGAATTCGATCCCTGGTCAGGAAGATGTGGAGAAGGAAATGGCAACCCACTCTAGTATTCTTGCTTGGGAAATCCCATGGACAGAGGAGCCTGGCAGGCAACAGTCCATGGGGTCGCAAAAGAGTTGGACACGACTGAGCAACTAAGCAACAACAAGCCTTCAGATGAGGCCAAGAAATCTGACTGATTTAGTTTCTGTCTCTTGGGGCCTCTGTCTGAGTTAATTACTGTATGAGCCTCTTTCATTATTCATAGTATTTATCTTGGAGGGAGGTTATAGTTGTGCTTTACTTTGGGGATGAAATCATCCCAAAGTGTGGTAATCAAGCCACCTTGATTAAAGCCTCTGACAAAACCCACAAATTGTTTTGTGTTGAAAGCATATCAAATGGTCTAGTGCAGTTTTACCTATGTGGGGGCTTTTAAGTTTTGCTTTCTGTTGCTATTAGATCCTAATATGTATTTTCCAAGGTTGGCATCAGTGACTGTTAAAAGTATGTATATGTTGATTCTCCTGCAGAAAACCTTCTTAGGTTTTGTAGGAAGAATGGCTGATTTGAAAAATGTATGCTTTTAGTTACGGTCTGGTTGTGTGTCCCTCATCTTAGGGTCTTCAGACTTACAGCTTATTCTATAAACCTATGACATTCACAGCTTACTAAGCTATACATTTAAGAAACTCTACACAAGTGTTTCTTGTGGTGTGGCTTGTGTGGACTGTGGGGTTCCTTTGCTAAGTGTCTTGGAAGTGGACAGTGAAAAGAGATCATTTGTATAAACAGTGACATCCGCAGTAGTGTTCACCCAGAAGTCACTAATAAGGGAAATAGGACAGGTTCTTACAGTTTTGTTGTTGTTGTTCAGTCACAAAGAGTTTTGTCCGACTCTGCAACCCCATAAGCTTCAGCTTGCCGTGCTACCCTGTCCTTCACTATCTCCTGGAGTTTGCTCACATTCATGTCCATTGAGTCAGTAATGCCATGCAGCCATCTCACCCTCTGTCACCCTCTTCTCCTCTTGCCCTCAGTCTTTCCCAGCATCAGGGCCTTTTCCAATGAATCAGTTCTTTGCATCAAGTGGTCCAAGTATTGGAGCTTCAGCATCAGTCCTTCCAGTGAATATTCAGTTACTTTACTGAATAGATACTTTACTAAATGCTTTTTGGTTCAGGGCAAAATGTTTGATTGTAAACTCTTCAAAGCATTTGGTTGGGTCCTCAGATTCTTAGGATACGAATGGACCACATCGTCTGTTGAGAGCCAGGAGCTGAAGTTTTGAGATGGGAGGGTTGCCAGGGAGTTGTCAGAATCGGATCACTTTGACTTGACTTCGCTTCCCTTTCAAGTCAGCCCACTGAGGATTTTTTATCTCTGTGTGTTGAAAAGAACTGCAGAGTTAGCCAGAAAAGCAGTTGAACTTTTTGGAGGGCACACTATAATTGGAACAGAAGTTCTGGGAAGATGTACGTTAGGCTGCGTGTGGCAGGGAATGCGAGGGGGATTGTGCGCCAGCAGTTTCTGTGTCACTGATTAATGAATGTCCTGGATAATACATGTGCTCTGGCCGGATTAACGGGATTTAGGAATAGCCCAGAGAACTGGGAAAGGCCTGAGTGGAAGAGTCCATCACGGGGGCGATGAGAGCCCTGGCCCCAGATACCAGCGAGCTCCCAGATTTACATTGGGAGGGTCCCCAGGGAGGAAACCCGCTGTGTTTCCCCTGCTTTTAAAAATATACACTTTTTCTTAAAGATGTAGTTTTGGAAGGTCGGTGTTAGCCAGAGACCAAAGAAGGAGACTATAGTAATTAATTGAATTAAAGCCATTAGCTTGGAAGATTTTTTTAAAAAGCCACCAGCATTGTGAAACATTGGGATTAGAATTGCCAGTTTATGTAAAACATGGTACTTTAATGAGTGTGGAAAGAGGAACTAGAACCCAGGCAGCTTCACAGTTTAATGCTAAAGGCAAGGCTAAAATTAGGACATATTACAGCCCAATCTTGGAAGTAGGGTTTTGAATCTGGGTGGAGGTGGAGAAAGGTGGAAGGGTTTCCCCTGGAGGTGGGGTGGCTTCTCAGGACATCCCAGGACCTTTCACCTTCGCTCTCCATGAGGTATGTCAGAAGAGGGCTCTGGGTGTGTGTGTGTGGGGATGGATGTGAGTGAGTGTGTGGATGTGTGTGTTTGGTGGGGAAATGACTTTGAGTTCCAGCAGCACAGTATCGATCTCTGGGGTTATTGTGGTTAGTCATCAATACAAAGCTCGTATTTTTAGCTCTCCTTGTGGATACAGCTAACTCCAAGGTCCTATAGAGGAGACCTTTTCTTTTTTAAACAAAAGAAGAAACGTTTGGGAGTCTGTTTAAGTCAAGGCCTATGAAGAGGTAGTTTTAAAGCCCTTGAGAGTCTCTCTTCACTGAATTGCAATTTCTGAGATAAGAATAAATCAAATGACTAAAAAATTTGTCGAGATTTTATTGATTTGTCTTTTATGTGAATTCAGGTTGGTAAGGATTTGGTCATGGACTATAAAAGATCTCAGCAAAATATACTGCAGCCAGATCCAGAAAACTCTTTAATTCTTCTTAAAGGAATAAGTTAAAATTGGGCTGTACCCCAAGTAAGGAAATGAATTGACTCTGTAGATCTGATGTACTAATAAGGTTATACATTTTTCTGATTAGAGACCCCTGTTTCTCAGAGGGCTTCATTTCTCCCACGTCCTTTCTTTTCTCCTCCCTCATTAGCTTCCTGCTGTTTATTTTTGTATCTATCATCTTTCTCTCTTGCAGTATTTGTGGGCCCTTTTTAATATTTAAACCATTTTTGGGGACTGTTTTCCCATTTTATAATAGCATTTTTCTTCCTGCTTATCTGAGTCCGTAATTCTTCTGCGTATTATCTGTGGTTCTTAACATCTCAGGATTGACATAGTCTCATTAGCTTACTTTGACTTTTTGCAGTTCTTATCAGAGTCAGTGCCACTTTTAAGCAGTTTTTACAGTAACAATTTCCTTTTCATTGATGATATTAAACTCTGGGTCCAGTAGCCCTTTTCTACTAAGTGTCAGCTTCCTGATGTTTAATTTGAGTACTTGTCTGGTGAAAACAGACAAGAAAGTTATCGTTATTTTTATTTTAAAATGTGCAAAACCCAATAATAACTGTTATCTTATCACTCCTCTTTAAATGGTTTTTCAATTACATTTATTTGAAGTTGCCTGAATTAAGTAGAGCATGGAGAGCAATTTAAATTTCATTACTTTGGATTCTAAAACCCTACATATCAGAGAATGTGTGCATGCTAAGACGCTTCAGTTGTGTCCAACTCTTTGCGACCCCATGGACTGTAGCCCACCAGGATCCTCTGTTCATGGGGATTCTCCAGGCAGGAATGCTGGGGTGGTTTGCCATGCCCTCCTCCAAGGGACCTTCCCGACCCAGGGATCTAACCCATGTCTCCTGCATTGCAGATGGGTTCTTTACCTGAGCCACGGGGGAGGCCCGTATCAGAGAATCAGTTCAGTTCAGTTCAGTTCAGTCGCTCAGTCATGTCCAACTCTTTGCAACCCCACGGACTGCAGCACGCCAGGCCTCCCTGTCCATCACCAACTCTCAGAGTTTACCCAAACTCGTGTCCATTGAGTTGGTGATGCCATCCAACCATCTCATCCTCTGTCATCCCTTTCTCCTCCTGCCTTCAGTCTTTCCCAGCATCAGGGTCTTTTCCAATGAGTCAGCTCTTCGCTTCAGGTGGCCAAAGTATTGGAGTTTCAGCTTCAACATCAGTCCTTCCAATGAACACTCAGGACCGATCTCCTTCAGGATGGACTGGTTGGATCTCCTTGCAGTCCAAGGGACTCTCAAGAGTCTTCTCCAACACCACAGTTCAAAAGCATCAATTCTTCAGTGCTCAGCTTTCTTTAGAGTCCAACTCTCACATCCATACATGACCACAGGAAAAACCATAGCCTTGAATGGGTACATGTATATGTATGGCTGAGTCCCTTTGCTCTCCACTTGAAACTATTACAACATTGTTACTTGGCTATACTCCACACAAAATTAAAAAGTTTTAAAAAGTAAAACCCCGCATACCTGTCCTTCTGATGACTCCTGGTGAATTTCCCGTTTCCTTCCTCATCTTGCCTTACTTAACTGACCTCGTGCTTAGTTGCTCAGTCGTGTCCAACTCTCTGTAGCCACATGGACCTTAGCCCGCCAGGCTCGTTTGTCCATGGAATTCTCCAGGCAAGAATACTGGAGCCAGTTGCCATTTCCTACTCCAGGGGATCTTCCTGATCCAGGAATTGAACCCACGACTCTTGCATCTTGATTATTAAACATTCTGCTGTGTATTTTGCAGGAGATGGAAGTGCTTTGGAAATGTTCAGTAAACCTTGAATCGACGTTAATGGTACTTTTTAATGTTCTCAGAGTAGGCAGTTTGTAGCTGAGGGCTTCTCCTGTGGCTTCTGGGCAAGAAGCTTGCCTACATTAACAAAACTGAGCTTTGACTGACAAAAATGGGGGTTTCTCTGCCATTATGAAGAGTTTTACATAAATTGGGCCAAAGGTATAGTCGATCATCCTTTTCCTTAAAAATAATTGAAAGAGAATTTAATGGCAACCCATTCTGATGGCTCCCAATTTAAGAGGGATCTTAATATTGGTTACAAATTATTCTTGCATGAATTTATGTGTGGTTTCCTTGTCTCTTCCTAATGACAGCGAGAATGATCCCATACACAGAAAATCATCAGTAGTCATAGAGTGGTTTTCTTCCTCTACCTTTAAACCTATGTATAAGCATTTAACCAAGGGAACTTAACTTCTGTCATTTCCCCATCTTCCTTAGCCCTCCTTTCACTGAGGGAACAGAGGCTTTCTCAAGAGATTCTTTTGGCTTCTTGAACAAATTGCATTTGTGGTTAACATTATGATATCAGAAGCCTGAGTCATGAAAATGGTACTTAGAGATGGAAAACATATGTTGGTGTCAGGCTAACTATTTCCAGAACTGGATGTCAATTTTATATGCTGTCTGCCCAATTTGCTAAGATGGCAAAAACTTCCAGTTTTTACTGGAAGTGTCTACATTGTGCGTGTGTGTGTGTGTGCACGTGTGTGCATGTATGTGTACATGTGCATCTTCTTCTTTGTTGAAACTGTATGCTCAATTCTCGAATTGGAAATACGACATCAAGAGACACTAAAATAGAATATAGCTTATCTCACTGATAAACCCTAGTCTTCTTGCTTCTTTTTTTGCAAGAAAGAACACCTGCCTAATGCTAAAGTCAAGTATGACCCTTATCTTATCATACTTGTGTTGTTGTTGTTCAGGCGCTCTGTCATGTCTGATTCTTTGCAACCCCATGGACTGCAGCACACCAAGTTTCCCTGTCCTTCACTATCTCCCAGAGTCTGCTCAAACTCATGTCCATTGAGTCGGTGATGCCATCCAACCATCTCATCCTCTGTTGCCCCTTTCCCCTCCTGCCTTCAATCTTTCCCAGCATCAGGGTCTTTTCCAATGAGTCAGTCAGGTGGTCATACCTGTCGGTGAGTCATTTCAATAGTAATCAAAAGAAGCTAGAAACAGTCTTGACCTCAGGCCGCCTGTGTGTTACTGCGGCCTTTTGCTGGCGCTGGTTTGCATTGTTGGACTTAGAGATGCATGTTTAGGAGCATTCAGTTGTTCACGCTGAATTCCACTGACAGATGAAGGAATAAAAATGATCTAAGAAAACCGTAAGGAGAAACAGTTCTATTGGAGATATGAAAAGGAAGTTTAGGGGGATGGTTAGAAACTATACAAAAGTGGCCCGCATGGGGGGAAGGGAGAAGGGGCTGCCTCTGGGGGGCAGCAGGTGTGGTGGGGAAGAGCTTGCGGTGTATAGCGGACTCCAGCCTGCTCGCTGTGTGACCCTGGGGACACTGCCAAACCTCCCCGTGCCTCAGATTTCTCATCTCTGCAAGGAGACCTGTGATGATGCCTACTAGATACCTGTCAGTATGTTTAATCAGAAGAGAGTCTGGAATGAAACAAGGGTTCACTATCAGCCGCGGTTTATTATCACCAAAAGTGCTTCGATTTGCACTGTCTAGAAGGTAACTGCTTGCCACATGGGGCTGTCGAGGGCTTGAAATGTGGTTGGTCTGAACTAGGATGTGCTGTTAGTGTGAAACACACACAGAATTTCAAAGACAGTACAGCACAATGTGAAAAATATTAATAGGTACTATATTCCATATATGTTGAATGATGCCTTGGATATGCTGGGCTAAATAAAATATATTGTAAAGATTAATTTCACTTTCTTTTTACAATTTTCGTGTGACTACAAGGACATCTTACATGACACATGTGGCTTACACTGTATTTCTGTTGGACAGCACTGGTTAAGTTGCCTCCCTCAATGCGGCAAGGCCAGAGCAAGAGAACCAAAATCCTCGATCTTGCTGGGAACGGCTGTCAGGCCTGGCCTTGCAAGCACAAAGGTGATGCCCAAAGTCAGAGATGGTCTGGCAGACGTGAATGAAGTCTGTCATCACGCGTCCTTCAACTCACCACTCATGGACAGCGTGCCATGCACTCTGAATGAATCTCGTTTAATGAATCCTAGAAATGCCGTGAGAACAGTACAATTCTGACATTTACGTAGTTGTTGAAAGCTCAAGTGTTTTCAGTGCAAATATTTAAATATAGTCCACAGTCTTTTCCAACTGTTTTATCATTTCTTTTTTAACGCTATTTGAGCCTTAGAACATGGCAGTGGCCAGGCCTCTCTGTAACTCTGAGAAGCCATCCCAAACTTGAGCTCGACATACATAAACAGATTGAGTTCTGGTTGTCAAAGGAATATGTATGTCCTTTAAAAAAAAACAACAACATTGCACTATATTTGATTTACTATACTGTGTTAGTTTCAGATGTATGGCAGAGTGATTCAGTTATACCTGTATGTTCTTTTTCAGATTCTTGGCCTTTGTAAGTTATTACGAGTTATTGAATATAGTTCCCTGTGCTATACAGTGACTCCTTGTTTATTCTCTATATAGTGGTGTGTATCTGTTTAATCCCATACTCCTAATTCCCCCACTCCTTTCCCTTTGGTAACCATAGGTTTGTTTTCTATGTCTGTGAGTGTGTTTCTGTTTTGTAAATATGTTAATTTGTACTGTTTTTTAGAATCCATATAAAAGTCATGTCATATAATGTTTGTCTCTCTCAGCTTGACTTAGTGTGATAATCTCTGGTACATCTATGTTGCTTCAAATGGCAATATTTCATTTTTTATGGCTGAATAATATTTCTTTTTAATATATGTGTGTGTGGGTGTATGTGTGTGTGTGTGTATATATATATATATATATAAAACATCTTCTTTATCCATTCATCTGTTGATGGACACTTAGCTTACTTCCATGTCTTAAACATTGTTAAGAAACATATGTTCTTAATTCATTTTTAAGCTCCATATTTTATGTGGTCTGAAAATATAGTAGTTTTCAAAAGAAACTAAAAAAAAAACAACTCACAAGATGGGGAAGGTCACACTCCTGAAAGGAAAGACGTTCTTTTAAAGTTTTGTTCAGTTGTCCTGAGGTCTTGTCATTGTTGGGAGGAGGTGGGTGGCCCCACTATAGAGATGGGGTGCCTCTAGGAGGGTCCCGAGGGTAAGCAGCTGGGCTGGCTTCTCCAGCCCGGACAGAATGTATTTGGGGGGATTTGGTTGTGGCTTTGACTTGGCTTGATTTGGTTTTATTCTCCCTTATTTTTTGCAGTGAAATATGAGGAGCTGTACTGCTTTTCATTCAACCCCAAGCTGGATAGAGAAGAAAGGGAACAAGGCTGGATGCTGATCGAGCTCAGCGAAGAATACAAGCGCATGGGCCTCCCTAATGAATATTGGCAGCTCAGCGACGTGAATAGAGAGTACAGGGTGAGTGGAGGCATTTGGTGAAATGAGTGCTTAGTCGCTCAGTCACGTCGGACTCTTTGTGACCCTTTGGACTGTAGCCTGCCAGGTTCCTCTGCCCATGGGGTTTTTCAGGCAAGAATACTGGAGTGGGTTGCCATTTCCTTCTCCAGGGGATCTTCCCAACCCAGGGATCAAACCCACGTCTCCTGCGTCTCCTGCATCGCAGGTGGATTCTTTTCCCACTGAGCCATGGGGGAAGCCCATTTGGTGAAATGCGGATACTTAATCCAGATGAAGCCCTGACATCACAGAGCTGAGCATGACTTCTCTTAGCTCTCCTTTCGTTCCAACAGCTCTTTGTGGGCACAGATGTGTGGATTTCCAAGTCTCCCTTGGGTATTGCCAGCTGTATTCTCCACCTGCATCTGGGATCAGAAAGTTTGAAGAAGCCACCTTAGAGACCATCCCCTCCAATGGCTGAAGGAGTGGAACCCCAGCGAGGCCCAGTGGCGCCCTCCGGGCAGGGCCTCCCTTCTCCCGCCCGGTCTTTTTATAGCTCAGTGAGTGATGAGTAGGGAGTCGCAGAGGCTCTGATGGCAGTTTGGCACCAACTCCTTCTGGGCTCCCTGAACTCTTGATTGGTACACAAGGTCACCAAGAGGCTTCACTGGAGAACCGTGGAGAAACATGTCTGCACTTCCAAAGGGAATGGTGGGTGGAGGGATGTGGAGGGGGGCAGGGCTGATTCATATTCTCCCCAAGGGTGGGCTTGCACAGCAGGGCTGGTTTCCCTATTAATTTTTAAAGTGCTTCAGTAATGAAAGTACAGTCAGAACATTGTAGAGAATTTGCAAAAGAGAGAGAAAAAGGAACAAAACAGCCCGTATCCCATTGCCCTAATGTTCTGTATGTGTGTGTGCTAAGTCATGTCCAACTCTTTGCCTGGAGAAAATCCCATGGACTGTAGCCCACCAGGCTCCTCTATCCATGGGATTTTTCAGGCAAAAAGACTGGAGTGGGTTGCCATTTCCTCCTCCAGGAGATCTTCCAAACCCAGGGATCATACCCAAGTCTCTTGCATAGGCAGGCAGATCCTTTACCACTGTGCCACCTGAGAAGCCCATATTCTTCTAGTAGGTTTTTAAACTTTTCCGTTTTTTCTCATCTGCGTAGTTTAATAACTTTCTCTTACATGAGTAACGTATTTCATTGTTTATAATTGGAGAATGTGGAGGCAAAGGAATGGTTCAAAAACATACAACAAAAATGGAATCATACTGCCTATGCCTGTGTTTTGATTTTCTTCATGTAACATATTGTGAGTATGTTGCTGTCAATAAATATGTGGAAGGTCAGGTCCTCCCACATCTTTCTTCTGAATAACTTTATTATTTTATTTATTTTCGGCTGTGCTGGATCTTTGCGGCTACACGGGCTTTTCTCTACTTGCGGTGTGAGGGCTTCTCATTCCGGTGGCTTCTCTTGTTGGGGGTCACAGGCTCAATAGATGTGGTGCACGGGATTAGTTGCTGTGCAGCATGTGGGATCGTCCCAGATCAAGGATCAAACCCGTGTTTCCTGCACTGGCAGGTGGATTCTTGACCCCTGAGCCACCAGGGAAGAAGCCCTCTTCTGAATATCTGGAATTTGTAGATTATTTGGAATAGAATGGCCACTTTCAGGATGCTGACTTTTCTTCCTAATTGCACTTAAATCTAGCAGTCATAATCTTACACCGTGAGTAGACATTTGCCCCCTTTCTGTCTTAACCGTTATAAGGTATCCGGCTAATGTAATGATTTGTTCTGCCACTAAAGCCGACCTTTGCAGTGGATTTTTAGCCTTGAAATGAAGGAAAGGACTTCCCTGGTGGTCCAGAGGTTAAGAATCCGCCTGCTAATGCAGGGCACACAGGTTCAATCCCTGGAAGGCGTGGGAGGATTCCACATGCCTCGGAGCATCTAAGGCCCATGCACCATGACTACTGAGCCCATGAGCCGCAACTGCTGGAGCTCGCCCTAGAGTCGGTGCTCCGCAGCTGAGAGGAGCTCCCGCTTGCCGCAACTGAAGAAAGCCCGTGAGCAGCAACGAAGACCCAGCTCAGCCAAAAATAAATAAATAAATAATTGGGGAAAAAACAGAGAGAGAGACAGACAGACAGAAAGAAATGAAGGAAAATCCAAGTTTAGTATAGAAAAGTGAATAATTAAAAAAATATTTTTAAAAACATGACACACTCTTGGGTGAGGGTGAAAATGAGGCTAAGCCACATCTGTGGAATAGTATTTCCTTGGAAACACAGGTTCTTCCTATGTCTGATGAGGTTTCCTTCTAGACTTAGCAGCACAAACATGACTCACATTTAGTCACTCAAGTCCTACTGTGTAGAGACGGCAAAACATGAGTTACTCAGCATCTTTTCCCCAAAAGTAATAGATAGCAAACATAAACTAACAATCAGCAAATTGTGCTGGAACAGAAAAGGTGAAACCCTAGGGGATTTTCTGACTTTTACAAAATGTTGTTAAAATGAGACAAAGATGATGAACCCTTATTTGTTACCAGCTTAGAAAATATAATAAAAGTTAATTCTGTCAAACCATTTCTGACTAATAGTCCATTGGGAAGGTTATGTCGTCATCCATTACGTTTGCTTTTAACCTCATGGGTGAGAAAACATCTGCTTTTTCCTTCCTTCTTTTATAAGAGTTACTTCTTTCTGTTCACAAATTCCTTGATGTAAGTGGGGCTAGTGGTGTCATCTGTTGGAGAAGAAGCTGCTGCCTGTGGTGGAAGCGACTCCATACGTGGAGTACGGAACTGAGGTTCCAGAACCAACGCTGCCCTATTCTCTCCAAGCTAATTGTCACCAGCATCATCTGTATCAGCATTGCTCTCATCTCTTTTTATAAGACATTTGCTTTGGGTAGTCTCTCTAAGCTAAGACTTCCTTTTATACCTAACGCTTGTTTTTTTTAAAGATTTTTTTTTTAATGTGGACTATCGTTAACGTCTTTATTGAATTTGTTATAGTATAACTTCTGTTTTATGTTTTGTTTATTTGGCCACAAGGCACGTGGGCTCTTAGCTCTCTCACCAGGGGTCGAACCCCTACCCCCTCCCTGCATTGGAAGGCAAAGTCTTAACCATTGGTCTACCAGGAAAGTCTGTGTACCTAACTCTTAAAATGCTCTTTCTTTAAATAAAATAATGGGCATTCATTACCAGGTTAAAATTTTAATCTGTTTCTCTTCAAATAAAATTGAAAGTATAATCCAAACCAGTAATTTTTAAAAATCTTGTTTGTGTCAGTTCTCTGCAGCTATAGTTTATGTATTATGTATTATTTTATTTATATATAAATCATTTCATGCTGTTCCTACCTTACACCATAAATTTCTCCCTATTACATCATTAATTCCATGAAGTAAATTTTAGGTCCTAAATGCTTAAGAAGGCAGCTTCTTAAGCCGCTAACTCTCATCCCAAAGCACTCAGCTGTGTGACGGACCCTCAGGAAGTACAGAGGTCTGATTATAATGCCATGGCTGGCCCCTCATATGGATACGACCCTGCAGTGGTAAATGCGTTTACTGGGAGGTGGTAACCAGGGCAACAAGTATCAGTTTTTTGGGGAATGTGAAGTCTTTGGGGCCAGTAACTCTTTTATTATTCATTACCGCCCTAGCACCTAACCTAATGCCTGGCACATAGTACGTCATGTTCAGTAAAAATTTGTTGATAGACATCAATATTCTGTTATAGTCATCACACTTTTAAGAGACTAGAACTTAATAATTCCTGCCACTGAAAAGAAAGGACGATCATGTAACATGATAGAGGTGCTAATTGTCACTATGATGGCAATCGTATTACAGCATACAAATATATCAAATTAATATGTTCTACACAGGAGATGGCAAGAGTGAACACCAACATTTTAGCAATCAGTAAACTAAAGTGGAATGGAATGGGCAAGTTTAATTCAGATGACCATTATATGTGGGCAAGAATCCCTTAGAAGAAATGGAGTAACCCTTTTAGTCAACAAAAAAGTCCAAAATGCAGTACTTGGGTGCAGTCGCAAAAACGACAGAATCTCTGTTCATTTCCAAGGCAAACCATTCAGTATCACAGTAATCCAAGTCTATGTCCCAACCACTAATGCTGAAGAAGCTGAAGTTGAACAGTTCTATGATGACCTACAAGACCTTCTAGAACTAACACCCCCAAAAGATGTCCTTTTCATCATAGGGGATTGAAATGCAAAAGTAGGAAATCAAAATACCTGGAGTAATAGGCATGTTTTGGCCTTGGAGGACAAAATGAAGCAGGACAAAGGCTTGAGTTTTGCCAAGAGAACACACTGATCATAGCAAACACCCTCTTCCAACAACACAAGAGAAGACTCTACACATGGTCAACACCGAAATCAGATTGCAGCAAATATTCTTTGCAGCTGAAGATGGAAAAGCTCTATACAGTCAGCAAAAACAAGACCAGGAGTTGACTGTGGCTCAGATCATGAACTCCTTATTGCCAAATTCAGACTTAAATTGAAGAAAGTAGGGAAAACCACTAGACCATTCAGGTATGACCTAAATCAAATCCCTTATGATTATACAGTGGAAGTGACAAATAGATTCAGGGGATTAGATCTGATAAACAGAGTGTCTGAAGAACTATGAATGAAGGTTCACTGTACAAGAGGTGATCAAACCATCTCCAAGAAAAATAAGTGCAAAGAGGCAAAATGGTTGTCTGAGGAGGCCTTACAAATAGCTAAGAAAAGAAGAGAAGCGAAAGGTAAAGGAGAAAAGGAAAGGTATACCCATCTGAATGCAGAGTTCCAAAGACTAGAAAGGAGAGATAAGAAAGCCTTCCTAAGTAATCAATGCAAGATCAAGAATGGGAAAAGACTAGAGAGCTCTTCAAGAAAATTAGAGATATCAAGGGAATATTTCATGAAGAGATGGGCACAATAAAGGAAACAAACGGTATGGACCTAACAGAAGCAGAAGATATTAAGAAGAGGTGGCAAGAATACACAGAAGAACTATACAAAAAAGATCTTCATGACCCAGATAACCACAGTGGTGTCATCACTTACCTAAAGCCAGACATCCTGCAATGTGAAGTCAAGTGGCCCTTAGGAAGCATCACTATGAACAAAGCTAGTGGAGGTGATGAAATTCCAGCTGAGCTATTTCAAATCGTAAAAGATGATGCTGTTAAAGAGCTGCATTCAGTATGTCAGCAAATCTGGAAAACTCAGGAGTGGCCACAGGACTGGATATGGTCAGTTTTCATTCCAATCCCAAAGAAAGGCAATACTAAAGAATGCTCAAACTACTGCACAATTGCACTCATCTCACACGCTAGCAGAGTAATGCTCAAAATTCTCCAAGCCAGGCTTCATCAGAATGTGAACCGTGAACTTCCAGATGTTCAACCTGGATTTAGAAAAAGCAGAGGGACAGAGATGAAATTGCCAACATCCACTGGATCATAGAAAAAGTAAGAGAATTCCAGAAAAACATCTACTTCTGCTTCATTGACTATGCTAAAGCTTTTGACTGTTTGGATCACAACAAACTGTGGAAAATTCTTAAAGAGATGGAAATACCAGACAACCTTACCTGCCTCCTGAGAAATCTGTTTGCAAGTCAAGAAATAACAGATAGAACCAGACATGGAACAATGAACTGGTTCCAAATTGGGAAAGGATTACGTCAAGGCTGTATATTTGTCAGCCTGCTTATTTAACTTATATGCAGAGTACATCTTGTGAAATGCCAGGCTGGAGGAAGTACAAGCTGGAATCCAGATTGCTGGGAGAAATATCAATAGCCTCAGATATGCAGATGACACCACCCTTATGGCAGAAAGTGAAGAAGAACTAAAGAGCCTCTTAATGAGAGTGAAAAAGCTGGCTGAAAGCTCAACATTCATAAAACGAAGATCGTGGCATCTAGACCCATCACTTCATGGCAAATAGATGGGGAAGCAATTGAAACAGTGATAGACTTTATTTTCTTGGGCTTCAAAACCACTGCAGATAGTGAGGTGACTGCAACCATGAAATTAAAAGACACTTGCCCCTTGGAAGAAAAGCTATGACCAACCTAGATAGCATATTAAAAGCAGAGATGTTACTTTGCTGACAAAGGTCCGTCTAGTCAAAGCTAAGATTTTTCCAGTAGTCATGTATGAATGTGAGAGTTGGACCATAAAGAAAGCTGAGCCCCAAAGAATTGATGCTGTTGAACTGTGGTGTTGGAGAAGACTCTTGAGAGTCCCTTGGACTTCAAGGAGATCAAGCCAGTTCATCCTAAAGGAAATCAGTCCTGAATGTTCATTGGAAGGACTGATGCTGAAGCTGAAACTCCAACACTTTGGCCGTCTAATGGGAAGAACTGACTCATTGGAAAAGACCTTGATGCTGGAAAGATTGAAGGTGGAGGAGAAAGGGATGACAGAGGATGAGATGGTTGGATGGCATCACTGACTGGATGGACATGAGTTTGAGTAGTTTGAGTATGCTCCGGGAGTTGGTGATGGACAGGGAGGCCTGGCGTGCTGCAGTCCATGGATCACAAAGAGTAGGGCACAACTGAGTGACTTAACTGAACTGAACACCTGAAGTTGTATTCCCTGGTGGCTCAGACAGTATAGGACTTCCCTGGTGGCTCAGAGGGTAAAGCGTCTGCCTGCAATGTGGGAGACCTGGGTTCGATCCCTGGGTCAGGAAGATTCCCTGGAAATGGAAATGGCAACCCACTCCAGTATTCTTGCCTGGAGAATCCCATGGACACAGGAGCCTGGCAGGCTGTAATCCATGGGGTCGCAAAGAGTTGGACACGACTGAGTGACTAAGCATGCACACGCACACCTTGAATTATACACTGTTATATATCAAATATATTTCAATTTAAAAAAACTTGTTGAATGAGTGAATGAATTACCTCCAAAGATTCTTCTTGACCAGGCCAAGTAAGACATGTAGGCACCGCAGGAGGGTTTATTTAGTGGAAGAAATAAGCAAATCACTCCCTTATTAAAATAAAAATATTATGCAGGAATGTTTTTAACTTAATCCACTTCAGTTGTCTAAGGCAGAATAAATATAAAGAAAGTTCAAAAGAGAAGCATTTCCCACTTTTCTGAACTTCTCATTTTCTCTCTGAATTTTCTTATGTGATTTTCCAGGCCAGACAAACTTTTGGGGGGCACATTGAGTAGTCTCAGAATCCGGCAGCATAAATTGCACTGTGCTTTGTATTATTAATTGTCATAATTTTAACTTCAGCTGTGTGAGCTTGTTGGAAGAGCATTACCCGTCAGCGCTTTCTAGGATTGATGTTTGATATCTACTGGAAAGTGCTGTCTGCTTTCATGAGAGCAGGGATGAATTTACTTTTGTCCACTTGGTGGTAGTGGTTGCTGTTCAGCTGTGAAGTCACGTCCGACTCTTTGTGACCCCCTGGACTGCAGCATTCCAGGCTTCCCTGTCCTTCACCATCTTGCGGAGTTTGCTCAAACTCATGTCCATTGAGTCGGTCATGCTATCTAAGCTCTCATCCTCTGTTGTCCCCTTCTCCTCCTGCCTTCAGTGTTTCCCAGTATCGAGTCTTTTCTGTTAAGTTGGTTCTTTGCATCATGTGGCCAAAGTATTGGAGCTTCAGCATCAGTCCTTCCAGTGAATATTCAGGGTTGATTTCCCTGGAGAGGAAATGGCAACCCACTCCAGTATTCTTGCCTGGAAAATCCAGTGGACAGAGGAGACTGTGGGCCACAGTCCATGGGATTGCAAGAGTTGAACAAGACTTAGCGACTGAACCACCACCAGCGCTGTTAAAGAAAGTGGGTAATTCCCAACTTCTGAAAACCTACTAATTTCCTTTTTAAAACTGTTATTTTAAGAAAATGTAGTAAGTCTGATGCAGTGACCACACGTCTCTTGAATTCAGTGTAGTCATGTCCTGACTGCTGACTCGAGAGAGGTCCAGACACCGGATTTGCAGGGGAAGCCAGGGCAGTGTCTGGGGGAGTCATTCCAGTACAAGCTTGGGTTCCAAGTAGGTTGGACCATGTGTTCTTGGGGTTTTCCTCCAGAGTCTCAGTGCCAGAGCCCACGTTGACGTCTTTGGTAATCTTTCCTAAAATGCCTTTGGAGAAATGCTTTGGGCCTGAGAGTGTCACTTCAGTGACCTTTCCGTCTCCTGCTCAGCGTGGTGTCCAGTCTGGTAACAAAGACAAGCGGGGAGGCAGGCGAGGGAGGACCTGAGCACAGAACAGTTGACGTGAGCTTTGTGGTGCGTTTTCGTGCCCTTCTGCTTCAAGGTTCAGAGTGGTCAGGGCAGGCGAAATGGACAGAGGACGTGCACACAGCATTTCGCCTGCTGCTGCACCTGCCTGAGGACGCTCCTTCAAATGCCCAAGAAGATGCTTGACTTCTAGGAAAAAAAGTTTACAAACTGCCATTCAAACGATCCTCCTGTTGCAAAAAGAGGGATTGTTGTTGTTTTAGTCAGTAAATCACATCTAACTCTTTTACGATCCCACGGACTATAGCCCGTCAGACTCCTCTGTCCATGGGATTTCCCAGGCAAGAATACTGGAGTGGGTTGCCATTTCATCCCCCTCCAGGGGGTCTTCCCGGACCAGGGATCAAACCTGTGTCTCCTGTACTAGCAGGCCGATTCTTTACCACGGAGCTATCAGGGAAGCCTCAAAAGATGGGTTGACCAACATCAAAGCAAATGATGTGTCTAGCAACAAGTTGACCGCTGTCACTCTTGCTGCCACTTCCGCTTTTGTCAGACCCAATGGGTGAAGAGTCTTGTGGGTGTTACCTGACTTGATCCTTGTATCGGCCCCGGGCAATGTCGTTTCTGTTCCCCGTCAGTCTTAAGAGAGTAGCAAGTGCTCAGTAGTTGGATTTCTCGAAAGTCATGAAGTTGGCAAACTGGAACCAGGTTCTAAACCCCTGATTTCTTTTTTGAAGATGGCTTTTTTAAAGTTTTAATCTGTTTATTAGTTTGGCTGTGCTTAGTTGCAGCATGTGAGCTCTTAGTTGTGGTATGTATGGACCCAGTTTCCTGAGCAGGGAGCAAACCCGGGTTCCCCCCACACCCTGTATTGGAAGCTCAGAGTGGAGTCCTGGCCCCCGGACCACCAGGGAAAGTCCCCTAAACCCCTAATTTCTGATAAAATTCCCAAGGTCATTCCAAGGCTCCAGAGATTCCACTGGGGGAATCACTGCCAGGGATGTGCAGAAAGGGTAACTCATTTCTTACCCCTTGTAAAAATCGACACATAAAAAGCAGAAAGCTGTTATAATGCGTGGTGAGGGGTGGAATGCTAGGAAGTCCGGGGGAGAGGCCCTGAGTTGGCCCTGAAGATGAGCTTGGGAGGTTGGAAGGGAAGAGGGGTCCAGAGAGCATGCTGGCTCGGCTGTTGCCTCAGATGGGAGCACGCAAAGGGCGTACCGGGGACCGAGGGGCCCCAAGGAGGACATCGTCCCCCAGGGTGGGGCTGTCTTGAACAGATAGCTGACATTTTCTCAGTTGCCAGGATGCAAAATTGCTTTTCCCTTTTTGATGGGAGAAACGCCCATTGGTCCCTGTCTTGCCTCCCACTCCATGAAGAGCCCTGGGAGATAAGGGGCAGTGCCCAAGGGCAGGAGGCTAAAGCGTGTCTGACTGTTCCACTGTGGTTTCTTAGCATCAGAGCTTCACTTTCTCTGCAGGGGCTCTGTAACTGAAGAAAACTGGAGTATGCCACCCTCAGGCCCGGCGGGATGGAATTTCTGGTGGCAGTTTGCACAGCACAACGAGGCCTAAACACCCCTTGTGTTTTCCACGCCAGATCTGTGACTCCTATCCGACCGAACTGTACGTTCCCAAGTCGGCCACGGCACACATCATAGTGGGGAGTTCCAAGTTCCGGAGCAGACGGCGATTTCCTGCCCTTTCTTACTACTATAAAGATAACCACGTAAGTCTTAAGGCATGCTTTTGTTTCGGGCTTTGCTTTTCTTCTTTTATCATAAACAGGCCTTTTTCCAGGGGCCTTCTGCCCTGTGTGTGGGTTTGAATTCCTTTTCAAGTATGTGGATGTTGCTGTGTGTGTGGTGTGGCACAACACAACTTGTGTTAGAGCCTTGGCCTGTGTTAGAGCCTTGAACGTTGGCCTCCCGTGTTTATTTGACAGTAAAGGAACGGGAGGCAGAACACTCCTAGACTTAATCATCTGAGTGGGCACGTCCTCTTCTAACTGGTCACCTTGAAAGGCTCTCTGGGGCCAACCCATCGCAATGCCTGGTTTAGAAAAGCCCTCAAAGTCATGGCACATGCTTTATCTTTTTTTAAATGGCATATATATATATATATTTTTTTTATTTCCAGCATCTAGTGCCTTTTATATGTAATATGTGTGAGCTGTTCACATCCTGTTGGTTAGAACTGCACAGGGCAGGTGAGAAAACCCAGTCTTACAGGTAACCATGTAAACAAGCAAAATCTATGCTTCCATTTCTGTGAAGGACACAGAAGCTAATTTGGGAAGAAAAGAATGGTCTCAGCTCCCTGCTTTAGAAGTCATTTGACTTTAGCCAGGAGAAAAAGTTTGGGTGGCGCAGTGGTGAAGAACCTGCCTTCCAGGGCAGGAGATGTAAGAGACCAGGTTTGATCCCTGGGTCGGGAAGATCCCCTGGAGGAGGGCATGACAACCCACTCCAGCATTCTTGCTTGGGGAATCCCACGGACAGAGGAGCCTGGGGGGCTACAGTCCACGGGGTCGTAAAGTCAGACACGACTGGGCATGCATGCACACAGGCGGTTGACTTTAATTCGAAACTGTTTGATGGGGACTTCCCAAGTGGCGCCAGTGGTAAAGAATCCACTTGCCAATGCAAGAGGCGTGAGAGACATGGATTTGATCCCTGAGTCGGGAAGATCCTCTGGAGTAGGAAATGGCAGCCAGCTCCCGTATTCTTGCCTGGGAAGTACTGTGGACCGAGGGGCCTGACAGTCGCAGCAGATGTGTGTAAGTGTGTGTGTGCCATGCATGGACCATAGGCAGGATGGAGGGCAGGGTCTATGTCTGTTCTTTTTTTTTTAAAAAAAAAGTTATTTAATTTTTGGCTATGCTGGATCTTTGTTGCTGCATGCAGGCTTTCTGTAGTTGTGGTGAGTGGGGGCTACTCTCTAGTGTTGTGCGGGCTTCTCACTGTGATGCTGCTCTTATTGCAGAGCCCAGACTCCAGGTGCGTGGACTTTGTAGTTTGTGGGCTTAGTTGCCCCGAGGCATGCGGGATCTTCCCGAACCAACCTCTAGACCGCTAGGGAAGTCCTATGTCTGCTCTTAAAAGGAGGCTTTGAAAAATACTCTGAGCAATGTCACCTTGGCCAGAGTAAGCGTATGGCCTTCAGGGTTGCCCACTTTGAAGGGAAACATTCATTCAGCAGTGTACATTCTGTTAATTAAAATGGTACAAATGGTGTTATTTTCAGTTAACACTCACTGCTCTGACATGGTCTGAAGAAGGCAAGTAACTTCATTAATGTCCTATATTGTGCTTTGTGCTTTGCTAAGTCGCTCAGAAATGTCTGACTCTTTGCAGCCCTGTGGACTGTAGCCCGCCAGGTTCCTCTGTCCCTGGGATTCTCCAGGGAGGAACACTGAGTGAGTGCTGGGCCCTCTTCCAGGGGATCTTTCCAATCCAGGGATGGAACCCACATCTCTTACGTCTCCTGCATTGGCAGGCAGGCTCTTTACCACTAGCACCACCTGGAAGCCCAGTGTCTTATGCTGCTGCTGCTGCTGCTGCTGCTAAGTCGCTTCAGTCGTGTCCAACTCTGTGCAACCCCATAGCCAGCAGCCCACCAGGCTCCCCCGTCCCTGGGATTCTCCAGGCAAGAATACTGGAGTGGGTTGCCATTTCCTTCTCCAATGCGTGAAAGTGAAAAGTGAAAGTGAAGTCGCTCAGTCATATCTGACTCTTAGCCACCCCATGGACTGCAGCCTACCAGGCTCCTCCATCCATGGGATTTTCCAGGCAAGAGTACTGGAGTGGGGTGCCATTGCCTTCTCCGGTGTCTTTTGTTATTTGACTCCTAATATATTTCAACCTACACACAGCTGGTGCTATGGTGAGAGGAAAAGGAAGATGTGAATCTTTTTTGTTTTTAATGATGGGATGCAAAGGGATGTGGAATTTCATGATACTGTATTGAATATTTGAATTCAGGCTGCCAGTAACATGTACTCTTTTTTGTAGCATCCACTGGTAAACAAGTAAGAGAGGAGAGGAAGGGAGGATCTTTTACTGTCGTTTCAGAGAGGGGGCATGTGCTGGGTATTGAAAACGTGAGCATGGCACTCATCCTGCTTCTTTTCCTTCTGTTCAGATTTTCTTGAGAAAAGGGGTTATTTTTTGGTCAGTGTGAGTATCATAAAGGGAAAATATGTCATGTCTGAGGATGGGAGAGAATTTTTAGCAGTTAGACCGCAGAGGCTGGCCTCTCTGCCTGCTGACGTCAGAGCCTCATCAGCCCGTTCCCGCTCTCGTGGGCTGTCCTCTGCTTGATCTCCAAGCCTGGAAATGAACTCACACAGCTATCAGTTATAGTTCAAAATAATTGATTTCCTGAACTTAAAAATGTAAAGCAGACAGTTTCCTTTAAGTTTTAGCTCCTCTTACAAGGCGCAGAATTAGAGATGTTTTCTAAGTGTGGCTAAAGGACCCAGTTGCCCCAGGGAGATACTTCATGTACGGGTACCCAGATGCCCACTCTCCCAGCCTGGGGATCTAACATCTATGCTGCAGGTGGAATACAGTCAAATTTGTGGGTTTATAACAATGTTCAGGGCTTCCCTGGTAGCTCAGATGGTAAAGAATCTGCCTGCAATGCAGGAGACCTGGGTTTGATCCCTGTATCAGGAAGATCCCCCGGAGAAGGGAATGGCAGCCCACTCCAGTATTCTTGCCTGGAGAATCCCACGGACAGAGGAGCCTGGTGGACTATATAGTCAGTGAGGTCACAGAGAGTTAGACATGACTGAGCGACTAAGCACAAGGTCAGTTAAGTAAAGCAGGTAAATTAAAACCAACAGCAACCAAAGTCGGGCTAGAGAAACGTCCAGTCTTTATGCAATCTGAACTGAGAGGAAATACTTCTGTGCTTTGGGAAGGCCGAGTCCCTGATCTTCTACCCACTCTTAAGACAAACCTGATAAATACTCCACTGGCTTTTCATTGAGCAACTAACTCAGACTTTAATATCCAGGTTAATTATGTCATGCTTCCGAGGTAACCAGGGATTTTTATAGCGGGAAGCGTCTTCATTAGTGAAGGTGGATTTCTCTGGTTCTATGGGAGACATGGGAAGTAACAGTGCAGTTTTTGATGATGTTGCTCAGCAGAAGCAAAACCCACTCTCCAACCAGGTGGTCTGCAGTGAAAAGTAAAGTTCCTAAGTTTGCTGACCTGTGTTTCTTCCTTTTTGTGATTTTATTTTTTAAGTAATTTATTTATTTCGGCTGTGCTGAGTCTTCATTGCTGCTTGCAGGCTCTCTCGTTGCAGGGAGCAGGGGCTACTGTCCAGTTGGGGTGCGCGGGGCTCCTCACTGCCATGGCTTCTCTTGTCACAGAGCATGGGCTTTAGGAGCACAGGCTTCAGTAGTTGCGGCCTGAGGGCTCTAGAGCTTAGGCTCAGTAGCTGTGGTGCATGGGCTTAGTTGCCCTCAAGGCATGTGGAATCTTCCAGGACCAGGGATCGAACCTGTACCCCTGCATTGGCAGATGAATTCTTAACCACTGGACCACCAGGGAGGTCCCTTTTTGTGATTTTAGACATTTTAGACTTGAGTATGTATTCCTGCTCCAGTAGAACTTCAGTCCAGTTCAGTCGCTCAGTTGTGTCCAGCTCTTTTTGACCCCATGGACTGCAGCACGCCAGGCTTCCCCGTCCATCACCAACTCCCAGAGCTTGCTCAAACTCATGTCCATCTCGTCGGTGATGCCAGTAGAACTTAGGTTTGTGAGTAAGAATCACATTTTCTAGTTAAATACCATTCCTCACATAGCACCTTGTTACCAAGGAGCACCGAAGATTTTGTTGGTGAGACGAGTTGGCTAGTGTTGGGTAGTGGGAATCGGTGACTAGATTAAGAGAAGCTTGCCACGTACCTCATGTCAGAAACAGGAAGTCCTGGTGAGGGTCCTTGGATGTAAACCCCCTTGCTGGTGGTATATAATTCCTTCTGGATCAGCTTTTATCAGACATGGTGTTACAGTCACTTCCTGTTGACCTATTGGTGAGGTCGGGGTTCCCGTCTAGGATTACTGGGATGCCTAACACAACGTGACACCTGACACTGGACAGAGGAGGTTGACAGCAGTTTATTAGCTGCATACACTCACTGCCCAGGGGAGGAGAGCACTGGCAGGAGTAGAGTGAACCAGCAGGGATGGTGGAGGCAGGCTCTGTAATATCAAAGGGGTGAGGGGTTCCCTGGTTCCCAGCAGAGGATGTGATTGGCTTGTTTGAGCAATTCCACAGGCTGGCAGGGAACAAAACCCACTCCTTGGAAATGAGAAGGAGCTGTACCTGGTCCCCTGGGAGAAGGGCTGCTTAGCTGGGGGACTTGTACCCACGGGAGCAGGGTATGGATGGGAACTTGCTGCTGGCCATTTAAGGCCATCCCGATTTACCAGGTGTTGTGGGCAGCACGTGATGTTACTTTCAGGCCTTGAACCACACTCCAGGAGTTACCTGGAGCCATCCAGAATCATTTTGGATATCAAATATAAAACAGCTTTGTAGATCACAGTTGGAGAACTTATCTGTGTCACTTGTGTTCAGAAGCTGCTTATCTTTTGTTCTTATTTACTAAGTTTCTTAATTATTTTTAAGAAAGCAGTTCTGCTTTTAAATTGTTAATATGGTAGCAATAACCCTGTATACGAGACAGCAAAAGAGACACTGATGTATAGAACAGTCTTTTGGACTCTGTGGGAGAGGAAGAGGGTGAGATGATTTGGGAGAATGGCATTGAAACATGTATAATATCATATATGAAACGAGTCTCCAGTCCAGGTTCGATGCATGATACTGGATGCTTGGGGCTGGTGCACTGGGATGACCCAGAGGGATGGTACGGGGAGGGAGGAGGGAAGAGGGTTCAGGATGGAGAACACGTGTATACCTGTGGCAAATGCATGTTGATATATGGCAAAACCAATACAATATTGTAAAGTTAAAAAATAAAATTAAATTAGAAAAAAGAAAAAAAAAAGAAATTGTTAATAGCATGGCTCCCCAAATTCACAGTACAGATCTCTCAGAACCCAATTCTGGAAGATTTCCAAAGAGGCAGTTTTTTTGTAAGAATAGTACAGACCATCTTGCCCTCCTTTTATAAATAATGTTTATTGAAACTAACTGCATTAGGCGTAGTTCTAGGTGCATTATCTACCTTACCCACTCTGCAGTTTCGTTATTATTATTATATCCATATTAAAGGTGGAAAAACCAAGGTTCAGAGATGACAGGTAAATCACCTAAGATTATAAAGGAAGTGAGAACACTGTGCTTAGTCACTCAGTCGTGTCCGGCTCTTTGCGACCCTGTGGACTGTAGCCCGCCAGGCTCCTCTGTCCATGGGGATTCTCCAGGCAAGAATACTGGAGTGGGTGGCCACACCCACCTCCAGTGGATCTTCCCATCCCAGGGTTCAAACCCAGGTCTCCCACATTGCCGACAGGTTCTTAACTATCTGAGCCACCAGGGAAGCCCAAGAATACTGGCGTGAGTAGGCTATCCCTTCTCAAGGGGATCTTCGCAGCCCAGCAATCAAATCAGGGTCTTCCTGATTTGCAGGCAGATACTTTACCAGCTGAGTTAAAAGCCAGATGTTTTTGAATCCTGCATCTTAATTCTGTATCATGCTTCCTGACTTACTTACATACATGGACGCTTGTGTTGGTTCAGAATCCAGGATCAGGAAATATTTTGCCTGGATTCAATTCCTGGCTTCCCCAGTTACTAGCTGTGTGTCCTCGGGAGAATTATTTCACCTCTCTGTGCCTTGGTTGTCTCATCTATCAAATGGAGAAAATAAGAGATCTTAATGTATATGGTAGTTGGGAAGATTAAGAATACGCAGAGTTCTTATAATAGTGGCCACCATATAGGAAGCATTCAAAAAACATTGGCTGTTTTAATCAGTAGCTCTATTAATGGTGCACACGTGACAGTTTAAGATTGAGCTCTGTCTCTGCTCTCATGTGGCTGACATCAGTAAGACAGGCCGCCAGGTAATGGTGAGATTCAGTCAACAGTCTGACTCTCTGGGGTGTGTGTAGGGTGGACACGGGCACCTTGAGGTTACTGACCACCCTGTACCAAGTGTACAGCAGTGTGCCAGTAGTCACTGAGTCAGTGATGAAGTCTGTTTGGAGCCCATCTGTACATAACTAGGAAAATGTAATTAATATTAAAATGTAGTCTGTTTAATATATCTTGTTTAATTTATCAACTTATCTCATAGTAGAACTCTGTTCTGATTTAACCCTTCACCGAGAGCAGTTTCTCGGCCTGGAGGTAATTGGTAATGGTTGTTGCCACTGACTGGCTTCATTTCAGAGCGGGAGACCCACTAGTTGAGTGAGTTTCGGTGTGCTACGCGCTTGCTTGGACAAACTCTCATTTTGAAATGTTCTCTTCCCCATTGAGCTCTTCCGATAGGAGCTGAGAAGCTGCCTGATGGTAGCGGTCCTTAATTAGCATTTCTTTTTTTTTTTTTTAAACAATATAGAAATAAATAATTATTGTTAATTACATTTTTTAAATTTTATTTTTAAACTTTACATAATTGTATTAGTTTTGCCAAATATAAAAATGAATCCGCCACAGGTATACATGCGTTCCCCATCCTAAACCCTCCTCCCTCCTCCCTCCCCATACCATCCCTCTGCGCATTTCTTTAGCCCAGATTAAGCAGCTCAGAACTGTTCTCTGCTCGGTCAGAGGGGGTGGCTGACCCGACCCCTCTAAACATCAGGAGACACGGGAGCCCGTGTGCAGCCCCATGAAAGCCATCCGTGGCGATTTGCCTTCTGCTCAGGATGCAGCTCGCCTGCGGTCCCCGAGCCCCGCTCCCTGGTCCCTGCCATCACGCACCTAGCTCCTGGCTCTCCTCTTGCTGGCTGGCCACCCATCTGTGGTCAGACGCCCCGGGCCCTTCCTCCTCCACTCTGTGGTTGGACATCTGTTGCCAGCAACTCAAAAATTCAGCAGCCCTTTGCCTTGCTTCCCACTCTGCAGGCACCATGCTCCTGAATTCTGGCTGCAGGCCCAGGGTTCCTGGAGCCCCTCAGTAATTCCCGCTGTGTCAGAGAATGTGCTGGAACCCTCAGACAGGTGCTGTTAGCAATTGTTAGAAATGTCTGCAATTCTCCATCCTGCCAGCAGGGTCTCAGCTGGAGGATCGTGTGTGTGTGTGTGTGTGTGTGTGTGTGTGTGTGTGTACGTGCCCACTCACATGCTGAATTGCCTCAGTCGTATAGGACCCTTTGCAACCCATGTAGCACACCAGGCTCCTCTGTCCATGGGATTCTCCAGGCCAGAATACAGGAGTGGGTTGCCATGCCCTTCTCCAGGGGATCTTCCCAACCCAGGAATCGAACCCATGTCTCTTTTGTCTCCTGAATTGGCAGGCGGGTTCTTTACCACTAGCGCCACCTGAGGATTATGTAGTTAGTAAGAAATATCCTGCCTTCTCCAGTGAGGAGCCTCAGAGCTCACCTTTCTCTGGAGAAACCCAAGCCTGGCTGAGTAGCCCTGGGATGAGCCTGAAGGACAGTTAAGCTGCACTTGGACTCAGAGCCGGGGTGCCTTCCAGGATGGAGTCCGGCATGCGGGCGCCAGAGCGGGCTGTGCCGTGGCTCTTTCCAGGGGAGGTTTCCCTCCTAAGCACTGCCCCCTTCCCTGAGCCAGGGAGCACCTCTGCCCTCATACACGTGGGTACCTAGGCTCAGTGCAGATTCTTCGAAAGAGTCATTCCTAGATTGTATTTGGCAATTTGACTTCAATCTAAGTGTTAAAATAAAATCTAAATTCATAGGAAGCACTTTGCCACAAAAGTATAAGTTTCACAGCTGCGAGGTTGTGGCCATACTCACCCACTAATAACTCAGAGGGATGTTTATGTTATTGTGTACACTGTCCCACAGTTCAGGGTGAAAAGTGAAAGTCGCTCAGCGGTGTCCAACTCTTTGCAACCCCATGGACTATACAGTCCATGGAATTCTCCAGGCCAGAATGCTAGAGTGGGTAGCCTTTCCCTTCTCCAGGGGATCTTCCCTACCCAGGGATTGAACCCACGTCTCTCACATTGGAGGCAGATTCTTTACTAGCTGAGCTACCAGGGAAGCCCTGAGCCACAGTTCAGGGTACTCTGTTGGAATCACAGAACAGGGAAATCACAGAACAGCACACAGGTCAGTTCCCAAGGAAGCCCTTGCTTCTAACCCACCTGCGTCAGCCGAGGTCTGAGCCTCCTGTCCTTAGACACTGGCAGCAGCCTTGGATCTGTCACCATAAACATTCCCCCATTTAGGATGAGAATCAGTTTGAGGGTTTTGTGATGTTTCTAAGTGAGCTAGTAAATGATGGAAAACACTAAAGAAGTAGAGAAGAGTTACTTTATATTTCTACTTTTGCAGGAAGATGAAGTGGTGTCAAGCAGAGTAGACTATTTATTTAGATGGTTTTACAATTTCATCATTTGGATCCTACCTAAACAACCTTGCATGCGTGCATGCTCAGTCGTGTCCAACTCTCTGTGACCTTATGGACGGTAGCCCGCCAGGCTCCTCTGTCTGTGGAATTTTCCAGGCAAGAATACTGGAGTGGGTTGCCATTTCCTTCTCCAGGAAATCTTCCTGACCCAGGGATCAAACCCAGGTCTCTTATGTCTCCTGCATTGACAGGCAGTTTTTTTTTTTTTTTTTTTTTTTACCACTAGCACCACTTGGGAAGCCCATGCTTATGCATCCTAGTTGTTACTCAGAGAAGCTTTTTGCACTGCTTGCCCATGTAATGGTTTTTTGAGTTAGAAAGATGCCAACTTCGATTTCTTGAAAGCACTGATACTTTCACAAGCCAGGGGCGTAAGTAAAGTGGGGAGTGGGGGTGAGTGGCCTTTGTTGTGGTGGCGGTCCTGAGGGTCTTGCGGGGGGGTGCTGTTGATCCACTGCTTGATGCGGCTGTGCTGCCGTGGCCTCTCCCCACAGGCCTCCATCTGCCGGAGCAGCCAGCCCCTGTCTGGCTTCAGTGCCCGCTGCCTGGAGGATGAGCAGATGCTGCAGGCCATCAGGAAGGCCAACCCGGGAAGCGACTTCCTTTATGTTGTGGACACTCGGCCCAAGGTGAGTGTCGCCACGCCGATGCATGTCTTTGCAGTCTTTGCAGAGAGATGAGGCCTCGCCCGCTCAGGGAGCGCCGTCTGCAGAGGGGCCGTTTCCTTCTGCACAGTGGCTGCCCTGCCCGCCTGCTTCCCGGGGCCCTGAGCCCTGGGGGGTTGACAACGGCAGGGACTTTGGATCTTTCCCGGCTCCGAGCCTCGTGCTCGGTACATAGTGCACACGACAAAAGTGTGGTGTGATGCTGGAGGTCGCTCTCCTGAACACGCCAGATTGTTCTTTGGTTTGTTCACAAAAGGACCTTTTCTTCTCTAACAGTATGAAATTCACTGTGGAATCCGCGCAGTTCAGAGTTTGTGGGATGTTCACCTCTTCCCTTGCAAATTCAGCTGGTAGTTAATTCCACTATGTCTATGACATGGAACAATTTCCAAAATGGAATGTTAAGTTTAAAAAAAAAAGAAGTTACAAATTAATATGTATATTACTGCGTCTATGGAAAACAGCAAACTATAGGTAGGTAAAAATGTCAGTTAAAACAGAAAGATCTGGAAGGATAAGCACTCACCTAGTAAGAATTCCAAGAAGAAGATGAGCATGGAATATATAGGATAAAATTAGGTGACAGAGAGATATGGCCATTAATTCAACACATTTGGCATTGGAATTTCTTGCCAGTTATGAATAAAATATACCTGGATCTGTAAGTGATGAGAGAGAAGGGTACATGTTCTTTCTCCATGTGGGTGCAGAACAGTGTCTGAGATGTACTGTGAAACAGCAAGAGTGAGCTACAGAAATCTATAATGTGATCCCATGTATGTAATAGTAATTATATTATTAAAATTATACATTATTCTATGCACTGAAAAAAGTTTAAGGGTATATATATTAAACTGTTAACAGTGGTTTTTGGTGTTTTTTTTTTTTTCCCCCTGTGGGGTGAGAGGAGGATTTTGACAAACTTTTCTTTTATAAATTATAGTGTGAAAAGCAAATTTAATCATAAAAAGGTTGAAAGAACATAAGGCCTTCAAAATGTTAAACATCAGTTCCCATGGAGTGGGTAATTGCAGACATGGGTCTGTACTCGTGTCTGATAAGAGGAATCACGGAAACTGCATACTACCCATTGTGTGGCTGACCCAGACCCTGGCAATTTTGCTGCTTCTCTGAGCCCCATGTCGCCAAATATTGTGATGCACGGTCTCAATCATGTAGTTAGATGTCTTCCATCACTGACCTCAGAACAGGCGGGGGCTGTGGGGCAGCCGTGGGGGGCAGGGTGGGGTGGTGAGGAAGAGGTCCTCTTAGACACCAGTAGAGTAGACCAACCACGCAGATCAAGGACACACCAGATTCCAGCCGGGTCACATTCTGGTAGATGACAGGTAAAGGATTCCCTTCCTTTTAGGAAAGTCCTCAAAGCACAACAGGGAAGAGGCTTTGGACTGGGGGAGAAATAGTTTCTCTGCTTGAGGATTTTTACTTGAAAGATGCTGGAAAATCTCTATCTTTTACAGCAGCTCTCTTTCAATGTGTGTTTTTCTCTCTGCTTCATCGTCCTTCTCACCTTGACTTTCCCTCGTCTTCATTCTGCCTCTTGTGTCAGGTTAGTGGAGCTGCTCTGAGTTTCTGAAGTCAGAGACGACTGCACAAATGCCTGTCTTAGAGACACAGGCTAAAGACAAAATAAGAAGAGGGCAGGGACTTCCCTTGCAGTCACTGGTTAGGACTCTGCGCTTCCATTGCAGGGACATGGGCTTGATCCCTGGTTGAGAAGATCCCCTGGAGAAGGCAACGGCTACCCTCTCTAGTATTCTTGCCTGGAGAATTCCATGGACTGAGGAGGAGCCTGGTGTGCTACAATCCATGGGGTTGGCAAAGAGTCAGACACGATTGAGCAACTTTCACTCTGATGAACTAAGATCCCGCATACCATTTGGCCAAATAATAGCAATAATAATAAAGGGATGGAGAGACAGGGGCTTTAAAGTGAATTAGGTTGCTCTTCTCCGATTCCGTTTTCGCAGGTTTAAATAGAGGCAAACAGATTGGCCTGCTGATTTAAGGGCCAACGGTCCAAGTGTGTACTATGTTATGTAAACCTTCTGGGCAATGTGGCAGCTGTTGAGCCAGACGCAGTCCAGATTTAAAAGAAATTAATCCAAAGGATTTGATTTGAAGGGTATATTTAGCACTCCGTGTGTTTGCTCTCGGCGATAAGAAGTTGGAGGCGGATCCATTAAAGAAAATTGGTCGTGCTGTCTTCCTATTTGCCCGGGCACACACACACCTTCACGGGAGTTTTAAACTGTTTGCTTAGAGTGTTCGTTCTTTTAAAGATCGTGTCTGTTGATTTTTGTTTCTCGGTAGCCAGGAGACCGGCTCCATGTTTGCTGTGGGCGGTGGGCATGGCAAATGGGCCCTAGCTAGGTTCGCTTGCAGATTTAAATGAAATAGAGAAAGGTCAGAAGTCGTTCTTGTCCTTGGAGTGGGAGTCACCTCAGATGCTGCCTGAATTGCTCGTTGGTATTAGAATCTAGGGAGGCAAAGGCCATGAGGACCTTAGCTCAACTTAATATCTATTAAGAAAAAACCAACCCCCCAAGGTCATGTGTTACTGTGAGAATTTAGTGCATGAAGAAGACAGGAGGTCATATTGATGCCATAGTTGTTGAATTTTATTTTATTTATTGTTATTTTTTTGTCTTTTGGCCACACCACGCAGCATGTGGGATTTGAATTCCCTGACCAGGGATTGAACCCAAGTCCCCTGCATTGAAAGTGCAGAGTCTTAACCACTAGACCACCAGGGAAGTCCCAATAGTTGCTGAATTATAAAATGAGATCAAATTCCTTTCATCTCAACCTTGCTCATGACTTTACTTTGTTCTAGGATTTTGTCGAGCTTGTGAAAATGCCAGGCACTTTTCCATTTGACTCTTAAAATACTCCTTCAAATGAGGAGCATTTTTTTTCTTTTTATGGATACGGTCTCAGGTCCAGAGAGGTTCAGGCATTTGCCCAAGGTCACACCACTCAGGGCGGAGCCCGGGTTCACATCTAGGCTTATCTTGATCTCCAGGGGAGCCTCTGGACAGGCTCCGAGGGGTGGGGGGAGTCATCCTCTCTGTACACAGTTGCAGTGAGGTGGGGAACTCAGAGCTGCAGACCCAGCGGCTGGCTCATATGCGCTCAGCCGGGGCCCAACGTGGGCACCTGGGAGGGCAGTGGAGCCAAGAGGCAGGGCAGGCCGGGCACCGGCTCGGCTAACACCCGGTGCCTGGTCCGGGCTGCTTCTCCAAGGGCAGCGCTGTGGCTCGCTGGCCTGTGATGTCACCTTGTGAGCGCTTCCTTAGGCTGAGTACAGGAGGTCACGTGAAAGTTGTGTCTCTCTGGAATCAATAATGAGGTGGCTTCCACCCTGTGAGGGGTGTATATGGGGCGATCTGTGGGAAAGATCGGGGTGCATGACAGAGGGGCCGCGAGGAAGCCACGTCTGTGGAGGGTGAGTCACTGAGCAGGGCAGCGGGGGCAGCTACGGCGTTTGGGGTGGTGGGGCGTCTCCTTGCCTCTCTTTGGCAGGAAGAGGATGGAGGGTGGGCTGCGGGTCCTGTGGATGCTGAGAAGGGAAGTTGTACACAAGCCAGCCTGCTGGGGTCCAGTCCCCCCGCCCTTGGAGGTTCCTGGCTGCGGGCACTGTGGAGTACATATTGGGGAGCGAAGCTGGGGCCCTGGAATAGGCTCAAGCCAAGGTGGGTCTCCACGTGAGCAAGGTCTGTGCATTCCACCCCTGCCAAGAGCCCGGAGACCCGCCCTGGGATTTAGACACTTATGTCGGAGATGTTCAGGTCAGGTGTTAACCAGAAAAGCAGTGATTACTAGCAGAGATAAAACAGCAGTCTTCTCCAGCTTTAGATATTTACCTTTTTTTTTCCCTAACCCTCTCTGTCATCCCACTCCCTGGTAGCTCAGATGGTAAAGGATCCATCCACAATGCAGGAGATGCAGGTTTGATCGCTGGGTTGGGAAGATCCCCTGGAGGAGGGCATGGCAACCCACTCCAGTATTCTTGTCTGGAGAATCCCGTGGACAGAGGAGCCTGGCCAGCTACAGTCTGTGGGGCTGCAGAGTCTGACATGACTGAGCAACTAACACTTTGACTTTCTACCTCCCCCATCCCCAGTATAAAGACAGAGCCAAAAGAAAGACAAAAAGGAGAAAGAACCCCTTACCAGTCCAAATCGCCTATAAGGAGGGAAAGAGATAATTTTGCATAGTATATGGGGTTGGGATTGTAAATTGAGCTGAACAGTGATTGTAAAGCTATCAATTTTTCCCTTGGGGATAGGGAAGAAGGATTTTGATTAGCAGAGTTGTAGACCATAGTTGCAAGAAATAAAATCATCTCTTCTTTTCTGGTTGTACCAACAAGTTCAGATTCTTCATGGCACTGGACATAGATGAAGATAGACGGACCATTAACTGATGCCGCAGGCTAGAGTGTGGTCCGGGCCTCCTGCCAGGGGCACCTTCAGTGCTCATTTTCCATCCATCAGATCAGGTCCTGTCATTCAGGTACAGCATGTGCTCGGCTGTAACATTAGACTTCAAGCCCGAGATGGTGACCACCAAGCTGACCTTTAACTTGATAGGAAGATCATCATCGTTGACTGAGTTTCCATGGTTTTGATGTGTTTGGTGATTTAAGATTGGAGGGAAGGAATCTGATTCTTTTTTTTTTTAAACATTCTTGGGCTGTTCACCTCTCAGCCTCACTCAGTCATTTCTTTGGTCGGTCAGCCCGTCAGTAAATCTTCACAGAGTGCCTGCTGTGTGCCAGCCCGAGGCGCAGGGTTCTAGGCCATAAATAGGCATAGGCCATAAATGAGACGAGCCAGCTCCCTTGTGGAGCTCACATCCTCTGCACACTCCAGTGGATCTTCTCTGACATGGATACTAAATCTCCATAATTTTTCAATTAAGCCTGCTCAGAGGCTTTCAGTAGCCCTCTGCTGACATGAATGAAGTCAGAATTTCTTCATCTATTAGCTGGTGTGTGTGTGTTAGTTGCTCAGTCATATCAGCTCTTTGCAAACCCATGGACTGTAGCCCTGTGTCCAGGAATCCTGGCTCCTCTGTCCATGGAATTCTCCAGGCAAGAATACTGAATGAGTTGCCATTCCCTCCTCCAGGGGATCTTCCCAACCCAGGGATCGAACCTGGGTCTCCTGCATTGCAGGCATATTCTTTACCATCTGAGCCACCAGGGAAGCCCAGCTTGTGTGTCGAGAACCCTAAAACTTCCCAGCTTCCTCTCTCGCTGCCACCACCAGACTGGAAGCCCGCCAGGCTTCCCTGTCCATCACCAACTCCCAGAGCTTGCTCAAACTCATGTCCAAAGAGTTGGTGATGCCATCCAACCATTTCATCCTTTGTTGTCCCCTTCTGCCTTCAATCTTTCCCAGCATCAGGGTCTTTTCACATGAGTCAGTTATTCCCATCAGGTGGCCAAAGTAATGGAGCTTCAGTTTCAGCATCAGTCCTTCCAATGAATATTCAGGACTGATTTCGTTTGGGATTGACTGGCTTGATCTCCTTTCAGTCCAAGGGACTCTCAAGAGTCTTTTCCAACACCAGAGTTCAAAAGCATCAATTCTTTGGCACTCAGCTTTCTTTATATTCCAGTTCCCACACTCATGCATGACTACTGGAAAAACCATAGCTTTGACTAGATGGATCTTTGTCAGCAAAGTAATGTCTCTGCTTTTTAATATGCTGTCTAGGTTGACCTTAGTTTTTCTTCCACAAAACAATTACATCACAAATAACCATGCATCGGTTCTCCACGTCTATAAATTTTTTTCAAGGACATTATATAATTAGAAACATAGAGGATGTGACATTTTGAGGGGTTTTCCCATGATTTGAAAAGTTTTAGGAGCTGAAATGAATAGCTTCTTCTTTGGTTGTGAAATGGAATTCTCACCCTAAAGGACAGGGCACCAAATTAAACTTTTTTTTTTTTTTGGTAATATAAGAGATACTCTCTCTGAATGAATATGCATATAGGTCCAAGATAGCATCTGACTTTTTATTAATTATAAAGCTGTGTTTCCTGCTTTGAGGGGTCAGCTTGTGCCCCATTATCGTGAGAGGTTCTGTAAAATGTGTGCAAACCTTGAGAAAGTACTCTTTGGATGATAGAATAAATATCGCCACCTTCTGTTCATTGTGAGAAGTACCATTGACTTTCAGGAGGTCATGTGTCCTTCCTTTGCTTTTTGAAAGAAGACCCTCGATAAATTCTCCCAGGTCATAGGCAATCAGCTATTAAAAATGTGAACATAGGATCCTTATTATAGGTTAAAAATAATAGTATTTTGTTTTTTATCCACTGCACTGTTTAAAAAGTTATCTCCGTGGTATGCGGTGAGCAGACTTAAGTTGAATTATTCAAGGTGCAGAAATAAACATAAGGTTCATGTAGCACAGTAGGATATGCTACTATATATGCTATGTCATACTGCCTCGTGTCCTATTAACCGCTTTATTTATGAAGCTTGTGGTAAAGAATAAGCCAGCAACTTGGGAAAATAATTATACAAAGCAGTGATATTTTTATAATTGTTCAGTCACCCAGTCATGTCTGACTCTTTGCGACCCCATGGACTGTCAGGCTTTCTTCTCCTTCACCATTTCCCGGAGCTTGTTCAAACTCATGTCCACTGAGTTGGTGATGCCATCCAACCATCTCGACCTCTGTCATCCCCTTCTCCTCCTGTCTTAAACCTTTTCCAGCATCAGGCTCTTTTCTAATGAGTCAGCTCTTCACATCAGGTAGCCAAAGTGCTGGAGCTTCAGCCTCAGCATCAGTCCTTCCAATGACTATTCAGACTGATTTCCTTCAGGACTGACTGGTTTGATCTCCTTGCAGTCCATGTATAATAGCACAATTTCAAAAGCAAAATGTCTTTAGGTAATTTTAGAAAAGTTTTCCCCTTAAGATATTTTAAAATATCCTAATATGTTGATGTATGACAGAAACCCACAAAATTCTATAAAGCAATTATCCTTCAATTAAAAAAATTAAAAAACATTTAAGGCACGAATATAAGTTATCTTTAAAATAATATTACTTTAATATTTTTTTTTCTTAATTAAGACTAAACCCTTTATTCTCACAGCATGCCTGGGGGAAAAGGGATGCTCTTTTTGTAAATTGGAGACAACGTGGCCAGGGGAGTTGTGCCCCAGCCGATGTCACGTGAGCCGACTCACAGAGAGCAAAGCGAGGAGTCTGCCAGCCCGAGCCCCTGGTGGCAGGGACCTGCCTCTGCTGTTTTATTTTTCATTTCTCATACATTTTGTTTCTGTTATTTAATTTATAAACTTAGTATGTCTGGTTTGTAACAAAGACCAGAGGAGCGTACAGAGCGGTATTGATGGGCGCCCCAGCCACGTGACACGTCTTTCTCCTGTGACAGCTGCTAAATCAGCGTAGTTTTCTGTTCATCTGTATCCTGCTGATTCAGCACGCATAAACATAACCACACGTCTGTAGCTCGGTTCCTTTTACGAAAAGTGGGATACTTGTATGGACGTTATTCTGGAGCTTGCTTTTCTCACTTCACGTGTCATGTGACACTCCCAGTCTTCCCTCCTTCAGCTCCCCTCTTTTCTCTCTCTCCTCTCCCTCCCCCCAATACCTGTACATTTCCACGTGTGCCTGTTCAGTCAGTCTGACTCCTTGCGACCCCATGGACTGTAGCCCGCCAGGTTCCTCTGTCCATGGGATTCTGCAGCCAAGAATACTGGAGTGGATTATCATTTCCTCCTCCAGGGGATCTTCAAACCCAGGGATTGAACCTGACCGAGTCTCTTGTGTCTCCTGCATCGGGAGGTGGATTCTTTAATGCTGCCACCTGAGATGCCCATACGTCTCTATTTCTGTCTCTATCATTATCTCTGTATCCCTTGATCCTATTAGTAGTCCAGGGTCTGAGTATATCATAATTCGTCTAGTCATCGCCCTATGGAGATACTCATAGGCTTTCAGTTTTTTTAATATCAATTATTTTTTTTTTAAAGGTTGCAAACACTTTTGGATATCCATCTTTGTGTGCTGGTATTTTAAATAGTGTCAGAGTCTCACAAATAGGAGATCTGGGTCAAAGATTATCTATGTTTTTAACTTAACTTTGCTTTATAAACTTTGATTTTTGTAAAGTATTAATATCCTCCCAATACTGCATTGTGGCCCCAAAACTGATACTTTTCTGGTGGCAAGTTCTCTGCCTGGGCTTTAGCCCTCCTGCCGTTTGTGGGCAGAGGGAGAGAACGGTCAGCGAATATAGATGTCTAGGATGTGATGGCCCACTTAATTGACTGGCAAGAATGGAGTGTTAGCAATAATGCATTCATTCTAGAAATCTGTGTGTTTCTCAGCTAAGGCAGGACTTGTCCCCTTCTTGACCTTAGTTACACAGGAGTACGGCATAAGTTTACATCATGAATTTCTTCAAAGTCCATTACCGTTGAACCCTGTTTGCACTAAGAGCTGCCACTTCTTATGTATGCAGTTGTGGTAATGAATGTGATTTTAGAAAGCCCTCTCTGGAGATTGAAATAGGGTGGCTGGAGGAAGTGTCTCTGGAGATGTAGCACCCACTGGTCCTCTCTCCCCCTTAAGATTGAATTGGGTATCTGCGAGATTCCCCTAAGCAAATTAGAATGACGTCACCCTTCCTCTACACTGATGTGTTTCTTGGCATTCTAATACTAGAAGATCTAATCATTTCACTTAAGAGCTCTATGTTGCCAACTGGATCTGCCAGTATTCTTCTGCCAGCCAAGGCTGTCACGTTTGGTGTTAAATCAGGACAGCTTGGCTTTACGGAATCCCACCCTGGGAGCCGCAGAAGGCATCTCCAGATGGGCTTATCTCTAGGATGCTTCCCAGCTCAGAAAATGTTCCCACATCGACAAACAGATGTTGTTCAATGTAGGCTCAGCCCAGGTGTCCGTAGACACCCAGCCCAGCACAGTGGTCCTGGGATCGAACGCATGTTTCTGCATGCCGTGTTGAATGTTCTTATGGATAGCCGTGACATGTTGTGATTGTTCCATGAATATCCTTGGTGACTGTTCTGTTTTGCTGCCCACTGCAGCTTAATGCGATGGCAAATCGTGCTGCAGGGAAAGGCTATGAGAACGAAGACAATTATTCCAATATCAAGTTTCAGTTTATCGGGATAGAGAACATCCATGTCATGAGGAACAGTCTGCAGAAAATGCTGGAAGGTAAACCATTTCCTTATGCACAGCACTGAAAAAAATGCAGTTAAATGTTTTGATGCCAAAGTGGAATAAGAGAGTCTCTTGATATGAAAATTGTGCTTTACTATGACGTTGTTCGCCGGGGTGGGATCAGTTGGGAAGAATTTAAAAATTCAGGGACTCTTGACACATTTAACAGCCATTCTCTTCTTTTTGGTGTCATGGTGGAGTGGTTCTGTCACGTGGTCATTAGCTGTGAGCCTCTCTCCCGTGGTACACTGAAGAGAAGAGTGCACAGGGGTATATTTTCTGTCTCCCTCGTACTAGTTTGGCCCACATTCAAGACCATGTGGAGATAAAGCAATCCTGCCTTGAGAGCAATTGTCAACTGTTCGTGCATGGACATGAGTTTCATAAACTGAATCCCAGCACTTGAGCAGCCATTGGAAGGACGTTGGGGGTAATGGTCCTTCTTTCCAGCAGCAGCAGCTGCTGCCGCAGAACCCCTCCACCTGCCCCTGCCCCCAGCAACGAGCACCAGAAGACACGTGCACACAGGCTTCCAGGCTCATGGGGAGAGGAAGTCACAGAGCTGGGCTGTGTGACACAGAACAGTTATTCGTGTGGCCACCCCAGCCATAAACTAATTGCCAGAAATCATGTATTTCAAGGAAAATCATCCTCGTTGACTGGTTATGCCCTTGTGAGTGTCAAGGCCCAAGGAGGAGTCTGTTGCCATGTCCGCCACTTCTAGCTCTTGTGGGAACTGAAGAGAAAGAGGAGGGTGCAGAACCCAGAGCTTTGTGCCTGGGGACCAGTGTGCATGCGTGCTTAGTCCTTTTGTCCATCTCTTGGCAATCCCCTGGACTGTAGCCTGCCAGGCTCCTCTGTCCATGGGATTCTCCAGGCAAGAATACTGGAGTGGGTTGCCATGCTCTCTTCCAGGGGATCTTCCCAACCCGGGGATCAAGCCCACATCTCCTGTGCCTCCTGCATTCCAGGTGGGTTCCTCACCACTGAGCCACCTGAGAAGCCCGCCTGGGGATCAGGAGAGGCTGTAAATTCTGTGCTGCTCCCATGTCTAGGGGGTGATGCCCTGGGGAGGTGGCCTGCCTGTGAGGGAAAGGGGTGGGCGGTCCTCTCTGAAGGGAAATATGGGGCCTGGAGTGAAAAGGGACAAAGGAAATGCTGAATTACCTTTTTCTCAGAATACCCATCTGCTCTCAGTTCTCTGCTTAATTTCTCTGCGTAATGAGAGCAGGATGTAGTGAGAACCTAGAGGTGGGGTTGGAGGAACTTGAGTGGCACAGACAAGCCTGATTTCCATTGTCCTTCCTGAGATCCTGGGATCATCTCGGTCATTATGAAACTTTAAATGCATGAGGCTCTGTTACCTGCTGTAAAATGAAACTATTGAACTAATAATTTCTGTGGACCCATCAGCCCTGATGGTTCTGTGAGTCCACAGTTTGATGCCCCTGGTTGCAAATAGTTTAAAATGGAACCTTTGAATGGTTAGGAAAAAAACCCTCTTTTTGCATCATTAAAAAGCGGGGCTTCCCTGGTGGCTCAGCTGGTAAAGAATCTGCCTGCAATTCAGGGGACCTGGGTTCAATCCCTGGGTTGGGAAGATCCCCTGGAGAAGGGAATAGCTACCCACTCCAGTATTCTAGCCTGGAGAATTCCATTGACTGTGTAGTCCATGGGGTCACAAATAGTCGGACACGACTGAGTCACTTTGACTTTGCATCTGTAGAATAATCACGGCTGTAGAGCCATCTCCATCTCTCCTCCACGTGGACTTTGTTGTGGTCTCAGGTGACAGGAGGGCTTCCCTGGTGCTTTAGATGGTGAAGAACCACCTGCAGTGCAGGAGATGTGGGTTTGATCCCTGGATCAGAGAGATCCCCTGGAGGAGGGCATGGCAACCCACTCCAGTCTTCTTGCCTGGAGAATCCCATGGACAGAGGAGCCTGGTGGGCTACAGTCCATGGGTCACAAAGAGTCAGACATGACTTAGCGTCTAAATAACAGCAGCAGGTGACCGGAGCATGCTCTGGGCTTTGAGATTCATCAACTTCTGGAGATTATTGTGAATGGTATGCCTGTCCCTGCTATATGCTGTGCTTTTTAGAAGTTGGCAAACTGGACCAGCTCGGTACTGTTATTGATAGAGTAGTCTGATTTTAGTATGAAGAGTGTTCATGATCAGAATCTTTAAAAATGTGTGCTTTTTAGTAATTTCATAAGCTGACTTTTGAGAATATATATTTTCTGCTATATATTCTCAAAAAGAAAAAATATATCTTCTTCAGGGCTCCCCAGGTGGTGCTAGTGGTAAAGAACCCGCCTGCCAATGCAGGAGACATGAAGAGTTGTGGGGTCGCAGAGTCAGACACAACTGAAATGACTTAGCACGCACTCATTTTCTTATATGCATAAGGCGACTCCTGAGAGTGCTTGTCACATGGCAGTCTGGCTTTTGTTTTAAAAGGAGCATTTACTTGGTTTCTGACGAGGAACCTTGTCTCCTGCCCTCAGACCTGTGGTCTGACTTGCTGTTTCTCGAGGCCCAGCAAACTGATGGAGCTCCAGAGGGAGGGCGGCCTGTGTTCCTCAGGGGACCATGGTTCTTCTGCACCACTTTCCCGGCTCTGTGTCGGCCCTGTAAGGGAGGACAGCTCTTTGGATACCTTTCAGGGGACTTGACCAATGTCCAGCTATCTGTTTTCACCAAGTAAATTATAAACCACTCGTGGAGGCTTCAGCTGATGAAGTGATGCAATCAGACCCACCGTTTGAGGCTTTTTCTCCTTCCAATAGTTGTCGTGACATCAAAGAGACTGCGAGATTTGTACTGCTGCTCACTTGGTAGGAAGGGGAAGAATGCGTTTCCTTGATGATTATTATCTTCTTCTCAGGGTTATTGATATTACCAGAATAGATTCTGAATAACAGAAATGAAACGTTGTTTTGCATTCTGCCCCTATATAGCCCTGTCTGTGAGCAAGAGCGGCAGGAGATTTCATCAGAAACTGAACTCCGGGACCAAGTTCACGTCTGATGTGGGTCCTTTTATAGAGCTCATTGATTGAATGTTAACTTCCTTTCAAAATAAGTTTATCTATGTATTTGGCTGCACTGGGTCTTTGCTGCTGTGAGGGCTTTTCTCTAGTTTCAGAGAGCGGAGGCTGCCCTCTAGTCTCACTGTGGTGGCTTCTCTTGCTGCGGAGCACAGGCCCTGGGACACGCAGGCTTCGGTGGTCGCAGTTCCCGGGCCCTGGCGCACAGGCTCCTCAGTTGCAGCGCACGGGCTCCATTGCTCCACAGCATGTGGGAGCCTCCCGGATCAGGGATTGAACCTCTGTCCCCTACACTGGCAGGCAGATGCTCTACCACTGAGTCACCAGGGAAGCCCTTGAATGTTAATGTTGGTTTCTAAGTTCTTACCTGAAACTATTTTGTGGCATTCCCACCTCCCAGTGAAAAAACCCTTTCAGTTCTGTAGCAATTGTAACTGAGTTAAATATGAAGTGCTTTTCACAGAGCCTTTCCTTACTTCACTCAGTATGACACTCTATGGATCCATCCGTGTTGCTGCAAATGGCATGATTTCATTCTTTTTAATGGCTGAGTAGTATTCCATTATATATGGAAAGTGCTTTTTCACAGAACACACCTGGCTCCAAGGTTCCAGTGAAATATTTCTCTCTGCCCAGAGTTAATGTTGCAGGTCTCAGCCCCACTGTCCTTTTCATCTGATACTTTTTCCCCCCTCACCTCCTTACTTTATGACATGATGGCTAATTCATCCTGGAAGTAAAGAAATGTAAGTTAAAACCTCAAAACACCATTTTGAATTATAGTTTTAAAATTAAAAATCAAAAAGTTAAATTTATTTACATATTTAAATTTAAATTGGAGAAGGAAATGGCAACCCACTTGCAGTATTCTTGCCTGGAGAATCCCCATGAACAGAGGAACCTGGGAGGCTATAGTCTATGAGGTTGCAAAGAGTGGGACACGACTGAAGCGACTTAGCATACATGCACTGCTTCCTTACGGGTGGCTTTTCTTAATTCCTTTATTCAAGAGATGTGAAGTAAGCAGAATTTCAGAGGCAGAGAAGCACATGCCCTTGTGGTATGGTTGGTGTCCACTGAGCACAAGTTCATCAAACATAATTTAATAAACCACATGCCGGGCCGGGCGGGTGTTTTCTCAGCAAAGTTGTTTGATAGAGATACAAGCCTCAGCCTGACAGCGATCAGATGGGCGTGGGGTCAGAGCACGGGGACAGAGGCCCGGTGCCCAGTCAGCAGTCGGGACAGGACTACAGTGAAGGGCTGTTTGTAAGAGTCACTGGAAACAAGTGGGATCTTTATAGCAGGCCCCAAGTGGTAACCGCTTTTGTCATTTGCTCTGGAATTGGGGGCAGTGACGATGGAGAAAGTTTTGTGGTGAAATCAGCTGGCCCCAGAGACATCTGATCTGTGCTTCTCTGTGAAGCCCGATTATTCGGAACCTTTGTTGGGAATGAAGGGACTATTGAAAGCAGGGAACTTGGAGTGCGTCCTAGGAGGCACCGCTGCAGTGGGTACTGTGGGCTCATGACCCCTGCTCCGGTGGCCCCACCAGGGGGTCTCGGGGGCACTGAAATCTAGAAGGGAGCAATCCCCCAACACACCTGGCTCCAAGGTTCCCATGAAATATTTCTCTGCTCAGGATTAACGGTGCAGCTCTCAGCCCACTGTCCTTTTCATCTGATACTTTTTCCCCTCACCTCCTTACTTTATGAGATGATGGCTAATTCATCCTGGAAGACATGGTAGAGTTCAAACTTTCATACTCAAATTTTTCATATTTAAGTATTTTCTGTAGTTTTGCCTACAAGTTTATGCTATGAAGTTCTACCATATACGAGCTAATAAAAAACTATAATGGTTGATCTTTTTTTCAGTTCTCTATCTTCTGACTTTCCCCCAGTATTAACCTCCTGAGATTACTAACCAATTAGATGAGAAGCAGCCAGTAAGATGTGGCTGAAAAACCTGGTCATTGTCCCTCGGACTTGCCCACTGAGGTTTGCAGAAAGTGTTCTGTTAGAGCAACCGGGCTCTGCGTCAGGCTCCACTGGTTATCAACTCATGGTTATTTGGCAGAAAGAAATCCGTCAAGAGTGTGACCCTTGCTCTCTGTGTTGTAAGAGGATGTATAATGTGGCCGTGAGAGCGCTGGATGGTGGTGCCTGGTTTAGACAGTAAGACCACAAGCACCGAGGCAGAGAGGAAAGAACACGACCCTTTGGGGGGGTGTGCATTGTGACCAGGATTCCTGCTCAGGGATTCCCTGGCTGAGTGACCGGGGATGACTTAGTAAACCTCTATAAGCCACACTTGCCAGTCTGAAAATTGGGAGCGAACACACCCTGTATGGTGGACAATGGATGTAGAAGAACCCAGCACAGTACCTGTTTATGGTAAATACTTCATCACTAGGAGCTACGTCATTATCTCAGACACTCATCTGTACAGCAGACAGTTACTGAGAGTCTTCTTTATGCTGGGTATTGCAGAGAAAAAATGTTTCCTTTAGTAATACAAAGTGACTTTTGATGTAGGGCAAAAGTTATGGTGGGAAGAGAAGATAATGCTTGCTTACAAGTGATCTCCCTGAGAGCTATCCTTGGGTGAGTCATATGGTGGGATGTTTTAATTGGATGTCAAAGCCAAAGACTTTGCCTCTGGGTGACTTTAGCAAAGGAAAGGACAAGAGAAAACAGATTTAATGAGAGAATGACTATTTTTAATCCTAATTATGCGTTACCTTGATGTTCCCTGGGACAATTCAGATTAAACATTTTCACCTTAGGAATTATCATTTCTGTTTTGTTCATCTTGACAGCTAGTTTGATAACTAAAACATTTACAAAAGGAACACTTGGAGAAGAAAGTGTCTCCCATAAAACTAAAGATAGACATGATTCATATTAGGGAGTAGGCGAGCAGTTTTTCCATAAGGCTGTGATTGAGATTAGGCAATTCAGTCTCTGCTTGCCAGTGACAATGTGGTTTCAGACTCAGTGAGCATGTTGGTCCTGGCAGCTTTATGGAAAGATTCTCCACTCGTTATGTCCCCAGCTACACATGCTGCTTTTTTCACCACTTCTGTTATTTGCTGCCAACATCTTAAGTGATTCGTGGCCATCTCTCCAGCATCTGTCACTAATATCTTATATCTACCCATCTTCCCTGCTCTCAGGGCCCTTCCTTTTTCCAAACTAGACTTCTCTATTTCCATCTGCCTTACATTTCCTATTTAGTCTTTGTCATTCCTTAAGCCCCACCTGCAGCTGAGTCCCGAATTGAGGCGGCCCATTTACTTTTCAATTTTAGATCTTAGAGACAAGAAAGACCGTTCTACAGGGCTGGTCCCCACCCAGCTGCTCTGGAGAAATAAATGAGCTTCATGTAGGAAATGGCAAAGGAAGATCACCAGAGGTTAATTTTATCCCAAATAAATTTCCTGTTTCCTCAGGTGCCCTAATAATCTGTCTTTTCTTTTTACATGTTGTTTTTATGCTTGTGGGGTATGTATAGTTACGCTGTTCTGTATAAGACCAATGTCACTAGACCTGGACAGTAAACTCCCTGTTAGTAAGCCACAGTTCTCTGTGATCTGGGCCGATGCCTGCCTCTGAGGTCAACTGAAATGAACTTTGTTCAGCAAAACGGTTTGTCATTATTGGTTTGGGTTTGGCAACAAGGGTGAATGGATCAGTATTTCTGCCTTATCCTGAGTTTATCCAAACAAACCCACCAGTTTCACATGTGAAAATTCAGGCGCTAACTGTTGGAGTCTTGAGTGTACCCCCATCTGACCATGTGTATTAATCACCTGCGGGCTGAATGCTTTCAAGAAGCACCCCTCAGCATCTGACGGCGAGCACGCTCTCAGTGAAAAAAAAATGCATGAAAGCCGGCGTGGCTGTTTCACTGAACATCCCGTTTAGATGTAACTAAAAGCAGACATGTTAAACAGGGAGCTGTCCTCAGTGTGGAGGGAAGCAGCAGCTGGCCCCCTGGCCGCGAGCTCGGTGAGGAGGCGACCTGGGCATCCTCTCCCGGGGCGCCTTTCAGGGCCTTGTTCTCTGAGCCGGCCGGTCCCCTCTTGCCTGTTGGCATAGGCCGCTCCCTTAGCTGGAAAGCCCGGTATGTTTGTTTTTAAACGTACTGTCATTTCCACACCTGGTGGGAAGAGAACGCGCAAGGGATCATTTGTTCTTGGACTGAGCTTCAGAGTTTGGACACCAGGACATCCCTCCCGTTCCCTGGACTTTTTGAAATGAAGGCGGATGCCAGCTAGTCTTGAGCGCTTTCAAACACTCAGAAAGTCGAGCTGGTTCAGTGAAACAAACGAACGTTTGCCAGTCAGCGTTATCTGTGGAAGATTTAAAGGTCTCAGTGGGTCCTGAGAATACGTGGTGGAATGTGTGTATTTTAGGATGGAGTTGAACGCTCTGGGTCACGGCCAGGGCTGGACAGAAGGACCAAACGGCAGGCGCCCGCGGGAGGGGCTGCAGCGCAGAGGGTGTGGGGATGTCCGTGCGCCACGCGGAGGGCGCACGAGGTACTGCCGCCGGCCCCATCCTCAGGTCTGACAGATGGGCTTCCTGCCCGCCTGACTCAATTTCTCACCAGGGCCGCACAGATTTTTCAGTTGCAGCAGTTTCAGTGCCTGTCTTCAAGTTGCGTACATAATCCCCCAAGGTCATGGGGAAGGTTTTCTCAGGGGCGCCGTGGCAGGATTGTTTTATGGTACCAACTTCTGCACGTGCTCCTGTCTTAGAGATGCTCCTCGGCCCAGGTGTGAGCCAGCCCTCCTTTCCCATCTCCCCTAACCGACTGCCCCTTTGCCACCTTGCAAAAGGCAAACAGCTTCAAGCTTATTGTGGTGCATTATTCCACGGTGCATGAGAGGGTGCATGCTAAGTCGCTTCAGTCTTATCCGACTCTGCGACCCTATGGACTGTAGCCCGCCAGGCTCCTCTGTCCATGGGATTCTCCATGCGAGAATACTGGGGTGGGTTGCCATGCCTTCCTGCAGGGGATCTTCCTGACCCAGGGATCGAACCCGTGTCTTTTACATCTACTGCATTGGAAGGTGGATTCTTTATCACTAGTGCCACCTGGGAGGCTCCATGGTGCATGAATGGGCACACAGTTTTAAAAATCATTGGAGAGCCTTGTGTGCAAAAACTTTTGAAAACTGCAAATCAGGTTAATCTTACTTGAACAACCTGAATTGCTGCTGGTGGAGATGGGGCAGCACCATGGTGTCAGACAAAGGGACAGTGCCTTGAATCAGAGTGAAGCCCATTTCTCCTGCTTGGTGTCTAGCTCAGGGCAGGCTTTTGGCAGGAAGAATTCAGAATCTTGGCTGAAGATATTAATAATACTGTTTTCTTATGAAGGGTTTTTTTTTTTTTTTTTTTTTTGCTGGGAATCTTCGTGTTATTTCATCATCGCTGCCATCTGTGACTCAATTTAACTGTTACACTTGTGTTTTTTGTGTGTGGTTCTTATGTTGCGGGAAATATGAGTAAACGTTCTGTTATCTGGCATATTTGAGGGAAGGGCATCTGATAAACAGTTGTTAACAGTTAATATGTATTACAAATGCACAATGCTTTTAAAGACCACAAATTTAAATCTGGTTTAGAGTTTAAAGCTGGAAGGGCACTTAGATATAATTTAGTACACTTTGCCTATTTTAAATAAGAAACCAAAGCCCAAGAAAATAAACTTGATGCCCATTATTTAATTTTCCTTGATTAATTTATAAGATTCCTCAAAAGAGCTTTATAGGTATGAACCCTGTGAACTTTGGAATGTCATATTTATGTTGTAGTCAGAACACCGAGCCCTAAAGCTTTTTCATGCTTCATGTTAACTAAAAGAGCAGCTCTTGAGAGGAAACTGCCTGTGATGATATTATAGAGGTGTTTACACACCTGCCTTAGTTTTGTAAAACACAGGTATCTTTGGAATCCTGGATTATCTTCATTTTCAATCAAAGGTAAAACCCCTAACTTGAAGCTCTAGGTGTTCAGAAGTCTCATACTTAAATTCATATCCTTTACTCCCTTTGAGGGGGGGGTGTTGCTAGCAGGAGGAGTTTGATAATTTCCATTTAAGACTTTTAGGACAGTTCTTGGTGATAGACTTCTAGTTGGGAAGGTGCTGGAGTTCATTATATAAGTCTTTTCCTCCAGAGCACAGGTACTCAAGTGCTCCTTGGTGGTTCACTTTAAATATGTTGGCTGGAAGAATAAATCTCTTATGTTTACTATGGCAACGTTCAATGATTTTTATGAATATTAGAGTTTAAACTTTACAAATATAATACTTCTAAACAGATGCAATGTCCCCTGTGAACAAAGAACACAGAGAAGGCTTACTTGGAACTGGTTCAGTAGAATGACATTTAGCAAGCTTGGGCATTTTATCTTGACTCTTCCAGAAAATGGCTACAATGGAATCATTAACAAACTACCTGTAAATATGATCACATGTACAATGAAAGACTGCCTGTATTTTGCTTCTGTAACACAGTTTATCTTGCAGTGTGTGAACTTAAATCTCCCTCCATGAGTGACTTTCTGTGGGGACTGGAGAACTCTGGCTGGTTGAGGCACATTAAGGCCATCATGGATGCAGGAATCTTCATTGCAAAGGTATGCGATCGCAGAGAACAGACTGGGGCAGAGCAGCCAGTGCACTGTGATACCGGACATGAACTCCCCCGTCCTAAGCTGGATGATACCTGGCTTGGGGAGCTGGCTTTGCAGACCTCCATGAAATCTGCCCTTTGAAGATGGGATTTTATGAAAGATGGGATGATGTTCAGTTGATAGTGTATCATCAAGGCAATCAACTGGCAAAATACTTTCAGAGCAATCTGAAAGTAGTCTTCAATTATGCTTGGTTCTGGGTGGAGGAAAGAATTTTTTAAAAATTATTAATGATGTTTAATTTTCTTATCTTCATTTGAGCAGGAACAATAGTCAGTTTGCTTTCATAAATTAGGAAGTAGAGAAAAGAAAAAGGGAAATAACCATTCACGTTAGAATTACTTACTTCTTGTCCTTTTACATTTTGTAAAAAGAAAAATCAGTATTGGACAATGAATGAATGAAACATTATGACTAATTCAGGCACTAAAAAAACCTACAAAGATGAAAGTTATTCCCCCCCCCCAAAAAGTTATCCCAAAGCCTACCACCTAGGAAAAAAACCTTCATTAATATGGATGAACATTATTGTACACATCTTTCTGTATATAGGTAAGATAAACATAAATATTTTTATAAAATTGGGACTGTATTAGTTTAAAAGCATAAATTTACTTTGCATTTAATGGATAAAAAAGAAACTGAAGTAAACTGGGAGGAATTATTGAGCTTTCACTATAAATGTTTTCCACCATAGAAATAGTATTTTCTAAAAGATACTTCTAAGGATAAGAATAGAGATTATTAACAATAAATTAACAAATGTGTTTTTTTTTTAATTGGAATATAATTGCTTTACAATGTTGGGTTAGTTTCTGCTGTACAACAGAGGAAAGCATTTTCTATGTGAGTCACCAGAGTGACCCAGGCTCCAGGCTCCCATCTTAGCAAACAGCTCCCCATTTTTCAGTAATGGCATAAACAAACATCATGTTCCTGAACCTGGTAGGTAGATTCCGTTCTGCCAGAGGAAGATTTTGCTGTAACTTTCGTACAAGCTATTTTTGAATGCATTGTTTCGTGGTGTTTTTTTAAATAAATCCCCCTCAGATTTATTACCTGAAGACAAGCATATCTTTTCTGATGCCACGGTATGCTCCCCTTTATTAGGTAATACATTATTTATCAAATATTTATTCAGTGCCAGGCACTTTTACTTGGCTTTTATTATCTCTAACTTCACTGTTTCAGTTTATAATTTTTGTCTTTTCCTTTTTGAGAATGATTGTGGCCAGCAGCAGCTCCAGAATTTCAATTGGAAAGGCTTAAGGTGGAAGCCGGGCGGGGCCCAGAGGGGTAGAAGGTAGGCTAGGAGACATTTGTACAGGAAGCCTGCTTGTACGAAGTTCAGAAGCTGGGCTCCTGGCTCCCGGATAGGAGGGAAGGGAAGTAATGCTTTGGTGACAAGCCCAAACTGCTCCTTGGCTCCGCCCTAACTAGATGGGTATGTGCATACTCAATAAATGCAGGAACAGGTTTGGGTACTGATTTTTTCTTTTTTGCCTGGAAATCTTTTTTTGATTCTTTGAGTACAAAACTGAACCTAATCCTGATCATTTTTGCTGTTGATTGCCATCCTTTGTGACTCTTTGCTGATGCTGCTTTTCAGGCAGTTTCTGAGGAAGGGGCCAGTGTGCTTGTGCACTGCTCTGATGGCTGGGACAGGACCGCTCAGGTGTGCTCGGTGGCCAGCCTCCTTCTGGAACCTCACTACCGGACTCTGAAGGGCTTCATGGTGAGTGCGGCTGCCTGGCCACGGTCCCGTGCACACTGTGCCTCGGCAGAATGGACTTCTGGCAACTGTTAGCAACTCTTCTTCCCTCCTCATCGATGTTATTTTTCTGTTAGAAGATCAGCAAGATTAATTAAAGGGGGAAAGGTGAAATAAGCTTGGAATAAGATGAATTTCTGGAATTTGGGAGCCAATTCAAATCAATGCTATTAAAGGTGAATTTGGGGGCAAATATATACATTCAGCAGTTTGTAAAATAGTTTCTTAAATCATTTGTATTATATATGTTTCAAGTTTGCTATATATTTTCAAGTCTGAGGTAACACAGGACTATAAAACAGAAAACACTTTTCAGAAAAAATATTTGGAGGAAAAAAGCTATAGGAAAAAGTGTTTTCACTTACTGCTTTTGTATTTCAAATAATCCTTCACAATTGTGGATGAGAATATTGAAAATGTCAGTGTTTTGGGGTTCTTTCCTGAAATTGTGAGTACATTCTCTCCTAGATCTAGCACTTTTTAGGTATGCATCAGAACTTGATCAGATCAGTCGCTCAATCGTGTCCGACTCTTTGCGACCCCATGAATCGCAGCACGCCAGGCCTCCCTGTCCATCACTAACTCCCAGAGTTCACTGAGACTCACGTCCATCAAGTCAGCGATGCCATCCAGCCATCTCATCCTCTGTCGTCCCCTTCTCCTCCTGCCCCCAATCCCTCCCAGCATCCCAGAACTTGATGCATTGCTTCGATTGCAAGGCATCTGTATTATTTGTGTAGGTGTCTGGAAGGGTGAAGCTTTGGCTAAGCTGGGGCCATTTTCTTAGAATGACTACAGGGACTTCCTAGTGGCTGGGAGCTTATCTGGTTCCTGCCTTTTAAAAATTTTTTTTCGACTGACATTTAAAACTTTATTTACTTTTGGCTGCAATGGGTCTTTATTGCTGAGGGGTCGGTCTCCTTTACCCCATCCTTCACCACTGGCTCTTTTTGATTCCCTCCCATTAAATTTATAGGTTGTCAAGGCAAAATTTAAACCATTTTTTTTTTTTTTGAAGAAAAGAGCTCTGGCTGTTTTACAGAATTGGTAATATTGATGGTATTATCCTATATTATTATTTTTTAAATTCCAGGCAATTTGAGAGTATAAACTTGTGCTACATCTCTGACTCCACAGCAGGGCTGAAACTTTCAATATGCTCCAAACCCCTCATTTTAGAATTCTTCTAAAGTATATTAAAGATCACTGGAAAACATTCCTTAGTCTCTTGTAAAGAGGTTGGTATTTGATATACTGTTAGGCAGCATGGAGTATTGACTGAAAGTTGGACTTGATAGGCTGTGATGGTTTCTGGAGCTAAGTTACCAAGTGGCATTGACCACTTTCTAAGTGTGATCTTGGATGAGTTACCTCCTTGTTTCTCCCTCTGTAAAATGATAGTGATAGTAACACCTCCTCCCCGTCACCCCCGTGAATGAGATGGTACATGAAGCGATATGAACAGTGCTGTCAAGAGCATTCTGGGTGATGGCAGTACATTTTCCCATGTCTACTCCCGTTTATTTCTCCTACTGAAGACCTTCAGCTTTGCCCTCTGATGTGCACCTGTGTATGGGTAGATAGTGTTCATTCATTTGCAGGTTACCAAGAGTAGTGAATTATGCTCCAAGAACTTTTGAATCCTTCAGAATTACTGGTCTGGTCTCTTACTTTCCCTCATTTGCTTCTCTCCATGATATTTATATTTTCTTATATAGGTATTAATTGAAAAGGACTGGATTTCCTTTGGTCATAAGTTTACTCACAGGTAAGAAGTGTTTTAAAATCTTGTGACTTTAAATTGTGAATTTAAGGTTGAGAATAAAAAAAATTGTTTCTGAATTTCTCAATTGAGTGGGGAATAATAGCCTGTTTTCAAAACTGCCTTGTGTATCTTATTCAGAAAGTTAAATTTTTGTTATGTTATATATATAAATTTTTGTTATATACCACAGATAAAGAAGTTCTAACTTGAGAACTCTTGGTATTTACTGAGCAGCTGCTGCTGCTAAGTCGCTTCAGTCGTGTCCGACTCTGTGCGACCCCATAGACGGCAGCCCACCAGGCTCCCCTGTCCCTGGGATTCTCCAGGCAAGAACACGAGTGGGTTGCCATTTCCTTCTGAGCAGAACTGATGTTAAATTTTTCCATATGAGACAGAGAAGTTGGTTCATTCATTGACCTAGAAAGGATAGGCTCTCTCTTCCTTTCACATGTATTTACTAGATTATTCCATTTTTCGAAGTGCAAATGTTCCCTGTAAGCTACACATTGTGAAATGCCTGTAGAATAGTTTCTCTTTGATCTTCTGCACTGGGAATTAAATTAGGCTCATCCTACGGCATTTGTGTCACAGGTGAGGTCTGTGCCAGTTTGTCTCTGAGGAGCTAAGGTGGGACAGCAGCCTGGGCTTTTGAGTCCAACAGGTCAAGCCTCAAATCCAGGCTGTGGCATTTACTGTGTGGCTGAGGGCGTCAGTCTTCTCTGAGGTCTCCTACCTGTGAAAAGGGGAGCCTTTCCCTATTCCCTGGGGTTATGGCAAGGCTTTTAAAACCGTGTATGGGATTAGCCTACTAGCCCATCTGAGGGCTTTCAATAAACAGAAGCCACTGGCCTCCTTTGGTTAGTGTGGATAGTAATGCCTGACGGGTGCTGTGCCGTCTTTAATCCCTGAATGTTATTAATACAGGTTGTAGCTGGTATGGTCTCATCTTTGGGGCTAAAATTTATATTTTAGGCAGCATGCTGATAATTTAGAGGCTTTGATACACATTTTTGATTGGTTGAATGTTTTCTTAAAATAAATTCTAAATTTATGGAGCTGCTCATATTTGTTTTGGTAGTTTTTGCATTTAGCATTAGTTTAGCATTTATTGTGGTTTCCTGGATTTCTATTTCTATATTTTTCCAGGAAAGCACAATGATTTGACTTTACAAATGAGAAAATTAACAGGTAGCCTTAAGATCACATTGTTATTTTCAGTTTGGGGGGTTCTACTGTCTGCTAGGCACCTAGGACCTCTGAGAGAGAGGATCTGGGGCAGGAAGAACATGAAAGTGGCTGATAAGTGTGTTTTATGAGGAAAGAACCTATTGGACAACCCCTTTATAAAGTTAACAAAGGTGAATAGGACTAAACCCTTTGAAGGTTTCCACTTTCTAATGTTTCCACCCTTGGAAAAACTACTAAACCAATCCTTGCTCATCTTTATTCCTCAAGTTGATTATCCATCGCTTGAAAGATGAGGTTCTATATTGTTATTCTGATTTGATGGCACCCAAATCACCCTTCTGGATTCTTTCTAAAATTCACAAAACAGTGTAGAAGGACTGGGCAGCTGTTTAAAAATCTACACAAACAACAGGAAGCAGATTCTGATGTACTCTTGAAAACAACAAAAGGGGAGATATAAAGGTATGAGGGAATCTGAAATCACATGGAAATAAATTATTGACAAGTTTTAACACAGCTTTAAAAATGGAAACTTGGGGAATCACAGTTTTTTAAAGTTGTTTTTCTTCCTAATAAAACCATGCAGAAGTGAGAAACTCTCAAGTGGCTTAGGCATTTTTTCCCTCTCCTCCATGGGTCACTAATTAAAGTGGAAGACTTAATTCAAGTTTTGGATATTCTTTTAAAATCAGAATGAAAGATTGTTGCTTTTCCCTGTAAAGACTCCTGGAATTTTATCTCCAGCACTAACATTTTTCTTTTATAATTATAACATAAATATGTCCCTTCTCTGTCCAGACTTTTTAAATTGTAATGCCAAGAAAAACTTTATATTAAAAGTTATGTTTTCCCACTTCTTTTGCGTTCCAGTTTATAAGATAAGATCTGCTTAGGAACTAGGGTTGCTTTTATGATTGTTTTTGCTTTTATAGCTTTCTAATTAAGGAAGAAAAAAAAAAAAACCTTGCTGTAAAATCTCTAATACTTTGTTTTACAGATACGGCAACCTAGATGGTGATCCCAGAGAAATCTCTCCAGTTATAGACCAGTTCCTTGAGTGCGTCTGGCAGTTAATGGAACAGTTTCCCTGTGCCTTTGAGTTCAATGAGAGGTTTTTGATTCACATTCAACATCACATCTATTCCTGCCAGTTTGGGAACTTCCTATGTAATAGCCAGAAGGAGAGACAAGAACTCCAGTAAGTGTTTTGATGTTTAATTTTTATGTAAAGATTTTGTGACTGAGAGTTTCAGGTGGTCTTTCACAATTTTGAAGACTGTTTTAGTTATACATCTTCACTCACAGAGTAACGATTTTCCTGACATCACTTTAGAGGTTTAAGGCCATCAGCTGACAAAGACAGGCACAAGTCCATTTTGCCTAGTTCCTGCCTAATGTCCACAGGTAGATAGGTAAACTTCACACACTGATATGGAAAGGAAGCTTCTTGAGAGTCAGGGAAAGTGATTTTTGCATTGAAAAGGAAAAAGTTACATAGCTTTGGTGGATATATTCTCATAATAGTTGCAAAATATAGTAGTCTCTCCTTATCCATGGTTCCACTTTCCGCAATTTCAGTTATCTGAGGCCAACTGTGGTCCAAGATTAGATGGAAGATTCCAGAAAAAAATAATTCGTAAGTTTTAGATTGTGGGCCTTTCTGAGTAGCATGATGAAATCTCGCACTCTCCCACTCTATCCTGCATGGGATGGCCTGTTACTTAGTAGCTGTCTCAGTTATCACAATGCTTGTGTTCCAGCAACCCTAAAGTTCAAGAGTAGCGATGGTAGCAATTCACATATTTTTTATTATGCTTAATTTATTTTATGATAGGCAGGTATGTATAGGAAAACACTGTATATACAGGGTTCACTACTATCCATAATTTCAGGCAACTACTTGGAGTCTTGGAACAAATACCTCATGGATAAGGGTGGACTGCTATACTGCTTTAACTGAGAGGGGAAAAAATAGATGAAATGTGGACTTTTGAAAAAGTCAAAAGCTTAACAGCTAAGTGACTTAAGAATTGCAAATGAAAGAACATTTTTGAAATTTTTATAAAAAAATTAATGTGGTATATAGAGTATCAGATTTAATTTTGCAAATGGTCAGTTCAAATAAAACTGACTCCAGTTTTATCCTGAGTGGAAAGAACATGACTTTTTCTAGTAGATACAATTCCTGATAAATGGTACATCCTGTAAACTCACCTGTTTTCTTAGGTATTTTGTGATTTGTTGTGATAGATTAGCAAAAGGGACAAATGTCATAGGAATACAGTCACGATTAAATGAGAGAAAATATGTGAAGCATTTAAGTAGTACCCAGCAAACAATAATAATCCAGTGACTATTTGGGGGAAAATTTCAACAAAACGCATGTGTGGTTTTATTTTATACTCAGAGGGACTGGATATCTGAAGGCCAAGATGTCCCCAGAGAGCAGGGGAGTTGAGACTCCTCCAAGTGCTCTTTTGCTGCTCCATGAAGACACAAAAGACTGTTAGTTTCCCTGCTGAGAACAGGGACCCGTGATGTAACAAGTTTTGATTCCTTTCCAGCTTTAATATGTCTACTATTTCTAAGAACCAAGGGAAGTCATTTTAAGGCTTATTTTCTTTATAACAGAATTCAAGAAAGAACATACTCTTTATGGGCTCACCTGTGGAAAAATCGGGCCGACTACTTGAATCCTCTGTTTAGAGCTGATCACAGTCAGACCCGGGGAGTCCTTCATCTCCCCACAGCGCCGTGCAACTTCATGTACAAGTACGTAAACCTCTAGGACCTCACTGGGTATGGTTGTGCCTTAGATTCTGGCACTGTTTACCACCTGGAGGCTGAAGGGTATGTAACACTGAGCTCCAAGGCATTTTTGCCTGTCTCCTGTCCCCCTCTTTCCCCTCTAAATACGGAATTCTCTTTAGAAGTTGATGTTTTGTAGTAATGATATCCTAAGAATGTAAGTTTCACTTTTATTTAAAAGTGAGAGGAGGAGAGGGAAGAAGGACTGAATAAACCAAGTGCCTGAAGTTAAATGTGGAGCTGCAGGTTTAGTTAGTGGTCATGACACAGTTCACCTTCTTTTGCTGCTGAATCAAATGAAACTATTGCCCTGTGGAAATAAATTCAAGATTGTCTATACTGGGATGGGAGAGCCTGGTGGTATCCAACAGATGCTACTAGGTCTGTAGGCTCTCTTTTATCCTTGGGTTTTTCCCTCTGGACTTGTATAATACAGAAGGGCGACTCAGAGATCAGGAAAAAGACAAAATTACACAGAAATCACCAAGAAACCCATTCCTTCTCCCTCCCTACCTCAGTACACCCTTTAGTGGCTTTTCGTCTCTAGAGCTTTCATTCTCATTGGGTTGGCCAAGAGGTTCGTTCTGTATCAATAAACCCAAACAAACTTTTTTGGCCAACCCAATAATGACTTCAATCCAGTTATTTCCCCGGAATTCTATAGAATAATATTAATTCGGTCACACTGAAAAAAATGCCTCATGGTTTGTGTGAATTGGCAGTTTTGAGACCTGTTGAGATACATACCCTGCAGTCAACTCTACTGCAACTAATTTGTTAGCTCTAGCCACTCAACACGTACATTACTGAGGCTCAAGCACTGTTCTAGGCACTGTGGATAAATCAATGAATGACACCAAGTCCCTGCTCTCAAAGTACTTTTCTGAGTAAATCTATAGGTATCCTTATGATAATGCTATTTACAGGCATACTTCTGAAATAATATGGGTTTGGTTCCTGGCCACTGTGATAGTGAACACTGCAATAAACTGAGTCACAATTTTTTAGTTTCCTAGTGCATATAAATGGATATGAATATGAATAACATGAATAACAAGAATACTGAACCCACTCCAGTATTCTTGCCTGGAGAATCCCAGGGACAGCGGAGCCTGGTGGGCTGCCGTCTATGGGGTCGCACAGTGTTGGACACGACTGAAGCGACTGAGCAGCAGCAGCAGTGCATATAAAAGTTCTATTCACACTACATTGTAGTCAGTTAAGTGTGCAATAGTATTATGTCTAAAAAACAATCTAACAATGTTAGATACCTTAATTTAAAAATACATTGTTAAAAAAAATGCTAAGCTTCAGTGAGTAGTACTAGTAGTAACATCAAAGATCACTGGTAACCATAAAATGAAAAATCTTGAAATATTCTGAGAATTATCAAAATGTGATAGAGACACAAAGTGAGCAAATGCTGTTAGAAAAACTGTGCTGATAGACTTGCCACACAACTTCACTCTGTAAAAATGCAAACTATGCAAAGTGCAGTAAAACAAGGTATACCTGTATTTTTATTTGCATTCCAGTATGCTTTACTGTATAGGATAAAAAAGACAGGATTTGTTGCAAATTAAGTAATCCTAGTGGCTGTCATTTAAAAAACTCAAATTTAAAAGATTCCTTTGTGGCTGAAAGATTCTAAATGGTGATATAAACACTAATTTTCCAAGTTGACTTCCTAACTAAGTCATCTTAAGCCAAAAAAATAAAGAAAATGGTAACATGTACTACTACAATCTATTTCAGAAAAATATATTATGTGCTTTTTAATTCAGTACCATCTACTCAAGTAGATTCTTCATGAATTTACTCTCCCCAAAAGAAGTTGACTGATTCAAGAAAATGAAAACATTAACATGAAATTATTACCTTCAGTTCAGTTCAGTCGCTCAGTTGTGTCTGACTCTTTGCGACCCCATTAGCTTAGTGAGTGGCTTTTTTGACCCTGTACTTCGCATTTGGTTATTATTAGGACTATGGTTTCAAAGATACCTTGGAAGACTCAAGAAAGTGAATGTACAGACTGTGACACGGTTTCACGAAGCTCTGCTGTCCTCTGCAGGTTTTGGAATGGAATGTATAATCGCTTTGAGAAGGGACTGCAGCCTCGACAATCAGTCACAGATTACCTCATGGCCGTGAAGGAGGAGACTCAGCAGCTGGAGGAAGAACTTGAGGCCCTGGAAGAAGTAAGACAGTCGCTCTTGCTCACCTTATTTGCTGACGATTGCAGCTCTGGGAAAAGCCTCTCGTGACTCAGGATGTGTGAAATGCAGCAACACAGCCATTTCATATTTTTGTGCTCAGTTGTATCCAACTCTTTGCGACCCCATGGACTAGTCTGCTAGGCTCCTCTGTCCATGGGATTTCCCAGGCAAGAATACTGGAGTGGGTTGCCATTTCCTCCAAGGGATCTTCCTGACCTAGGGATCGAACCTGCATCTGTTTGTGTCTCCTACGTTGGCAGGTGGATTCTTTACCACTGTGCTACCTGCAAAGTCCTTTCATATTTCTAGCCAGAAGGTAACCTGAAACACAATCCTACCAGGTGAACAGTCAGATCATCGAAGCCCAGACCTACACACTTGATGCATTTCAGACATCTGGTTTGGCTCATTTCCATAGTTTGCTTTGGGGATGATGAAGATATTAGGAAACGAGATAGTGGTGAATGATTGCATAACCTTGTGAATATACTTATATAAAAAACAAAAAACCTGAACTGTACACTTTAAGAGAGTGAGCGACTTCTATCTTAATTTTAAAATTTAGATAATAAAAACCTCATTCCTGATATTTAAAAAAAATGTACTTTCGGTTCACAGGATGAAAATCATTATGTAAAACCACACAGGTACAGAAAGAACGATGACTACTCTTTGCCAGGTGCTTTACCTAGGCTGTGTTTTCTGCTTTTTTATAACGTGCCATCCTTACATTAGGAAGAGAGCGAGCCTCACAGAATCTAATTATTTTGTCCAGAGTCATAAAGTCTAGCTTTGAAACCAAGTCCATCTAAATCCCATTTTCTTAACGTTTCACCCAGCCGGGAGATAATGGACACTAAAAGGCAGGCACGTACCAAAAAAGATACATTCTTTATGACTGTTCCCTGAAACTGTGGTTTCTTTTCTAGAGGCTGGAAAAAATTCAGAAAGTGCAGTTAAATCGCACTAAGGTGAGGAGTAAGCAGAGTGAGCCCAGCAAACACTCAGGATTTTCTACCTCGGACAACAGCGCAGCCAACACCCCTCAGGATTACAGTGGCAATGTGAAGTCCTTCCCATCCAGGAGCCCTTCCCAGGGCGATGAGGATTCTGCTTTGATCCTCACTCAAGACAATCTGAAAAGTTCAGACCCAGACCTGTCCGCCAACAGTGACCAAGAGTCGGGGGTGGAGGATCTGAGCTGCCGCTCCCCCAGCGGTGGGGAGTGTGTGCCGAGTGAGGACAGTGGCAAGGACCGGGATTCCGACGAAGCCGTGTTTCTCACTGCCTGAGGATCCCCCGCCATGGAGTTCCCAAGTAAAGGACACACAAGGAACACTTTCCAAAAATAAGGGAACAGTGCAATCTCAAATAAAAACAGCCCAAGAAATGGTACGGGTCATCGAGAATTATAGAACGTAGCTACGAAAAGGAAAAAAGTCCAACTTCAAGTTCCTTTAGGTGTTGATGAACAGGAAACAGCCATTTCTTTTCAAGCAAATTTAAGGAAAATTGTTCCCCCTTCTAGACTATGGAGGTTTTATTCACTACAGAGCAATGACCTCACCCGAGGTTATCAATTCACATCTTCCTTGCCTGCAGCTGCTTAAAGTGCCCTGACCACGTTCCTTCACACTCATATTCAATCTTTCCTTTTAGTTCATTTCCAGATGAATATTTTGTTTCCTCAAATATTTCACACTTCCTTCCTTCTTGACTCTGTTATCAGGATTTTTGTTAATAGATATATTTCTGTAACAGATGAGCTTTGTAATTCTGCTTAAGCTTAGTGTTCAGATTTAATGATCACTTTTAACTTTTCCTTATAGATAATGTATTTTGAATTGTTATAATAGTTTTGTTGCCTTTCCCTGAAATTTCATATTTCTATTTAAAAAATGCTAAAACTTACCATGCACTTTTCTCTAATACCAGTCTAATACCCAATAAAGTAGAAACAACATTTATGCTCTAGTTCTTAAATATGATTTTGGATCACATTAGCTTCTTAAAAACAACCTTTTATTACTGGTTCCAGAAACTACATTACCAAGACAAGGGGGTCAGCCCCAAGCCTGATTCCAGCAGTGTAACTGTATAAAGGTTCAGGGTACCACTTCAGTGAAGGAAGAAGCTCACTGAAGAACTAGAGAACACTGCTGTCATGTCTACTTAACCAGTGGAATATGTTTGTCACTTGTCACTTCAGAAGTTGTGTTCACATGGCTAAGCCACACTGTGCCTGTGGAGCCCATGCAGTAGCCTCAACCATCGGCTCTGTTCATCTGCAGGGTTGCGCTGGTGGTACAGTCTGAGCAGGGAGTCTGACAGGGAGCAGGTCTGCCTCGCTGGGGCTGTCACGGGGAAACTTTGCTGGCTGTGGAATCTGGTCTGTCCCCACCCAGGCACAAGAGCTAAGTCTCCGCCTTTCCTGCTGCAGATTGTGGCTTCTGACCCCTCCTGACCAGAAAGCCTGTTGAGGAGAACTTGGGAGGTGCCTGAAATGGGCCTTCGCAGTCCTTCCCAGGTGGGAGCCAGAGCCCCACTCACTGGGAAGCATGGCCCCCAGCCCCATCAGACAGGAAGGCTTGGCGAGAACACCCGGAAGCTGCGCACCCCAGCAGATCTTGAGCAGAGAAGCGGGTGGGCAGAGCTGACTGTCCTGAGAGCAAAACCAACGACTCTGACTGGCCAGGGAACTGGGGGCACATGTTAGTGTGAGACCACAGACATAGCATCAGTGATTTTCAAGCTGCTGCTCCTGCTGTGCTTGGGCAGGGAAACTGATCTGCAGCTGCACTTACTGCTGCAAACAGCCATCAGCCTCTGCCCCGACCAGGGAGTTTTCCCAGAACACGTGGGAAGCCGCACAACCCATCCGACAGCCCCACTGACTGTGGCAGCTGAACAGAGCACAGCCCGTGGCCTAACCTGTTTGCAGAGTGAAACTGGTCGCCAGCACCTTCCATGGATATTCCTGTCTGACTCAGGTCCCCAAACAATGAGCTGTGCAGGCCGTGCATCCCATCCTGCTGCCCCACTTAATCCTGAGTACAGCGTCCAGTCCCAATTGGGACTGGACCCACCAGTCCACAGAATCCACCACAGAATCCATCCTACAGCCTCACCTGAGTGGGTGGGGAACCAAGCCAGCTGTCCTACCCAGCTGTCTCAGCCAGTGACCCTCCAATTCCGCTTCAGGGCTCAAACAGATGCCTCACCCAAAAAGAGACCACCTAAATACATAAAGCAAAATCCAGCAGAGCTAAAAGGAGAAATAATGGGGACTTTAACACTCTACTCTATAAACAATGGATAGATCATCCAAAGAGAATCATAAGGAAACAGGAAATCTGAACCAAATGTATACCAATATCTCACTCTGGATGATACATTTTTAAACTGGATTAAAGATAAATACAATTAAAAGTGGGCAAAAGACTTAAGACATTTTTTCAAAGAAAATATATGAAAGGGTCAACAGGTACATGAAAAGATGCTAAACATCACTATCTTTAGGGAAATGCAAATCAAAACCAAATCTCACGTCTGGCAGGATGGCCAACATTGAAAAGACAAATGATACGAAATGTTGGTGATAATGTGAATTAAAGAGACCGCTTGTGTATTGTTGATGGGATCATAAACAGGTAAAGTCACTATAGAAAACAGTACAGTGGACCCTCAAAAGATTAAAAATGGAACTACTGTATGATCCAGCATACAGACCCACTCTGAATACATACAAAGAAAATGAAAACATTAACTTGAAAAGATATCCGTACCCTTTCATGTTCACAGCAGCACTGTTTTAAAAGAGCCAAGACATGGAAACAACCTAACTGTCCACCAACAGATGAATGAAGAAAGCAGCACACACACCACGGAATAGTGTTCAGACATAAAAAAATGAGAAAATGCTGCCTTTTGCAACAATATGAATGGACCTTGAGGGAATTATGCTAAGTGAAATAAATCAGAGAAAAACAAATACTACATGATTTCACTTATATGTGTACTCTTAAAAAAAAACCCCAAACCACCTAAGTTACAGAAAAAGGTCAGATTTGTGGTTAACCCAGCATGAGGGTTGGGGCAGTGGGTGGTTGGGGAATTGGAGAAAGGTGGTCAAGAGTAACAACTTTCTGTATTAGTGAATACCTTATTAAAGACTCTTAGGATATAGTCGTAACAGCTTTTATATTTTTATAACTCCATACCACTCTTGTAGTTGATTATCAACTCTTAGAAACTTCTTTGCCTAGTATTGAGAATTTAATTTCTTCCATCTGGCAGTATATATCTACAAAAATAAATAACAAAATTTTAAAAAATGACATAGTAATTATACCAAACAGAACTATGCATTTGAAAAGCAAATAATATAAATATTTGAGACGTTAAAATTTAGTTCTTTAATGTGATATCTTTTATATCAGACACCAACTTTTTTCCAGCCCCCACCATTTTACAAACCATTATAGTTTCAGCATATGTTCATTTAGACTACTTACTAGAAGTTAACCTAACACTGAAATTTATTTTTTTTTTTTAAAGGTTCTATTTATTGCTTATTAAGATGTTATTGTGTGGCATGGAGCCTTAAAAGAGCATGGCCAATCTGATTAGACTAAAATCTCTAACAGTAAATTCTCATTTTAAATCAAACATCAATCAGAAAGTGTTTTCTTTAGAGCAGCTGGTTTAAACCAATGTAAAACTGACTCAAGACAGATTATTTCCCCGCTGGTAATATTTAGAGCTCAAGTGATTTATTATTTAGTGATTTTTAGGAAAATTTAATGATATGAAGTAGGTAAGCATTTTGATCATGACTCTACAATCAACAAAGGAACTTTTTTAGAGTAAAGGAACATAAAAAGAAGGAAGACCCTGGCATGAGGTTTCTATTCTTTAAGAGCACAAGATTAGTTTACTTGCTTTCCCTAAAAATAAATCTGAGCTGTCCTTCAATTTAAACATATATGAATTATGATCAGACTTACCTGTCAGATGATCTCTATTCCAATAGAAATTTCCTAGTATAGATTATTCCTAGAAAATCTTTCAACTTTGAAACATTGTCTGGCATGTATCACATTTGTTTAGAAAACTATTTGAGATATCCGTCTTTAAAGTCCTACCTATGACAAACCCCTAACTCTGCATAATCTAATAACTCCTAAGCTTTTCTCTGCTATTCTGATTTCCATCTAGTCATCTATTATGTGTTAGAGGAAAATCACAGTCCCTGCTTTGACAGGCACTTTTTCTGCTTCTTGCACTGCTTCTCCAATATGGCCAAGTTTAAGGAAAAAATACTAGTACTATAAAAAAGTCACTTAAGTTTTTATTGTAAAACCAAAATTCATACATATTCAAATGTAGACTACTTTCCATCCTGGATGATGTCTATGACCTAATATCTGATCTGTTAAAGACAGATAATGATGATCAGAGTCCTCTTTTTAATGACTAGGTTGTAAGGAGGTTACCTAATTTTAGAAGAAGAAACCAAGGTATGTTAACTGGTATAGAATGAAACTGGGATAGTTCAAGTTAAAAAAAATAAGATATTAAGATGAATTACTTATGTGATTTACTATGTATGAAAATAACTTTTTTTGGTGGAGAGGAAGGTGGATAAGTACATAAACACCTAGGCCATGTTAGAGTCATCACTGGATAGTATTTCTACAGTGCCTCACTCTTAGAGAGCTTAATAAAATTAATAAAATGAATTAATGGTTGTAGTCTGCTGGGCTCTTGTTCTGCGCTCTGTCTGGTTTCTAAGAAAGCTTCCTGATTGCTTCCAAAAGACTGGGATAATCATGTCCTCCACTGTGGTGATTGCTGGGAAAACTGAAGCTTATGTGGCCAGTGCAGTAAGGAAAGATTTCTCAACACCCAGAAGACTGCAACAAATCTGAAACACTTACCTCAGTTACGTACTATATGTCCGGAGTAATAATCATAACTTCCTTGTCAGGTCGTTTTGAAGATTAAATGGCATGCTCTTAGCATAGTACCAGGAAGACAGGTTAAAAAAGTTAATTTCTTTACTCAAATTATATCTTTATAGTCCATGTGAATACTTGTCCTCCCTTAAACACAGACTAAGTATTAAGCATTTTTCAAGTCTCAGAAAATAATTTTATTTTTCCTAAACTGTTTCCAGAAATAGGTATAGAAAGAAGAATGATGAAAAAAACCTGTACTGTATGCTAGGATTTGGAATGGCAATCATACTGAAGTTTAAATGAAAATAGGCATTAGGATGCTACTTTACCAAGCCTTGGAAATCTAGTTCAAGATTTTCTACTTAATTGGCTTTCACTGCTATCCATAAATTATGTTCATTCTGTAACGAACTGTAAAAGCAAACTGTTTAACATATACAAGTTAAAGTGAAAATCAAATTAAGAACTAGACTGCCTAAAAATTAAATATTAGTTTTATTTATTATTAAAGCTTTCATAAGAGAAAAGCTAACACAGTAAAGGTCAGAATATTTCACTGACTTTTGTGTTCTTTACTATTTATTAACAAATTATTGTTTTAAACTTCAGAATTCAGATAGCATATCCTCATCTAACCACAAACCCATCAGATACTTATATTTAAAAAGCTAGCATCAAAGTTTATGTTGGACTACTTTAAATGAAAGGCAATTTTTCTATTAGGTAAAATATTTATTTACCTGTATTGCCTTTTAAATGCATCTTTAATTTGAAAAATAAGAGTATATAAAACAGCTGGTTTATCCTCTTCATTTATTCTGTGTATTAAAAATTACTTGAGATGGCACATTGGCAGGTTTGGTGTTTCCTGACACTATGAATATTTAAAAACAAATTATTTTTCAAAGTTTTATCATCCAGAAAGAAAGAGAAAAAAATAAGAATCTTTCTACAATTGAAATAGTAATTTTTCAAAAAGGGTTGAGAGGAAAAAAAATCTAAGCAAACTATCCTTGATAAAGAAATGAGGCAGTTTCAAATTAAAAATACAAATTTAAATGAAGTAATTTTATAAAATATTGAGAGTAGCTAAAATTACATGCACAGGTATTTAATCAATAATAAGAGAGGAACAGCAGTAGAACTTAAATATGATAGAATTTATCAACAATAAATAAACATTTTTAGTGCAAATAGTGCAGAAAAAATTTTCAAAGCAAAGATCATAGCAATCATTCTAATCTGTACAAAATCAGTCTCAGTTCTGTATACAACCTATATAATACATCTAGGAATTCAGCCTTGTGATGAAATGCCAATTTGCAAATCATAAATATAAATGTGCTTAGTTTTGTGTCCCATTCCTCTCTTTGCAGTTCATGTTTTCAGGAAAATCTGAAAAGAAAAGAAAATCAAAAACCTAAGATTTACTTTCAGATGATAAATTAAGATTTCTTAAGATAACCTGACAATGAGGGAAAAGAGGTGGGAAAGGATTCTAGCATGCATGTGTCAACACAGAATAACTCACTGCCCACTTCTCAACCTTGAGATATGTATGCTACTGCTGCTATACTTGGTATTAAAAATCAACACCCTCAGGGATTAATAATCTGAGTTGTAAAATAACGCAATGTTGCTACTAATGTTAAGGACAGCTAAATTGAGAAAAGGGGCAAGTAAATTTGAACTGGAGATGAGAAATGCCTGACACCTCCCTCCCTGTAGCCGGCTCCCCTTTAAAGGAAACTCCCACGCTCTCTTCTCCACATCTGCTCCATCAGCCCAGCAAAGCAGACAGAAGACCACATGACACCAGTCTCCAGGTAATACCGTGAGGTCAGGACGGATACCATCTATGCGGGGCCAGTCTCTTTCCTTGATTTGTTGTGAGACCCTACTCAGTCTCCCCGGGTGCTCGGGCCGTCAGATCAGGCCTGTGGGCAGCAGGGGCTGAACCACGTGCAAGTGCAGCAAAGAAAGGCTCTTTGAAGAGCCAGTGAGAAGGCACATGAGAGTGAGACGCAGAAAAGGGGAGGAAAGCAGGAACGAGAAACAAGCAGCCTGTAGCAGCACCTAAGGAAGAAGAGCTGCTTTGGTTACGGATGGCCTCATGCTTTCACTCCCAGGAGACAGGTGTGCTTTCCTATATTTGGGCTGTTTTCCTGCATTATCCAGGAACACAAGCTTTTACTTAAACTTGAGGTTGGAGCTAGTCTTTGCAGCCAAATCCAGTCCTAAAACAAGACAGAGGAAAATGGAAGAATGTCTTGAGATCAGATGAGAGCATGAACAAAGACATGATGGCAGAAAATAGAACATGACAGAAGAGAACACAGGAGAGGCAAATGGAAAATTAGAACGGATGATCTAAAATGTCAGCCAGCTTACAGAAGGCTTAAAACCAGAGAGAGAAACGTGGCATTTATCATCCCCAGGGTTCTTTAAAGGTCCTAGAGCAGATATGTTATCACAGAGTGGTATTTTAGGAGCATCATTTTGTCAGTGCTCTGCACAAAGGAGAAACCCTGAAGTCAGAGGACTGATCAGAAACTCACTGGAATAGATGGAAAAGAGACAGATTGGAAGTTCATTTTTAAAGGAAAAAATGACAAAAGAGACTACTGAGAAATAAGTCAACTTAAGTGTTATGGTATATGCCCCATACCAGCTGAGAGAAAGGAACTTAAACTATATATGTAGCTTTCAAATACTGAAAACAAAACTCATTTAAGCAAATACCATACTGAGAAAACATGCAAACAATTTATACTGGCCATATGCTTAGGTGTATAACATCATGCTTAATAGATAACACAAAGTATTCTACATGTTACATAGCATGGTAGCTGTAACGATAGTATTATGCTTAAAGCTGGCTGAACAAGCACTGGTAAGAACACTTCATTAAAGAGAGCCATGCAATAGCCTCAAGACACAAACCTTCCAGAATACAATTTACCTATAGTGGAGCATGAAACTGGCTGTGCATTGCTATCACTTGTTGAAGTTTCTCTTCCTTGGCTCTTCTACAGTGGCAAATCTAGAAGATAATTATTTAAAAACCAGTCACTTCTCCAATAATCTTCCTACAACTAGCTACATTTTGACAGAATTCTAAGTAAGAATCTTTCAACTCGTTGACATTAAATTGTGGATGTCTAAGGTGGCACAGAATTTAAGAATCAAAAAAAAAAAAAATTTTGTTTGGAAGATAATCTTTGTCTGTAAACCTCTAGAATGTAAAACACATTCTGATCCTTTATACCAGTTCTCTGATTATATAATTTCAAATACCTGTGTTTTAAAAATATGAAAATAAATCCTACTGTTGTTACCCTGGAAGCTTAACAAACAAAAACCTCACAATACAGTTATATAGTACCAAAAAAAAAAAGGACTAGAAATGAATGCCTCATTAAAGCTATAGTCAATAATGTCCCTGAACTTCAATTTTCTCTCGTGGAAAACGGGAATAATAAAATCTGGCCCACTTTCCTTTACAGTAGAACTTAATTGTATAAAGGTTATAAATAACTGTGATGTTCCAGAGAAATTAGGTAAATACATAGGACTTACCAAAGGATAAGATACTGCTAAGCAGACTTCAATATCTTTTCTTTAAATATAATGGAAATACTAGAACAGAAACTATCTCCAGAATGTTCTCAATTAATATTAAAACAAAAAAATTAAAAAAAAAAAAAATCTCCATAGGGAATTCCCTGGTGGTCTAGTGGGAAGGACTTGGCATTTTCATGGCAGTGGCCTGGGTTCAATCCCTGACTGTGGAATGAAGATCCCACAAGCCATCCAGTGTGGACAATAAACAAACGAAAAAAACCTTTTTAAGTTATTCTCCTAAATTTTAAACAGCTTATGAAACAGGTTATTCAGGAGTATATCACAACTTTTAAGACTTAGACTAGAGATCCACACAAAAGCATTATATAATTAAAAAATAAAATTAAACAAGGAAAAAAATTCTCTACAGTTCAAAGCAAATGGAAATAAATGAACCTGTTTTCTTCCCCTAAGTTATACTGTCATCCAAAAAAGCTTCATTAAAGACTTTAAAAAATAGTATTTGACTATTAAGACTAGAGTAGACTGCAGCTATCATTTCTGAAACAGAACTGTTATGTGATTCACATGCTTGTGTACTCACAACAAGCAGGTATAAAGTGATAGTAGCAAGCTGCTATCATTCTCAGAGGCGCTTCAGTTTCCTCTCATGGCTCTCAAAACTCCAGCTCAGTAATGTGCTAAGTTTTTTTTTTTTTTTACTCATGAATATAACCTAGTTAGCATATTCAAAAGCAGAGACATTACTTTGCCAACAAAGGTTCGTCTAGTCAAGGCTATGGTTTTTCCTGTGGTCATGTATGGATGTGAGAGTTGGACTGTGAAGAAGGCTGAGCGCCGAAGAATTGATGCTTTTGAACTGTGGTGTTGGAGAAGACTCTTGAGAGTCCCTTGGACTGTAGGGAGATCAACCAGTCCATTCTGAAGGAGATCAGCCCTGGGATTTCTTTGGAAGGAATGATGCTAAAGCTGAAACTCCAGTACTTTGGCCACCTCATGCAAAGAGTTGACTCATTGCAAAAGACTCTGATGCTGGGAGGGATTGCGGGCAGGAGGAGAAGGGGACGACAGAGGATGAGATGGCTGGATGTCATCACTGACTCGATGGATGTGAGTCTGAGTGAACTCCGAGAGCTGGTGATGGACAGGGAGGCCTGGCGTGCTGCGATTCATGGGGTCGCGAAGAGTCGGACACGACTGAGCGACTGATCTGATCTGATCTAATACATAAGTAATTTGATATTACGCTGTCACTTGTCCTCAACCAAAGAATATTACATACTGTTCTCTTTTCCATGAAGCTACTGAGAAAATCATCTATATCTGTTTTTCCCTCCAAGAAATCTTCTGCAATATTATCAGATTCTTCCTCAGCTTCATGTGCAGCTACTTTTAATCTTGCCTGTAGAGCACTTGCACTACAGCTCTGAAAAAGAAAATCAAGAAAGAAAATCATTAATACCTAGTGCTCTGAAAAACTCCTTAGTGGGAAGGAAAATGGGATAGAAGCTAAATAGTGATATTGGGGCATCACTGTCTCACTCCTAACATTAAAATGATCCTGGAAATGTTGAGTAATTAACTGTGATGTTTGCTTTTGGTTTCTAGTATTCTTTATTAAATTAAGGAATGAGTTTATTAAGTTTGTCTAAGGAATGGTGCTGATTACTGAGAAAAGCCTCTTCATCTAGTAAGCTCTAAAGTGCCTCCAAAAGTATTTCAATTGATTCTCTCAGATCTTCTGGCTAAGAGAGGGGAGGACTTCTTATGTGTGATTCCTGACTCTGACACTTTCCATTTGTATGACCTCAGGGATGTTATTTAATATCCACGTGCCTCAGTTTCCTCATCTGTAAAATGGAAAAATAGTAACAATACCTACCCTCATAGGTTTTTGTGTGGAATAATGGGCAACATATGCAACAAGCTTAGTGCAATGCAAAAGATATAACAATTGCACAGTGTCAGCAATTGGTTGGATCAAGTAATCTTAAAAATCTCTCACATTACCCTCTGATTCCAGAGCTCCTAAAGGCAATGAAATTATACTCCAGGACAAAGGTCTAGAGTACCATATACCTTTTAATAGCCGACCAGGAACATAATAGCCAAAAACACATCAATAAACAAAGGTAAATCTTCCCTTGCAAAAACTGAGATAGGCCAGAACATGCCAAAAACTTTAGTATAAATGGAGGAAGACCACATGGGAAAGAAAGCAAGGAGATAATACAAAGACATAGAGAATGAACTTACAGTTCCTAGGCAGGAAGAATGGGGGAAAGGGATAGGTAGGATGTTTGAGATCAACATGTATACACTGCTGTATTTAAAATGGCTAACCAACAAGGATCTGCTGTATAGCACATGGAAAACTCTGCTCAGTGTTACATGGCAGCATGGATGGGAGGGGAGTTTCGGGGAGAATGGATATATGTGTATGTACAGCTGAGTCCCTTGGCTATTCACCTGAAACTATCACAACATTGTTAATCGGCTATACCCCAATACAAAATAAAAAGTTAAAAAGAACGATCGTATTATATGAAATCTTTTATAAATTTATATTCTCTTTACCATTTTCTTTTCCTGTTTTATTTCTAGTTTATGTTTTACTACATTGGCTTCACTTCCTAGAATTCCTGATTTTAAAGGAAACAGAATATTGTTAGTTATGATGTGGGTTGTTGATATATGAAGATTATGTCCGATTTAATTTTTTAAATGATTTCCCCCTTTTAATTTAAAGTTTTTTTTTTCTTCAGAAACAAGGGTTAATTTTATAAAAAGCTTTCGATTTTTCACATAACTAGATTTCTAGTATAAAGTTATTATTTGTGGTGAATTATATTTTATACTTTCTATATGTTATATTTTCCAATTTGCTAACTTCTTGTTTAAGATAGCTGTATACAGGCTTGCAAGTAAGTCTAAAACTAAAATTTTTCTTTTTAACTTTTATTAGAAGAGTTAAATTGGCTTTATAATAACTCTCCCAGAGCAGTTATTTATGGGGCTTTTTATATTTCTCTGTTTTGGAACCAAATGCTCTTGCATGACCACAAAATGACTGATAATGGCTCATAAAACTGAGAGCTGTTCATCTGCATAACTCAAGGCTGTTTATCATCTCCTTATAAACTCGAATGCCTAATAAATGCTTTCTGATAATAATACATTTAAGAATGTGGCTCGTGTATATTAAGAGTAAAACTTCTAGTCCACTTCCAGCTTAGCCATGGCAGCTAATTTGACCACTAACCCGTTGTAGCTGCTTCCTCTAGATCTTGTGGACAAGTGGATAGGATCAAGAATTCACATTGAGATGAAGAGTGATGAGGAGACTGTTGGTATACTTCTGGGATTTGGTGACTTTGTCAATATGGTATTGGAAGATGTCACTGAATTTGAAATCATACCAGAAGGAAGAAGAATTACTAAATTAGATCCAATTTTTCTAAAGGGAAATAATATACCAATGCTGGTTCCTGGAGGACAAGGACCTGAAATATGAATGACTTCCTTGACTTATGCTAGATGCTGTTCTGTCTTGTAATGACAACAAAAGTTTTTTTTTAGTCTTTTAATGTTTGTATTCTGTGAAGTCAAGTTTCCCATTAAAGGGAAATGCTTTGACGATGCATTGTAAATGCCCATTTTTGTAAGTTAATCAAGATTATATTGGGAAAAGAACAGTTTGTTCTTTGAAGACAAAAATAAACATGTTTTTGTTAACTGTCAAAAAAAAAAAAAAAAAAAAGAGTAAAAATTCTTATGGTAAAAGAAAACAGCTCAACAATCTTACCTCACTAAGTTCATGCTGCCTTTGCATCTTCTTTTCAAAAGTTGATTTCATTTGTGTAAGTAATTCATACTAAAAGAGAAAATCAAAATGCTGTTTCATTCTACTTTAAAATTATATGGACTTCTTAAAAATGATAACTAACTCATACCTTATCTAAAACAGTTTGCCTTTTGGCTTCCAAGCTGGGCTCCAAAAGGAGATTTTTTCCTGTAAGATAAATTCTAGTTTATTTCTAGATAAAGATCACATTTTTCTTGGGAAATTTAAAAAGTAAAGAAAGACATACTTGCTAGTTCCTCAATACTTTTTACTAAGTCATCCTTGTCAGTAATAATTTGTTTTAGTTGAGGCAAAGTCACAAACTGCTCTAGTAATACATCCTCTTGCTCATTCATATCTGTAAGTTGTGACACACTAGAAACACAATAGAAGAAAATGTTAATGAATGTCAGTTATCTAGATTTTCTCCATGACAATAAATATCCAGTTTTTCAGCTTTGTTCAGCTGACAGAGTTCTACATAATCTTTGACATGTATTTTTATATATACTCGGAAGAAGGCAAACTGTAACCTTAAAAGCAAATAAAACACCAAACACACTGGAACAAAAAGTAGTCTAAACACAGTATCAAGACGATTTAGCTAATAGGCATGTGGCTATCACAATAAATGATAAAGGTATGTGTCTATGTACATGTATTCATAAAAATGTTTTTACAAAACAATGGTGGAAGGGTAATCCCAAAGCAAAAATCGATATCCAGAGTGTAAGAGGGAACTGGAAGGATGGGGTATGGAGCAAGCTCAAGCTTTTGAGTGTCTTTCAGTTTTGACTAGAGATCCACACAAAAGCACTATATAATTAAAAAATAAAATTAAACAAGGAAAAAAAAAGTCTCTAAAGTTCAAAGCAAGAGGAAATAAATGAACCTGTTTTTTTTCCCTAAGTTATATTGTCATCCAAAAAAGTTTCATTAAAAAGCCTTTAAAAAATAATATTTGGCTGTACATCTCTGATGAAATATATCCTAAAGACAAATGAATTGTAAAAAACAAAAGGAGAACTTACTCTGCTTTCAATAACTGTTATTGATACTGTTATCTTACTGGAATTGTTATTTTGAAAAAGAATAAGTTCCCTTCAGAAAAATGGTTGACTTTAGGTCAGGGAAAAAAACTGTTCATGATGAACCCATGGCATCTTTGTTTTGCCAAAGTTCCCTACTAAAGATGGAACTGTTTTAAAAAAACAAAAAAAAAAACAAAAAAAAAAAAACAGAAAGAAAAAAAAGATAGTAATGGATTAAAACACTTCAAATATTTTTAAAAGTTTTATGAGTTTAATTCTGACCTATACCCATATTTCCTGTAAAAAAGCTGGAGGAAGGTTAGCAAAGAGGTTCATCTTTTCGTATTGACATTTTCATAATAATTTTTTTAAAAACGAAGAAAGGAAAGAATCCTTTATAACACGGCCACAATAATAATACCTATTTTCTGGGGTGGCTGCAAGCATCACACTGCATTCAACTGCTTTATAACATGTATGTGGTATTTGTAAACTTCATTAATTAACGTTATCAGCACAAAATAAGTCACTATTTTGTTAAAATGACTGCAAAACATTGGGTCAAACAAAGTTCAACTTTTTTTAACTATAGGATTTCTCATGAGTATTTGGCTGTACATCCCTGGTGGGATATATACTAAAGACAAGAACAACTGCAAACATTTTAAATAGCATTAAGTAGTCTCATTGATAATAGCCTCATGACTACCATAAACCTTCAACAGTGGTATAAAGAGTGCAACTTTACAAGCCTGAGTGACCACAGAACATTTTTTTCATGGAGCCTCTTAGGGAAACAGTGTCTCATGAAAAATGATACCTTAAACTTGAATATTCAACTTTTCTGCCATAAATCTGAATAAAATATGGCTTTGTAAAAACACTTTTCTATTACTTTATGAGAACTTTAATGTATTCAGAAATAGTTTTCACAAGAAGGTAAGCCACACAAGAGAAAGGACATCGTTATCCTGGTAACTATTATAGCATTCCCAGGATCTAGAGAAATTCCTGGATACAGACTACAAAGTCAATAAATATGAACTGCAAGACATAGCACAGATTCATAAAACTTTCCACTTCCCACTAAGATACAGCAATAGTGACAACATGAAAATGATGTGTGCATTTACAAACTAAATAGACAACAAACACCAATGTTACTGTCCAAGCTTTTTACCTTAGTTCTGAGAGTTCTGGAAATGTATCAGGAATATCGGGCATCTTGTAAGCAAAACCATTTTGGCTTATCTAAAGAGAGATTGAAATAGTGCTAAGTTTTAGCCATCTTTTCGACTATTGCTATCTGGTTATAAAAGTAACTTTTAATGTACTGCATCCAATAACTATTTTCACTATCACACATCCTCTTGGCACTCCACACTGTCCTTACCCTCCCATTCTTTTTCACTCCATCTTTCTCAGTGCATCTTTATACATATAGGGTTACTGGCTCTTCTTTTTTTTTTTGATGAGGAAGGATCATGTGACTACCTGTGGTTATAAAACAAATCTCCAATTGTGAGATATCTGTGACAAATGTGGAGAATTATATGCGTGTTTCATTGATGTATATGAGTATGTCTCAAGCAAAAGGCACTACATTTAGAAAAGTTACTAACTTGGCAAAAAGTCTCAAGAGTTACCTAAGTAACTTCTATAAGACAGTAGGGAAGATAAGGAATAGAATATACATTGTCTGAATATATGGGTCACATTTTAAAATCAAGGACCCATGAAAAGTTCTCTTTTACTAAGGGTTAAAAATAAAGGCCTTTAAATCTCAATACGTTTAATGTACGGTCTCTCCCTCAGTAATGTCCCTTGTGGCAGCAGTTACCAGCTTAATTTAAGAACACAGTTTTTTAAACCAATGAGACACTGGTTTACATGTCCTTAGTACCCTAGGGCAGACCTTCCATAAGCTGACACGTGCTTCTCCTACATAATCCTTCTTGTGTCTTTGCCTGCGTTCTGTATGAAACCTGAGGGTTCTGTAACAGGCGGCTTCACAAATGTGCCATCTGGTTTATGCTTCCACATCTTTGTCAGAGCTGCTGCCTCTTAGAATTACCTTACATGACAACACCTTATCATCCTGGCAAATTCATTACCATCTATCAAAATGTGGCCTCAAGCATGAGCTCATTCATTCATCCGCCTCATTTTAAATGAGCACCTACTGTACGGATCAGGCATACTTTGAGGCACCAAGGATAAAGTGGTATAAAAAAAAGAATCTCATCTTATATAAAGGTTATCTTTCTAGCTCTACATTGGTCCCTGGGAGCACTGACTATTCCCTCAACTGTGTCTTCATAGTAACTCTAGACTAACATTTCTACTTACAGTTATTTGATGGTTACCTCTTTGACATTGTTCCTTAAGTTGAAAATGTGATTTTTTAAAAATCTTTTGTGCCATAGTGGTTGGCACGAGGAGGAATATGATGTTTGCTGACTGAGTATTTCAAGGGTACAAAATACAGATATCTGGAGATACCAACCGGTGTTGAAGTGTCTGTTGTGGGAACGGGCAATGGCAGATTTGAAAGGACACCAAATGAAGGAGCAGCGGGTTTGGCGGTTGTATAACTTGTTGTTGAAGAAGAAACAGTGTCAGCAACAGATAAAGAGCTGATAGTCCTGTTAGCTTCTTGTGGGGGATACGGAGGAAGAAATGGGAAACCCTGAGAAGCATAAGGAGGCATCCCACCTGGGTTACTGTACAGGCTAAAGAGAAAGAGAGGAAAAACATGCGATTAGATTTTAGGAGTAAATTTGTAAAATTATTCCTTAATTGTTCTAAATAACAACTGTTATGCACTATAGATGGAATTTGTTTATGGCAGGGGCCACTAGTTTTTATAAGTAAATTAGATATCATATAAATTGGAAAAATAAGAACACCCCTTAAAAAGAATATTTTTATTTCTTTCCATGAAAAAGAAGTATGTTTTAGAAAATGTAAGTTCAACTGGTCACAGTTGAAGTGAATAGAAAGGCCATATTTGAGTTTTGAGCATTCTACTGGCATCAATGAATATTTTCAGAGAAGAAATGGAGAACACTTAGTCCACGAAACTTGTTCAAATAGCAATTGTTTAGTAGCTTTCACTATATTTGGCAAAATCTGACTGAAAGTCAAGACTGCTTTTCTAGAAAATTTCAAAGAAAAATTAATTGTATAGATGAATTGCTAAAAATGCTTAACTATAAAAAAGATGCATAAACACCTCAGATAGGCTGGGACCTTGAATCTGAGACCTTTTATTGGATGGAGTGCCTGCACCTGGACAAATGTCTCCTTAAGCAACAGAATACAAAGAAACTTTAAGGGCCTAAAAACAACCGAATGCACCGCAGTCAGGGTAATTATGAATAATATTACAAAATTATGAAATGTCACAAAAAGGCCACAAACCAACAGCCACTTCTGAGGTACCTGGGGCAAAAGCAGGGTACTATGCATGATCCTTGTACACAGCAACACCATGGGGTAGGCAGGCCAGCTGGGCCACCCCTTCTTCTGCCCAACCACAAGCCGCCCCCATCCTCACTCCATGTGAGGAACCAGCCTGCTCTCCTCGGAGAGCAAGCAAGGGTACCCAGTTTCTTGAGTTCACTCCCTCGTGCTGCAGCACAAGTCCCAGGAAAGCCTTTCCTGAATTTTTTTTTAAAAGATGCATGTAAAAATCATGCATATATATTAGAAAAAGTGGCACAGCAGTATGTACTCAAGATAAAGTCAGAAAATATATTTTTGCAAGATGATAAATACAGGGTTCTGATTCAAGATGGTGACATAGGAAGATCCTGGATTCACCTCCCACAGAAATTTAATCGACAGCTATATATGGAACAATTTCATCCGGAAAAAAACCCCCAAAGTATCTGAGCAAATCAGGCAAACAAGAAGAAAATGACATCTAGGCTAGTAGGAGAGGTTGAGACACAATCTCACCATAAACCCCACCCTCAGGAAGAGGACCTACAACCTGAAGAAAACTCAAAACCCAGAGCTTTTCTCTGGAGGGTTAAGGTTTGAGTTTGAGGCTGAGAGACAAACACCCCAAACATCTAGCTCTGAAGACAAAAGAGCTCACATCCCAGAAAGCCACAAGGCACGGCAAACTAAGAACAGCTCTCAAAGGGCTCGGAGGCACAGGATTTCCTGGCTCAGGGCCCAGCGCATTAGAGGACCCCACTTACTGTGATAGAGGCTCATCTGCCCATCTTAAAGCATCATCCTGAGGGGGCAGGCATCTAACTTAACAACATATAGGCTAATCCCTATACAGTCTGAGGACGGGGTTGGTCACCAAAAAGACCAAGTGACAGAAAGTTGCAACTTTCAGCTCCACTCATCGATCTCAGGGAAGAGGGGGGCTGCTAATTAAGCTCTATAAAATCTCTAGAACAGGAAGATTCGACAAGCGCCCTGCTCGTGAATGCATCCATAGTCTATGGGGACAAAAGCTGCTGTGCTCAGGGCTCTCCTAGACCGTGCCCTGCTGTAGGCACCTCTTCCTCTGGCTATTCATCTGTATCCTTTACAACCAACCACTAAACATATGTAAATTTATTTTTGAAGTTTCATGAGCCATTTAAATTAATCAAAACAGGGGTGGGTGGGGGGAATCCATGGGAACCTCTGATTTATAGCCAGTTAGTCAGAAGCACAGGAACCATCTATGGATTTTCCATTGATATGTGAAATGGAGCAGTCTGTGACTCCCTCATCTGTGGATCTGACCCCATCTCCAGGTGGACAGAATTGTGAACATCAGAACTGAGTTCAATTTGCAGGGAACACGGTGTTTGCTGAGAACTGGAGAATTACTTGGTGGTGTTGGGGAAAAATACATATCAGAGTATTGAAATGTTCCAAAATATATCTAGCTTAAACAATTTTTTAAATGGGAGTGCTACTGTTTTTGACATAATTTAATGTCATATTTAATGACATAAGTTAGCAAAAAATTGTAATTGTTTGGAAGAAAATTTGTCACAAATGTTAAAATTGTAATACTGAAGTTTATACAGAAAAATAAATAATATAAAGAAAAGAACCTGAAAAAAGAGGGTAAAGAGAGTTTAATCCTGGCATAAAGCAAAACACAATAGAAAACCTTAATTTTAAAAAACTTTTTTTTAAAGGAAAACACTGGCAATGGATAGGAAGATCAATGGAACTGAATACAAAATCCAGAAAATTCCCAAGCATATATAGCAATTAGGATATAGTAAAACAAGATTTCAAATCAGGTGAAAAAAAAAAGAGAGAGAGGTCAATAAATAGCACTGCGACATCTGGAAAAAAATTAAATTGAAGCCAGATCCTCATAATAATAATAAAAGAGAAACCAAATGGAACAAATTAAAACAGAAAGCTTTTTTCTTTAATTTAAAAAAAAATCTTAAAGAACTGGAAGATATCATGGAAATTAAAACTTTGGGGTGGGAAAGGACTTTCTGTGATCCCAAATTCAAAAGTCATAAGAGAAAATGATAAAAATCCCTTGACATAAACAAACAACAACAAAACTCTCTATATGACAAAGCCTATTATAAATAAAGACAAATAAACTGGGGGAAAACATTTGAAACTCATGTCATAGGAAAATGGTTAATTTTTCTAATATATACATAAAGAACTTCTACACACTGACAAGACTAACAACCCAATAGCAAAATGGAGAATCAGATAGAATACACAAGTTCAAGAAAAGAGAAAAAAAAATTAGGAAAAGATTCAACTTCACTGTTTAGGAAAAGATTCAACTTCACTGTACGATAAAACAAATTAAGTTATACTAACATCATTTTCCACTTAAAAATTAGCAAAGATCCCTTTTGATAAATCACCATGTCAGCAAAGGGAATAAGCACTGCATATAGGAGTAGGAGGAGAAGGCCATGGCACCCCACTCCAGTACTCTTGCCTGGAAAATCCCACGGATGGAGGAGCCTGGTAGGCTGCAGTCCATAGGGTCGCTAAGAGTTGGACACTATTGAGCGACTTCACTTTCACTTTTCCCTTTCATGCATTGGAGAAGGAAATGGCAACCCACTCCAGTGTTCTTGCCTGGAGAATCCCAGGGACGGGGGAGCCTGGTGGGCTGCCGTCTCTGGGGTCGCACAGAGTCGGACATGACTGAAGCGACTTAGCAGCAGCAGCAGCACAGGAGTAAAAACTGGTACAACTTACTCCTTAGGGCAATTCTGAAATATTAGTCAAACTTACAAATATGTATACCACTTTGACAATGTATCCAACAAAATACTTACAGTTGGGTAAAATGTTTTTAATGTTATTCATTGCATCACTAAGGGCAAAAGGGTGGGCCTTTTATGCAAGATTGGAAACAACAAAAATTCCATTACTAGGAGTCTTAAGTTATGTTGTGTCCATAAAACAAGTACTTTGTGGCCATTAAGAAGAATGAGGAAGTGCTTTATGTACCAATATGGAAGGCTCTCTGAACCATACCACTAGTGAGATGAAAAAAAAAAAGGCAAGGGAATAGTATGCTATCATTTGTGTAAAAAAAGGAGGGAATAAAATACTGCATGTACATATTTCTTTGTATATACATAAAATATCTCAGGAGTTCTATACATATGCACTCAAACAACCAACTTTGGATACCAATGAGAAGAAAAAGTGAATTGCAAGAGAAAAAGAAATGGAAGGGAACTTTTTACCCCACACCCCTTTATATTTTTAAAATTTTAAGCCAAGTGAATCTATGATTGAAAAAAATAAGATAGTTTTCTAATAAGCTTGTTTATTTCAAAGTATGGCTCACCTTAATCTTAGAGCTTTACTTTTATCTAAAGTATATTAATAACATGTATGTAAATATAAAGTGTTATTTAGGAAGAATATGATCAACATGAGAATATTTCTACTTGAAATATATCCTTGAAATAAAGTCTTAATAATTCTGAACAAAACTATTATAGGTACAACCTATAATATAATCTAAGAAATGTAGCAAACTTGCTTTTTAAACAATGTGTACTAAATCACAGAACTTATTTGATATGGGAACAAACAGACTTTTTGGCTTATGTTTTCAAATAAGGTGAATGAGATATACTTAGCCCTATCCTGGAAGAAAATAGTAAATTCAGTTTTTAGATAAAGAATATCACAGAGGCTTCTGACTCTAGGACAAAGACACAGGAGCGCAAAGTGATGGCTGAGTTTGATATACCTAATGAATGGGATAATCTAGCCCAAGCTGATTTCCAGGCAGTGTTAAAATACGACCTGATTTTTGAACAAGAAAAAGTAAATTAAGTAAAAGAACTGGGCAATTAAGGCAAGAGATATTAGAGGAAGAGGAAATAGTGACTGTCAGAAGTTGCAGCATTATGCAATTTTAGAATATTGAACACAAAAAGTAACAAAGGATTAGAAATCGAAATGGCACGGGACACCTTAGGAATAGAGGTATGCTTTCAAAATTCTCAGTGGAGAAAAACCAAATAAAACAAACAAACAAAAAGAAATTAAAACAAAAAACAAAAAGAAAAACAAAACAAAAAAGTCAGTGGAAACCACTTCAACACACTCTATCAACTATGAAGTATGAGGGCATATTAAAGATATTTGCAGGTTAAAAAGAAGAAATCTCAAAATTATTCTTCCCAGCATCTTAAGGCATACTGTACTTTCAAAAATGGTCACAGCACTACTTCTGGTCCCATGTGCTCTCCCAGGGGGGTTCCCAGATGACTCAGTGGTAAAGAATCTGCCTGAAAGGGCAGGAGACATGGCTTCAATCCCTGGGTTGGGAAGATTTCCCTGGAAGAGGGCATGGCAACCCACTCCGGTATTCTTGCCTAGAGAATCCCATGGACAGAGAAGCCTGGCAGACTACAGTCCATGGGGGTCACAAAGAATTGGGCACAAATGAGTGACTGAGCACGCACACATGCTCTTCTAGAACCCTACCACTCCACCATTAAGAAGAAAAGCCTATTTTCTTCCCCTCGAATCGGATCAGGACTCCGTGACTGCCTCAACAAACTGAATGAAGCAGAAGTGACACTGCGCGACTTCAGCAGCTAGGCCAGAGAAGGTGAATATGACTTTCTCATAACTCTTTCAGGATGTTCACCCCAGAAGCCCAGCCATGGTGGTGTGAGGAAGCCCAGGCTGCATCTCGGTATTTCAACTGACCTCCCCAGGTAAGAGCTTCTGATGAGAGCTTGCTGATGGTCAGTAGAACAGAGAAGAGCTCTCTGATGAACCCTTCCTGAATTGAAGAATAATGAGCAAATAAATGTGTTTGCTGTTTTAAGCCATGCCAGTTGATGCCAAAGGTGGAACACAAACAAGCTCTATTAGTACCTAACCAAACTGCAGATTCACAAGGAAAATAAATGCTCATTATTTCAACCACAAGTTTTAGGATAAACTGTTACTCATCCTTAGGAACTTGAACACACCTTTACTTAGGAAGCCACAGGGAGTAAGTAAAGCAAGAAACTAGGAAATAGCCTGAGAAAGAAAAAAACACAGGATGCAGGAAAAGGAGAGTCCCATACAGGAAGGTGGGAAAGGGAAATCCCAGGATGGCAGGACAGCACTTGTACAGTAATTCAGAATGGAGGGGGAAAATGGAGCAATATTTGCAAGGAAAAAATACTGGAACCTCAAGATTACCTGACAGGCTTGATGATGTGAAAAAATTATTTGAATGATATTTTTCAGAGCTGCTGAAAAGAGGTGGGAAATTAAAAACATCAAAGAATACAAAACTGATGGAAAACTGAAGTAATTATTAACTCCAGAGAAATGCAAAAAATTATACCACAACAGAAATGTAATCATTATAAAGTACTTGGCTCAGCAGAAGGGAATATTCTGAGAGCCAATGTAATGAAAGTACCAAACACAAACTTAAGTAAAAATCATAATTTCACAGAGGATGAGGGAAAAGAAAGGTATGTGAAAAATAACTAAAACCTTCATTAATCATGATAGGAAGTCAGTAGATGGTATCTAAAATCAAAGAATCAACAGAGAGCAGTATCTATATATTATTCAGAAAGATGAAGATAAATATTAGACAAGCAGCTAAAAAATAAAATCCAGTTACCTCTGAAAAGTATGAATGTATCTGCCTGTGAAGGTGAGGATGTGGAAAGCAGACTGCCTTTTAACCTTATTTGAATTTTTAAGCTATGCTTTGATTACTCAGATCAAAAGTAAATAAATGTATATACAAACTCTTTTGTTACAAACATACTTACTATGGGAATGCTGTTGAAGCAGGAGCTAAAACTGGAGGATTCTTCCAAAACTCATCCAATAGACTCTGAATAATTTTCCCAAGATCTGAATGCATTGTAAACTAAAAGTAACAGTAATACACAGTGATCGAAATCATTTTCGAAAAAAGATTATATAGTCTCATTAAGATAATTAAACTGTAAAACTTAACCTTACATCCACTTTTATAAGTCAAAAATTAAATGAAAGGCAAAGGATATTATGTCAACTGAACATCCACAACTTACTATAGAAGCAATACCATAAATAAGGTTAAAAGTTTATTTAGTTAATACTGGAGCTGAACTATTTCCACACTTCACTACTGACAGTAATCTGAAGGTTCAAAGGTAAATACTGAGTACACTTAAGTTATAGTCCTTCACGTTAGTGAATCATATACATATTCTAAAAAATGTAAGGCAAATTTGAATTTTAATCCCTTCCTAACTACTATAAAAGATCTACAATGAACCCAAGTTTTAACATCAACAGGTCCTCACCACTGAAAAACAAAAAGCCTCCAAATCAGGATTATCTATTAAGTATAGTGAACATTTTGAAATAAATCATAGCATATACATACATTGCTTACTAATGGGGAGGTAACATACACTCCTTGTTTATCCACTAAGTGATGCCGTATTGGTGGATAAACACTGATCACTGGTTTTTCCTGAGGAAATTGTGGAGGAAGCAATCTGGCAAAAGTAGAACAGAGTTATATAATCATAATTCTAAAACAAAGTTACTTAAAAGCAAATTAAATTTTCACACTTTCATTCAGATTATTCAGTAATTAGTGCTCTATTATGGTTGTTGACTTAACTGAACCTATACAGAAAGACACACTTTGGCAACGAGACTATAATTAATTCAATATAGTAAAACCTTCTTAATGTGGAGTAAGGATAATGTGAATTATAGACTATTCTTCAAACTGGGCCAATAATTGCTTTCAAATACATCACATTATACCAAACTATCCAAAATTTCAGCCAGAAATTATACATTTTTATCAGGTGAACCATGTTATGCCAGTCTGGCTTTTTACTGAACCACAGGTCTTGGCATCTAACTTTCTTGTGGCTTTCCTTCTTTTGAAATGCTGCCAAGAAGTGTTTCACTATACACTGAATTCTTAATGAGCAAGTAGATAAAATAAGAAGTACTAGGGTTGGAATACTGGAGCTGACACCATGCCTTGGTGCTATGCGGCTCTCTTTGAAATGTCTCAATTAACACATCTCTCCCAACTTTGAGGTCAGTCCTATGGTTTCAGCTAATTAACAGTAAATTCTCAGTACCAAAAGGAAAAAGAGTAAAAATCTTAACCCTTTAAGAACTACTGCAAATTTGAAATTAGGGAGTGAAGTCTCCAACAATGCACTTTTACGGGACATGGAACCTTGCAAATCTCTAAAATCTAGATGAATACATCCTTTTAAATTGCCACTCCGTTCCCCTCCTGGCTCAGGGAACTATTGTTGTCAAGAGGGAAACTAGGTCTTTGTTGGCTTCTCCTACTTAGCTGTACCAGGGTGTGTGATGAGAGAGAAAACTACCTTAGGTATATAGTTTAGGCTGTTAAACTACTTTGGCAAAGAGGCAATGAATGGCCTTTGGAGCCCAAACAGTCTGGGTTTCTCTCCTGACTACTGTATTCACTACCTACTTGAATATAATTTGTTTTAGTTTTCAGGGCGGCTGTGACGATTAATAAAGCTCCCATATATTGACATAACACAGCATAATGGTTGGCACTGCTATATATTCACCGTTTAATTTCCACTCATTCAACTAGGATTTAATATGGGATCCCACGTGAAGGTACCTCACTAGGCAATGAAGATCTGACGATGAACAAACATAGTTTCTATCTTCAAGTTAAGTGCATTTTTACTGTACCTCACTCAAACACTTGCTTGAGCAGCCAGCCACCTAATGCAATCTGAGGTAATAATAATTCTTTCACGTTGAAGTCTAATAAATGCACTTAGGGCTAAATGAGTACTAGCAATCACTTTGCCCAAACTTTCCTCTTTATTACTTAATAACCTTAATAATGATTATTATTTTTTACTTTTAATTTTTTTTCTTTAAAAATAATCGGCAGATCAAATTCAACTGTGAACTTGCTGGCTGATGTATTATATTGGTTGCTGAAAACTAGAATATTTTAACTTGTTTCTGATGTAAAGGTGGTTGTTCCTCTAACAGTGTCTGCACACGATCCCTTCCACTGTTTGTTGTTGTCATGCTCACTCTTTCAGCCTGCCTCCAGCGAAGAGTTTAGTGCAAATCAATGAAAGATCTATTACATCTTTGTATTCCATTTCCTCTTTCATGGTTTCTTACCGCAATCTCTATTACAATGACATATTTAAACTTTTTTATTTCACAGAATTGTGTAAGTTTAAGAAACTTTAGATACTAGAAAAGGAAATAAATTCAGCTTACTTTAAACAGCTTACTTCTGACAGTAGCTAAGAAACAAAATGATAAAAAGATTTTTCCAAGTCCTATTCCATGAAAAAACAGGATACAATTCTACTCACATATTAATGTTAATTGTCAGGTTATTTACAGTGAAAGGCAACCTGTATTCCACATCTTTCTGTATTTCAGCTATGCTGTAGGAGAAAATGTGAGAAAAAAAATTTATCCAAAGTTATAAAAACCATTAATGTTAAAAGCAAACATTAAAATTTGTAGAGTCTACTAAAACAACTTCATTTTAATCACAGAATCTAGAGAGCCAATATAACTTGTATCTTGAGGGGGAAATGACCATAGAAAAAATTATCAAATAAGCAGGCAATACTATTTTGAGATATTCTCAGGGGGTTGTGAAGAGACGGAGTTAAGCTGGTGAGGTAAAAAGGCAAAGAACTCTTGTATTAGTGCTACACCGATTACTATTGCTTTATATAATTTATCATTGTGCTGTGCTTAGTCACTCTGTCATGTCTGACTCTTTGTGACCCCCTGGACTTCAGCATGCCAGGCTCCTCTGTCCATGGGGATTCTCCAGGCAAGAGTACTAGAGTGGGTTGCCATGCCCTATTCCAGGGGATCTTCCCAACCCAAGGATCAAATCCAATCTCCCTTATGCAGGTGGATTCTTTACTGTCTGAGCCACCAGGGAAGCAATTTATCATTAGTAGAATCAACTGTAGGCATGAGTTTGAGCAAACTCCGGGAGATAGTGAAGCTGGGCATGTTGCAGTCCATGGGGTTGGAAAGAGTCAGACATGACTTAGCAACTGAACAAGAAGCAATTGCCAAGTCCTCTAGTTAAAACAGGTCAGCAAGAGAAGACCTATGTTCTGACTACAAACCTGCCAATGCCAGCTGTATTGACAGGGCTTTCAGAGTTTAAACTGAGAAGTCTGGATGAGATGTCTCCTACAGCCTTATGATAGATAGAGACAGCTGGCTGCTTTTCAAAACCAAATATTCCCCTTCTTCCTAAATAAGAGAGTCCTGATTTTATTCTGAGCAGCAATATTGTAGCTTTTCTTGTAGCAAGTTGTTGCTACAGGCTTAAGTTCCAGCCAATAAAACACAGTTAAGTTGGGTGAGGTGGAATTTCCAGAAACTCATTTTAAACGGCAACAAAAACTGGTATAGAGTCTATCTGCCCTTCCTGCCTGGCCCTGAAAGACAAACTTCGAACAACCATATTGGACCAGGAGTGACTCTGAGAATCAGAGCCAAACACTAGGGAGAGCTCAGCAGACAGAAGTAGTTTGGGTCCTTAATGGTTATGGAATCAACAAACTGAATTTCTCGTATGCAAGAGAAAAACAAACTTTTATCATGTCACTTTATCAAGTTACTATTTGGGGAGTCTTCATTATTAATACTTGAATATAACTGCCATCTAATAAAAGTTCCCTATACTTTAACATTTTACATTCAGAATTTTTATTAAAAAATTTTTTTTTGGCCATGACCCCTTACCATGTGGAATCTTAAAGCTTCCTGACCCAGGACTGAACACAAATCCCTTGTATTGGAAGGTTGGGATCTTAACCACTGGACTACCAGGCAAGTCCCCAGAATTTTATTTTGATTGCTGGCATGCAATTATTACAAGTATAATCTACCAACCAGATCTTTTGGTGACTCACTTGGAATTCTAACATTTATAATCTTTATAATCTTTCCAAAGGGAAAAATGTTAAGTAGTATTAATGAGTTATGGTTGAAAGGAAGCCTGATATCCAAAAGGACAAGAATCCTTTTCAAGCATGAATACTTTTAAAAGATCTAGCAGTTACATAACTTATTTTTTTTTTTCTTTTGGTTGCTTTAATTGGTAGTTCTGGAAGACCTGTCTTATTTTCCTCATTTTTGGGGGGACGAATCAAGATTGCCCGGGAGAAATATCAGTAATCTCAGATATGCAGATGACACCACCCTTATGGAAGAAAGTGAAGAGGAACTAAAAAGCCTCTTGATGAAAGTGAGAGAGGAGAGTGAAAAAGTTGACTTAAAGCTCAACATTCAGAAAACGAAGATCACGGCATCTGGTCCCATCACTTCATGGCAAATAGATGGGGAAACAGTGGAAACAGTGTCAGACTTTATTTTGGGGGGCTCCAAAATCACTGCAGATGGTGACTGGAGCCATGAAATTAAAAGACGCTTACTCCTTGGAAGGAAAGTTATGACCAACCTAGATAGCATATTCAAAAGCAGACATTACTTTGCCAACATAGGTCAGTCTAGTAAAGGCTATGGTTTTTCCAGTGGTCATGTATGGATGTGAGAGTTGGGCTGTGAAGAAAGCTGAGCACCAAAGAATTGATGCTTTTGAACTGTGGTGTTGGAGAAGACTCTTGAGAGTCCCTTGAACTGCAAGAAGATCCAACCAGTCCATTCTAAAGGAGATCAGTCCTGGGTGTTCATTGGAAGGACTGATGCTGAAGCTGAAACTCCAATACTTTGGCCACTTCATGCAAAGCGTTGACTCATTGGAAAAGACTCTGAAGCTGGGAGGGACTGGGGGCAGGAGGAGAAGGGGACGACAGAGGATGAGATGGCTGGATGGCATCACCTACTCGATGGACATGAGTTTGGGTGAACTCCGGGAGTTGGTGATGGACAGGGAGGCCTGGCATGCTGCGATTCACGGGGTCACAAAGAGTTGGACACGACTGAACAACTGAACTGAACTGATGACTTTTTTTGCCTTCTGATAAAAACCTAGCCTCTCAAATATGTAAATTTCAGGTTGCCTGAAAGGTTCAAGAGTGTTGGGATGGAATTACGGAGAAATCATAGATGTCCCCTCTGACATCTCGTGGACTGAAGTTATGATTGAAGAGAAGAAATAGTTGGGAAAAGACTCAAAATATATTCAGTATTAAGACTAACTTAAAGTTTCTCTTTGGGGATCAGGTTCAGACTAGGATACTAAACAGTTTTCCCAGTTGTATTGATATAAACACTGTGTAATCAATAAAATGGCTTAAGTTTTTTGTTTCTGTTATCTTAGATGTCAATGGTGTCAATGCTTCAGAGGAATACTTATCACAACAGTATCAAAGCCAAGTAGAGCATTTTAGTGACCAAGAGCATATTAGGCTTCAATTAGGCTTCCTGGGGTCAAATCCTTCCTCCACCATTTACTTGTGTGATCACAATCTACCTAAGCCTTATCTCTCACATGGTAAATGGGGATGTTAAAAATACCCATCTTGCTAAAAGTGTTGTTAGATTAAGTGAGATAATGCAGGTAAAGCCCTCCCCATATAATACCATAATTGTTCAATATATTTTAGCATCATTAAGCAAACATTTAACATACATATCTAAGTTGGAGCCTGTCTAAATTTGTAGTACTGAAGTGTTAAGTCATTTTTTCAGACACTGTCTTTTTATAGAAAACAAAGTGAATTTGATTAAAATAATTTTTGGCTAGAAGTGTTCATTGTCCCCATAATTATGTTGCCCTTCTCCAGGGGTTTTCCTGAACCCCGAGATCAAACCCAAGTCTCCTACATTGCAGGTGGATTCTTTACCATCTGAACCACCAAGGAAGTCAAAGGTAGTATTCGTAATATTAACGAGAACTGAATCATCATTAACAATTCCAAAACAGGTTAGCCATGGCAACTGATGGGTTGAGGACATGCTGCCCCTAAATGTGGCACCTTGGCATCTTCAATATTTTAAACTGAAGGAATATAAGAAAAAAGCAGAAACAGGAAAGTTACTCTGACCTTCTCCCTCCTTATCTTTCTTTCTTAAAACAGAAAATAGGTCTTAAGACCTCATTAAGAGGTGCCCACCCTACACCAAGAGGAAGGAGCATCTGAATCTCAGAAGACACAGGGACAGTGAAAGAACCTAAGAAGCCGGACTTGCTAAGGCATCATTGTTCCCTGCAACATGGCCCCCGCCCCTCCCACTTACTACAATTACAAGCATGCTTCATCTTATTGTGCTTCACTGATACTGATGGTTAGTGTTTTTTAGCAATAAAGTATTTTTAATTAGAATACATACATTGGTGTTAAGACATAATGCTACTGCACACTTAATAAACTACAGTATAATGTATAAATTACAGTATAATGTAAAAATAACTTTTATATCTACTGGGAAACCCAATAACTCATGTGACATGCTTCACTGCAACACAGATCTTCCCTGGTGGCTCAAACAGTACAGAATCTGCCTGCAATGTGGGAAACCTGGGTTCAATCCCTGGGTCGGGAAGATCCGCTGGAGAAGGGCATGACAACCCACTCCAGTATTCTGGCCTGGAGAATCCCATGGACAGAGGAGCCTGGCGGGCCACATCTGTGGGGTCGCAAAGGTGGCAAAGGACAGGCCTGAAGCGAATGAGCACGCATGCACACTGGCACTCAGCTGGCAGTATCACTAAGGCGTGCTGTGCACTCCTTAACCCACCACATCCCTCCACAACTGTCACCACGACTTTCATCAAGCCCAGTATAAAATGCTCAGTTCTGTTTCTCTGGCTCTTCATTTCCTTTTGAAGATCTCCCTGATATGTAAACTCACATGAAATTTGTGTACTTTTCTCCTATTAATCTTTAGTTGGTTTAATTTTCAGGCCCAACCCTAAGAGCAAGAGCATCAAGGAAAGCTGCTTTCTTCTCTACATTAGTTGTGTTAGATAAAATGGCAGATGCTTGTTCTACTTAATTAAAACAAGAATCATTCCCTGAATCTTTATCACAAATGTGATTTTGCATTTTTTGCTATTTCAAGTAGCTTTTTAAAAACTTATTCCAAAAATAATTCTTTCTCAACAGGGAAAAAAATTATTTTTCCAAATCAGTAAATGTTATTTTACAAGAGTTTTAAACGTCTACATAATGTTCTAATATATTGTTTAACCTATTCTGTACCATTAAATACTGAAACTAAGCAGGCCCCTGGGGGTTCCTGGGCATGGAAGCCTTTCTAAGTCCCCACACTTCTGGTTTGTAGGAATAGACTCCAGTCTCCATGACCTTGAAAGGGCAAATTCAAACAGTTGCTAATCAGGGATGGGAGGAGACAAGGGAGGAGACAAGGGAGGAGACTGCCCCCCACCTCACCCACCCCCAGGCCAGACTAAAGGCATGGGTGTACACAGCTCCTTACAAGCAACTCTGCCCTTGAACACGCTTTAAAACCTTTCAACAAATCGTCCCAGGTTGGGACACACAGCTTTCCAGGGCACAGGCGGGCTGTGTCTCCCTTTGCCTGGCAAAGTAATAAAGCTATTCTTTTCTATTTCAGCCAAAACTCTGTCTCAGATTTTATTCCGATTGATGCACAGAGGCTGAGTTTTCAGCATCAATATTTAGATTGTTTCCAAGTTTACTGCTATAAACCATGCTTTGATAAACATTCTTACAGTCATATCTTTACACTGACAGGTAGTACTCTTTGGATGTAAACACACATATGTGTTCTAAAGTAATACTGCAATCTCACCAGAGAAAATTTAAATGATCTTCTGTTAATAATTTTATTCTCTAGGTTCTCTGAGAAAAGTGAATTATTATGGTTTTATTTCAGCAACTCTGAGTCTGTTCTGGACTCAAGAAAGCTGAGACAGCTAACTTTTGTCAGAATGTGTGGTTAACTGGCATCCACTCTACTTTTGACAGCCCCTAAAACCATACGTAAACAGACCTTGAAATGCAAGACACACTAGCTATGGTTGGGATCCCTTTCACAGAAGAATCATTTATCTCCTCACTTTATATTTTGTGTAAACCTGGATTCTGTAACTAAGACTAGGTTCAGCTGAACAGCTACCATGCATTCAGCACCTGCATCTCCCAAGGAAATGGAAACAGCGTGGTCCCGTCTGTTTTCTCAGTCACCAACTGACTGAAAAAGATCAAGACTCTGATTCCATCATTTCCCCTTGTTTAACTCAAGGAAGGGTTTTAGGTGATCCTTGTCGATAAAAGGTTTAGATGCTTAGATAAAGACATTAGACAATTTCCCTCTCCCATTTAAATCTCCAGGAAATACTGAAACTGACTTTTAAGAAGCAAATCTATATAACAGTGCTGGAAAGTAAAGGGTTCCATACATACACTGACAACGAACTCTGAGGAATCTTAGAAAGATAAAAGATTAAAAAAGGATGAGATTAAAGGAAAAGATAAGTGTTTAAAAAAAATTAAATATAGGAACTAATGACAACCCCCAAACATAAGACCAATGCAAAGCTGAAGCCCTTGAACCAGGTCACGGCAAATCTGAGTGTGGAAGGTGGGGCAGGAGCCCCTCTCTGAGTAGACAGTGAGAAGAAGCCTGGAGCAGCAGGAAGTTAGAGCTCTCTCCTGGTGTCCGGCCTGTTTCAACCTGCAGACAACCGTTCTGTCTGCCCCAGAAATCCATGGGGAGGGAGCCTCTAAGGGGGCAGCACCTCAGGAAGCTCCTGACTCCCAGGAGCCTCCATCTCCAAAAGACAACTATCAGCTTGCCCCAGGACAAAGCAAGTCATTCTTCCTCACCTATCAACTGAGGCAGGCCAGGATACACAGAACTAAAGACCCACAAACAAGACTACAAGGAATCTTACATACAGAGAAGGTTTGAACAAAACAAAAGCATTAGAGGCATGCACCAAACTCAACAAGCTCCACACACAAAAACTCAAAGATACAGAATTAGAGGAGCAAACAGAAGACTATAAATTTGTTACAATATCCTCAGGGGAACAAAAGAAAACAGCACTTGAGTTACCAGTCCAAGCCTGTACTATTCTGCGCAGGACAGGACAATAAATCCAGAGACAGTTGCTAGGGCAAGGAATAGACTTTATTTGGAAAGCCAGTGAACCAAGAGGATGGTAGACTCATGTACCAAAAGTACCATCTTGCCTGAGGAAGAGTTCAGGTTTCTTTTATATTAAACAGGAAGGGAGTACAGTCAAGTATTTCCTGTTTCCGGTCAGCCTCCAGTGGGGAGGTGCTAATTTCCTCCTTCCTGAAGGCACTCACAGGTGGGCCTCATCAGGCCTTAATGCTGATTACTTGGGAGGCAGGGTTTCTAGGAATGGACCATTATGTGTAGTTGAAGTTTACAGGCAACAACCCTTTATTAATTAACTTGTAATAGAATACAAAAGCTCTTCCCTATTACATTGCCTTCACACACACACACCAGCTGATATGAAGTGAATAATTAAGAAACTTGAAATTTAAAATAAATAGTTGAATAGATGGCTCATTGCTCTGTTTGGAAGATGCTTCATACTGTACCCTACTCCTGGAGAATGCTGAGGCATGTTAGCATAAAGCCTTTTAGAAATTCTAGAGTACTCAATTTTGTTTTCTGTATCTATTTGACACAGACCACTTATTTCATAGCTATTTTTGAAACACTGCTCTTTAGAAGACACTGGATAATGACAGAGATGCTATAGGAACACAGGAGAAAGAACTTAACCTAAACAGGGGTGGGGGAAATGAGGTCTTTGGGGGAAAAATAGTATCTGAGCTACATTTAAAAGTCAGATAAGAGTTAACCCCAGGAAACAGAACCAAGGAAATGAAGTGTACATTCCAGACAGAGGAGGACAATTAGAAAAGCTTCAGTAGGAAATAACACTGGGTCTCTAAAAGTCTCTGTATCTTTTGCCATTAAAGAAACTTCACATTGTGTGTGCTGACACCTTTTCATGAGTCACATCACTTATATTCTGTGACAACCAGGCATTAAGCTAAAGAAGCTGGCAAGAGTTAGGAAGCCACTGAAAAGAACAACATCATCAAACTCAAATTTTAAAGATTACTCTGGCACCCATGTGGAAGAGAAAAGGGAATAAGATGGAGGCAGAGAGAACAGCATGATGCAGTGGTAACACAGATGACTAAGTGAAAACAGGATGACCAGGTTTCTGGCTTAGGTGAGCAGGCAGGAGAGACAGCTTGGAAGAAATTCAGAAGTAGGAGGCAAAAAGTAGATGTAGTCAGACTCAACTAGCAATGGAGAAATGATTACCTGTGTGGTAACTTTTTTTTTTTAAGCAGGTATGGATCGATACTACTATGTGGAAAATTAACTAGAAAGAACACTTGACTGTTACTATCTATTTAGGAAAAGTATTCTTAAATTGTAACATGCTTTATTGTGTCATATACTCGACAACTGTAACTTTTAATCACTGGTTATAGATTATATGACAACGTACCAAATTAAAATTCCCTTAATTATGGGATCGTTCGCTATACATTATTTTTAAGTTCACTGTTAGGAGTTCAAATTTATAGAGTCAAAATATTGACATTCTGTAGGTTTCTGCAGCTTCAATAAGCTGTCATAGCAGATTCTTGTAGGATTTTTTATTGCAACAAGTTAAGGTGATTTTTCTTTCACAAGGAAGTTTTATTCTTACATAACTTATGTTGCCAGATCTTTCTATTTTGAATGAAAAGTTGGAGGGGACAAAGTCTGTATGAGAAATCTTTGTATTTGCTGCTAAACTGCTGTGAACCTACAACTACTCTAAATAATAAAATCTATTTTTTAAAAGTTGGAAATTTGGATATTTTAATGAAAAAAATCTCACACTATGTTGACAACAGATCCATTAAAAAAAAATACAGCACTGAACTGGTTAAAACATATACACATATCCTCTCATTACAAACTTTTTGTGTTGTAAAGTCTGTATGTGAGTCCTTTTGAGCTGACAGTAAAAACTACAAGAAAGAAAGATTTGGAATCTGGGCTTACTCAGAAACACATGAGTTTACAGGAGACAGCCTTATACCTGAGAGCAGGGGTTAAACTAAATAGCTATAGGGTACAAAACTATACAGCAGCAGACTCTCCAAAGAAGTCACAGACTTTTTAAAGATTTGGGTAATCAGAAAGAATATCCAAGGACTGGTGCAAAAGAAAATTTCAAAATGATGTGTATAGACTATGTAGATAGTCTATTGTATTTAAGATACAATTATATCTTAATTGTATCTTAAAAATCTTCAAGATACAAATATAAAATAGCTGGCATTTATAGATACATTTTAGGGTGTGTCAGATAATATTCTAGTCTCTCTACATGTATTGTCTGAAACCTTTCAAAATTAAATTTTACACTTCATTTATGAAGAAAAACTCTCTGGAATGGACTTGCTTTCTGAATGGAAAGTCAGAAGTAGCCCTGCCAGAGACAAATGGAGATCTGTGAGCGATTCATTAACAAGCTGGCTAGATCCAAGTAGGCTATGAGGCAAAGGTTGCAGGCACATTGATACCATGCAGTGGAAAGAAGGAATACAATCTGTTACCTGCTTACTGTGTGTCAGAAACTCTAATAAATGTTTATACATATTACTTAAATATCAACAATTCTACAGGATAAAAATCCCAATTCCTGATTTTACAGATGGGAACTAAAGCTTAGAGTTCACCTAAGTCATTAATGTATTATGATGTGATGTCATTAATTTTTGCTTGTTTGCATTTATTTTCTTCAAATTCATTTTGTCTAGCATCCCATATCAGAGTGAAAAAGAAGAAAGCAATTCCGATAAATATAATAACTCCCAAATTAGATTTTCTTTTTGAATATAAAATAGCACCAGAATTACCACATAACAGATTATTAAAATGAGAAGTCCTTTATTTGAGAGAGCTGATATCCCGAAGTAAAAGGTAACAAAGACACTATTTGTATAACTTTGAATCTTTGCAGTTAATTACAGACAATACCATTCACAGCACAGCTTCAGGCTATTGTTTCAGAGCTAAGGAAGTAAAGTAATAAAGAAGCTAATGAGAGAGGAAAAACCAGGATAGTTAGGATGGTAACTGTTGATTTACCATCAGATTCTGGTATTTTCTGGCTGTCAGGTACAGTGCAGGGAGATACCTAACAGCTTCAATTCTAAAGAATCTTTAAATACTGGGATTGGTGTGTATCAATGGGGATAGTTTCAGCTACAAGTAATAGAAAAATCAGTTCGAACGTGTGATTTGTATGTATAATACAAATGTATATGTATAATCTCATACAGACAGGAGTCTAGAGGCAGAAAGGTTCCAGGCCTGGTTAACTCAGTATCACAATATCATCACAGACTTTCCATCTTTCTACTCTACCACATCCAGTAGTCAGCCTTCCTTCCTTCATGATCCAAGCAGTTCCAGGCATCCCATGTAACACAATACCCCAAAACAGAAAGAGGCATTTCCTTTTAGACATCTCTATTACTAAGAAAAATGTTTCATGTAGCTCCCCAAAAGACTTCTTCTCCAACTCCGCTGACCAAGATTAGGTTAAGTTTCTGACAATAACTAGCAGTGGGAATAAGCCCATCATCACTGGAGTAAACAATCACTATTTACCCATAGAGACTGAAGGGGCTTGGCCTCCATTAAAGAAGTGGGCCTGCAGACCAGGAACCCAAAAAGGTAATATTCTTCCAAGAAATCAGAAGTATGGAGTTAAATGGGAAATCAAGTGTGACTTAAAGCTTCTTTAGGAAGTACAAGAAACAACAGAATTAGTTCTACTCTTGCCCCAAAAAGTCAGGAAATATAGTGGTAAGTTGAATATTATGATGACTGTTACTTAGAAAGTGGCATATATTACTTCAGCCTAGTAATCTACATAACTTTCAGTTTCCATTTTCAGAGCAGACAGAAACATGCTACCATATAACAATTTTTTGGTCATCATTATGACAGTGTTTCATTTGCCCTGCCTCACCATTAAGACTTAAAGAGAATTTCTTGAAGTAACTAAAAAAGAAGTTTAAATTAGGGGAAGGGAATTAAAGAGACTCTTTCCTGATACGGGATTTTTTTGAATTATAAGTAGTTAAAAGAAAATAGAAGTTGGAAGGTAGATGAGAGAATAGGGTGGGGAAAGGTTACTGAGAAGAAAAAAAGTGAGACACTGAGGGCAGAAAAAGAGCTGCTGATCCTGTAAATGGAGAAGGGACAGAGTATGAAACATGAGGCAGAGGGGTGGAGTGCAACAATACATTAATATTCATAATTGAAGAAGTTCTGCAGTATTCATTAAAATACCATTTTAAACAGTCTTTCAACTTTTACAGAGTGCATTTTCAGAATAACCAATTGCAGTGTCTTTTTGTACAAAAATCTTTAAGTTGTAGTATTGAATTTGGTTACTCAAGCAACATACTGTCAGATACTGCACAGATGTTTCATTTTTACCTGCTAGTTTTAAAATGTATGTCATAACTTAAAAGGGCAAACTTAACAAGAATAGGTGAAATTTTTTTCTGGGACCATACCATTCTTTAAAAACTGCCATGTACATGACCTACTTCATTGTCACCAGAATTATCCAAGTATAGTTTATAAATGTGAACTATTTCAATAAAAACTTCAAGTATTTTTTATAAAAGAAATTATAAGAATCAAAGCAATTAAAGGTAGCTGTTCATAAAATATCACAAAATACTGTAGATAATGTCACATGTCTAATTATATATCCATAATTTCTGGCTCAAAAAAAAATTACAAACAAAATAGATCCTTTCTGCTTTTGACTCAGGGTATTTACTGATCCTCTTAAGCTAATTACAGAATTCCTTAGATTAGCAATTCCTGCCTTCAACTCTAACTTTGTTTGGGAGACACACATAGAAAAATACACAATACATTTCACATCACTTTCCTTATTTACCAGCCTCAGCAGCAAGGGACTTTGGAGTATTTGAAAATTCAACTCCAACCTCAAAGAATAAAATTTGCCATCTGTGAGAATATCTAACAGAATATCCTAAAGGCTTAAAAGCAATTAATTCCAAAGGTATGGTTCTAGAAAGTATTTTGGCAATTGTAAACAAACGGCCTTCCAAAGTGAGAACTTTTGTTATGTTTATTAAAAAGGAGTATCCTTAATTTATAAACATATTTTGTAAAAGTGACTCTTACAGGTCAGTAGAGAAAACCAGAGTCAGATTGACTTTTAAGAACTCTACGAACTTAATTTTCCAAAAAGAAAGCTACCATTACATCAAACACCATGCTATTCGTTCCTGTTTAATACCACAAATTCTCACCTTTCTAAAGTTCTGAACAGCAGAACAATTGAGAAAAAGAACCAAAGGAAAAAAAAAAGAAAAGAAAAAGAACCAAGGAACACCTGAAGTTCAATCAGCAACAGGCCTCACTAAAGCCAACCGATTTTGCAATGATTTTTTTCTTTTAACAATACACCTAAATTTAAAACTATTCCATACTATAACTTGTTTAGAAAAAAATTAGTATAACACATAAAATGGCTCCTAGAATTAACCAATTTTAATATCTCAAGATGTATTTCAAATATATGAATAGTCTATTAAGATGCAGATATCTTTCCATTAAAATACATGCTGACACACGTAAATATAGTTGCATAATTCATATGAAGAGGCTGTTCTAATTTTTAAAACCACTAGAGGTCACAGATACCTGCAATAAAAACAGCTGAAATAATCTGAATTGCAAAATATTTCTAACCTGACCACGCTGAAAATGAACAAAACGAAACAAAAACAACGCCAGCAGAACAATCAAAATGACTTGAAGGTAATTCCTGAGTGTAGGAACAAGAATCTCAAAGTGAGAAATGAACCCACTGATAGTTACCAGCTGCGGGGAGGTGGGTTAGAATGAACAGGGTAAATCTATTAGAGACTTAAGAGGATTGAGTACGTTACTCCCAGAAGAGAACTCACTTATGAAAACTTTGTTTTCCCCTTCCTTTGGGGTTCAAAGTTTTTTCTCCAAAAATAGTCCACTATTCGTGAAACTTGAATTGCGAAGAGTAATCTCCTTTTTAGCCAAGTATAGTATTTTAACAATTCGGCCAACGCGGCAAACAGGTGGGTAAAAGGAAATGGTGAGGAAGCCGGGCAAAGCAAGGCACACTGCAGACAAGACAGGAGACAGACTGCAGCCGGCAGCGGTGTGTCCGGGGAGATGAGGGAAGTCGGAATTAGGGGAGCTGAGCAGTGGTGGGGGCGGGAGCGGGGGAAAGGGCGTCCCGGAAGAAATCCTGAATGTGGGTCAGGGACGGGAGAGCAAGCGTGAGACCCAGGACCAAGAGAGATATGTCCAAAAAAAAGGGCGGCAGCTGGCGGGAGTCGGCCTGAGGAGCTGCGAGTGTGGTTAGCACCAGCCCGCCCTCCCGCCCTACTTTCTTCCTTCGGTCGGAGAGGCAGCGGCCAGTCACCTGGAGTGTGAGTTCCGGAGGGACTCGATCAGGCGCTGCTTCTGCTGCTGGAGGCTGGTGAGACCACCGGGGGACCCAGCTGCGGAGGAGGAGGCGCTCTTGGTCAGGGGGAAGAGCCAGCTCATCCTCCACGGGTCCCCGGGCCGAGGCCCCAGAAGGCTCTGGCCTGCTTCTCCCAGCGGCTCAGCCCGGCGGTTCTCCAGCGACAGAGGAGGAGCGGGCAGGGACGGCCCGGCCCAAGTGCTGGGCAGCCGCGTCTTCTCTAAGCCGGCCCGGCGGGGGGTCCTCGGGGCCGGGGGGGCATGCTACTGTCAGCGCAGCAGCTGAAGAGAAGGGAACTCGCAGCTCGAGGCTGGCGGTCCGCGGCCCTGACGCCCCAACCAGCCAGACAGCCCGACCGCTTTAACTCTCCACCGCTTCAGCCTCCGTCACCTGCGTGCCCCGCCCCCTCTGCGGATGGCGTCATCATCCGGCGCCCCCGCCCGGACGCGCGAGAAGCGACAGCGCAGCGCGGTGCGGCGAAGCTTCGGCTCCCCTTTCCCCCTTGCCGGGCGAGCGGTGTCTATGGGGCACCCGCCGCTGCCCCCGCCGCTACCGCCACCGCCGCTGCCGCCGCTGGGTGCTGTCTCTATGGCGAGGAGGAAGAGGAGGAGCGCGAGCTCAGCGACACAAGTAGATCTCGCGTCTACCTCAGACTTGGGGGGGGGGGGGGGGCGGGTTGGGGAAGTAGGAAGGGGGCGGGAACGACGAACCTGAGAGGGCGCGCGATGGCGCCAGCTGGAGCGCGGCGGGCGCAGGGACGGGCCGGGCGGCGAGTGGCGGGGGGGAAGGTACTTGGGGCTGGGGGGTCTGTCGAGGGGGTGGCGCGGGGTGATGACGCGAAGGCTTTGTACCTGGGGCTTCAGTGGTGCGGGACGGAAATTGGGAGTGGAGGGCGGTGGCCTAGACCGTCAGCTCCTCGCAGTTCTTCTCGCGGCGGGGCTTGGGATTCAATCGGGTTCCAGTCAGTGGTTATCAGCAGCCTTCGCGCTGGCTCTTTGCCAGGGAAGAGAGTTATCTGTGACTTGAATCTGTCTGTACTGTCCTCGCGTTTCGTTGGGAACCCGCTGTTCGGAGTTGGCTACCTCCAGTAACGAGAAGGCCTCTGGTGCCTCTTCAGGTCTTCTGGAAGTGTAGTAGAGAGCGAGGTGGAGGAAAGCAATGTTCAACGACAGGGCCTTTCCAAATTTTGTGTGTGTGTGTGTGTCTGTGTGTGTGTAACCGAGTGAAGTGGGTTATAAAGGGAGTAGCCCTTCGATCTTTGGTTTCTGTTCTTAGAGCACTCGAGGTTACATTTGTGACTATAGAGTTATAAGAAGAGGTCACAGCTCCCTTTTACACTTGTCTGTTGTGGTTTTTTCAAACTTGTGTGAAAAGCGAAAGAGGATCTGGAATTTCCCCGCTTCAGAACCAAAATGTTGGTCTGTACTGTTACCATGAAACCTGTGTTTGTAAGAACCAGAAACGTGATATGTGTGTTTGGTAACCAGGGAAAATGCTCGGATTTTTAGGAAATTAGAAAGAGTTTGAAATGCAGAGACTGTCGCTTCCCTTCTTTTTCCCATCAGCAGTTACAGACATTGAAACAGTTTCTGTGGCTATTTATTGCTCAGAAAGAACTTTTTAAAAGAAAAAAATTATTTACTTTTGGCCCCTCTCATCTGACCTAAATAAATTCTGGTAAATTTTGTAGTTAAACCAGACTTTGAATGTTCAGTTAGGAATAAAAGCAAGTACCTTTGCCCTAGTAACATCTGATCTTGTCACGTGTATCAGTATGTGACTTTTCATGTTTACCTGAAAAGGGATGTCTTTATAAAAGTTTTATTCAGAGAGTGAGTTGAATTCAGAGAAATTTTTAATTAATGGAAAGTTTTTAAAAATGATTAGTGTGTATGCAGAAAACAGTTTTTACCTAACATTAGAACCAGGAAACCTGTGTTGTCCTTTTCCTCCTACTGACTTTAGACAAGTCACGTCCTAAACTTTGATTTTCTCATAAATCAAAGACCTCAAATAAATATCTCTTAGGTTTCTATCACCTCATTCTGTGATTCAGATTCCTGGTATAACTGATTCTTATTTTGCAGGTACATAAATAAAGGATAAAGTATTTACAGAACAAATCTTCAATCAAGTATAACATTTTGATGCTTGGCAGCTAAACTCCTTGTGCCCTCACTATGCCAGCAGCAACTGTAGATCATAGCCAAAGAATTTGTGAAGTTTGGGCTTGCAACCTGGATGAAGAGATGAAGAAAATTCGTCAAGTTATCCGAAAATATAATTACGTTGCTATGGTATGCCTATGAGCAAAATCTTTAAAATGCCTTTTATGAAAGAGGATTTTAAAACATCTTGAATTCAACCCTTCTGGTTGATTTTTTTTCTAGGTATTTAATGAAAATAATTTTGTCAATGACCTCCCAACTGAAGACCACCAAGAACACACCAGTAATGTGACAAGTTGGGTTTCTTACTCATTGCATTGAGGGAAAATGCATTCTTAGTACCATGGGGTTATTTGCATAAGCTAGTGTTGGAAAGACCTAGGAATTGGGGTGTGTGGCAGTGGTTTTAGGGAGTGAAGAAGTGGGGCTCAAGCTGGGGTAATTCCACGATAGGATATCTTAATGAGTCTCAACTAGAATGAGAGAAGACTAGAGTGAGGCTAAAGCTGTAAAGAAGCAACAGTCACTCATTATTTAAGATAGAAGGAGGTTTGATCATGTTTATGGTTTGGACAGTGTGTGTGTTTTTGCATATGTTCAGTTATGATTACAGACTGGCCTTGTCTGATATTACGGTGTTTAATTGTTTATATTCAGCAGAAGACCCATTGGGACCTAGCTGTGAATGCCAGGTCTGCTCCTAGCAACACTAAGGCCTGATACTAATACCAGATGGAGCTCCTAGATGTCTTTCTCAAACAAAAAAATTCAGATCTCCCAATGAAGCATTGTTGATCTGTAGTTTTTTGTTTGTTTTTTAATTACCAGTGGAGTTCCGTGAACACACTGTGTTGTTGTTAATCATTTCTAGTTTTGCATATACTGTTCACTCTGCCTAGCCTGTCTATTCAATTAACTAGTTTTTTTGGTTCTTGGGCACTGTCTGTTTTGACTTCTCTACTGTATTCTAGATATTAGCTTCGAGAAGAAAGAGCTTAGTATCTTAATCATCCTTTCTCCCCCCAACACTTAGCATGATACGTAGCATCCAATAAAGTGGTTGTTGAGTTTGACTGAATTTAGAAAAGTTTCCCTTTCTCTCCTTCATAAGAATTGAAATTTAGGTTTTGTTCTTAGTTTCTTAATTTGAATTTTACTACTAAAATGACATGTTTATTTTCTTAGCACATTTAATACAAATAAATAAATATGCTTCTTTTGGGAGGGGCAGGTTGGTTGGTTAAAATATGAATATTTGAATGTACACAGATAATGTCCTATTTAATAGATGTATTTTCTTATCCATAATTAGAATGAAGTTATTTTTTCCAGTAGAAATTCATAGTGATCATTTATTTCTCAAATGAAAGCAGTGACGACTTTAGACATGTGATAGCATTCTACAGGAATGAGTGGTGGCATGCAGTCTTTAAGCGTGTGCTTTCTCTGGAGTGTAGAGAGTATTGTTTTAGGCCAAGAAAGTAGGAGGGTTTTGGTATTTATCTAAATGCTAATTCAGAAAAGCAATTAAAAAGTATGGTACAAAAAAAAATAAATAAATAAATAAAAAATAAAAAAATAAAAAGTATGGTACATTTTCTAGTCTTTTTAACCGTCTTCATTGGTTTTAATATTACAGTACTGCTAGCATAGTTTCACATACTTGTTGAAAAACATGAATTTGTAATTTTCTTTTTCTTCCTTCCTCGGGAATAGAGTACTTAGTTGCATTTATTATGTGTACATTATACATGGTAATTTTTACTGATATGATATTTAAAGTAAGATGAAGTCATTAAGTTTGTGGTTTTATCGTTTTAAAAAGTAATACTCTTCTAGTTAAAAGGTACATTGTAATTGAACATGAATTGTGTAGAATATCACCCCAACAATGTGTACTCAAAATTAATTATTCTAGGAATTTTTGGATTGTGGTTTCGACCGTTTAGTAAGTAATGACCCTTAAAACTATTTTACAGGACACCGAGTTTCCAGGCGTGGTTGCAAGACCCATTGGAGAATTCAGGAGCAATGCTGACTATCAGTACCAACTGTTGCGGTGTAATGTAGACTTGTTGAAGATAATTCAGCTAGGACTGACATTTATGAATGAGCAAGGAGAATACCCACCAGGAACTTCAACTTGGCAGTTTAACTTTAAATTTAATTTGACGTAAGTAGGAAATAAATTTAACCCAAACTTGTTTTTTTTTAGTTTAATTTTAGACATTGATTTCCATCAGGTACAACAAATGAAATTTGGTATTGCTACCCTGGAAATATTTAAAACCTAAAATTTCAAAACTTTATGTTTCTTCTTTTTATTATGGGACAAAAAAAAAATCAGGATAAAGAAGACTTAAATTCAGATACTTTGAGTTTTAGAGCTGTTATTTTAAAAGCATAACTGCCACTATTTTGAAATTTGGAAAACTGGGTTTTGAAAATATTTTTTGATAGAAAAAAGATAACTTTACAACATTAATTTTGCTTTCAAACTTTGTGTGCAATTTGAAATATATATGTCTTTGTTGTAAAAGTTATCCTTCTCATGAAGAGATTCTTATTATGGTCATAGTCCATTGTGTGAATAGAAGGCTCATCAGAGGTGATAATAAGATCATTCCTAGAAACTTGGGTGCATTTTCCTTTCAAATCAGTTATTGGGTCAGCCCAGCCCACAGAACCACTTACAGGTTACATATGGGAGAAGTATTAGTATCCTTGAGCCTGGTGTTTCTTTTAGGAAACAATTTGGAATCTGAATTCTAACTCAAGTCCTGGGTCACAACCCAGTTTCTTTACTTACAGTACTTCTGTATAATTGCTAAGAGTAGTCTTGATAGCTTAGGGAAGTTTCCAGTGTTTTGGGGTGAGGACAGATTGTTTACAAACTGTTAGATGGGGAAATGCTGAATACATTTTGAGTATGTTACTATACTGCAGTATCCTTCTGTTTGACAGTCTCTGCTTGTTTCATATGATCTTATATCCAATTTGCAAAATAGTAAATGAAGCTGTAGGACAATTAATGGTGGTAGTGGTGGTGGTGGTCAGTCCCTTCAGTCTTGTTCAACTCATTGTGACCCCACGGACTGTAGCCCACCAGGCTCCTCTATCTGTGAGAGTCTCTAGGCAAGAATACTGGAGTGGGTAGCCATTTGCTTCTCCAGGGGTGTCTTCCTGATCCAGGGATCAAACCCAGGTTTCCTACATTTCAAGTGAATTCTTTATCATCTGAGCCACTAGAGAAGCCCCAGTTGATGGTAGTGCCGTTTAAGGACCTCTGTTCTCTGTAGTGTGATCCTTAGCATATATAAGATCTAAAGACAAGCAGGGCTGATGAGCTTAGAGGATAGTGTTGTCAATGGTGTAATAGTATGGCTTCTAATTGCATTATGTTTAGCCTGACTCTGTTTTCACTCTTTTGGATTTAATAATATACTCTCCACAACTTTGTCAAGGGTGAAAGGTACTTATCTCTATTTAAACTGATAATAACCTTGTATAAGTCCTTTAATTCTGAAAATTCCCTTTTATCTTTTTCCCGAAAGGTAACCCTTTTTAAAATCGGTTCTCTACCATTTCATTTGCTCTGTGTTACTTTTTTCCCAAGCTGATCATCAGAACATTGTTCTGTACTAAGGTAGTGCTATGATCTCAGTATGTGAGTAGGAGGTGACCTATCAGGGTCTCAGTTTTGGTAAAATAGACATTTTTCCTTTCTAGAAACATCTTTGTTCTTATAACAACTGCTTTGTTACTGCGTTTTTTGAAAGACATTTTTCTTCTCGTACATTTTTTCTCATACAGAAAAACTCATGCTGTAGTTGATTGCTGCCATTCATCCTAATGTTAATATCTTGAGAGACCTTTAAGGATGTAGTGAAAAATATTATTTAAATAGAAAGGGTCAGTTGTAAAACCAGTTCTACCTAATGTGAAGAAAGAACACCATGAATCTTGGATATTTTGAAGAAAGATGAAAATTGACTTTTATTGAGTTCCTAGAATGAATGTGTCAGCAGTGGTGCTAGGTCCCAGGGACATAATGTTGAGGAAAGTTGGTCATGGTCATTATAACTCTTCTGCCTGCTTTCTATTGCTGAAATCCAAGAATTAGAACTGTTAGGTACTGATCAGTGTTTGGGAATTTGCTCTAAAGTGAATTTAGACTTGATACATACATGAAAATTAAAGTAGAATATGATATTTGATCATAAAACACCAGAGTACTCATCCAGGTCTCTCTCCTGGAGATGGTGATCCAGTATGTCCAGGTGTGGCACTTGTGAATCCATATTGTTGACAAGTTAATGTGAGTGATTATTATCATTGGGCATTTGGGAAATACTGATTTAAATAGTGCAGTACTCCCTGGTAATATACCATTGAACAAAACAGACAAAAATCATTGCCCTCTTCAAGCTTAAATTATGATTAAGAGAGAGATCATAAAAGTAAAGTGAGCATATGGCCCAGAAAATGTGAGCCTGGAGAAGGAGTCTCTTATGCCTTTGGTTGGTTATAGTTGCTAGAGAATGTCTCTTAGTGAGCATCTGGGCATGATGAGTGAGATTCTACTTGTTTAAAGTACATGTTTTTGTATAACAAGGACAGTAATATCTGTTGTGTAATTGAAAAAACTTGAATTGGGTTTATTCAGATATCCTTTCGAAAGAGTTTTTTGGCATAATTTTCCAGGGAATTTTGACTTAAGATTAATTGTTGCAATTCCTATTTTTAAATACTTCATTTGCTAGTTTTATTACTTTTCAAAGGCAATATTCCTTTTGCCTTAGTTTTATTAAAACTTTTATAGAACTTTCTTTTGCTAAGTGGTAGAAATCAGTATTCTCACAATTTTCAAAGTAAATAGAAACATCCAGGGGCACTGCATGAAATACTTTCCATTCTTGGAAACATACCTTCATTTTGATCACTTTTTTGATTTAATATAGTATTTTGGATACCTGCGTGCTTGTGCTTATAGATATTAAAGATGGTTTTCTTTTTGGCTTAAGTAAAATCTTGAAAGATTGGCTTATGTTTAGATTTCCTGTCTTGATTTTGAAAAGTAATCTTCTAGGAGTAAAGCTGTTAGAAGGAGAAAGTAATGCTGCTCTAGCAGAGTCGTTCATTTTAAACAGCTTCCTGCTGATTGGAACTGTTTGAGAGGCTCATTGGTAGTGAGAGGAAGCAACTCCTCCTTCTTTAAGAGAGTGTGGTTTAACGCAGGCACAGCAGGAGTTTTCCCTTCAATCTCTTTCCCTTCTCTCTGCTGAGAGCCTGGGAGACAGACACAGGCTTCACCCCTGTGGCTGCGGCTCTGTTTGGCAGCATTAAAATGGCTGCTGAGACTGAAAGTCCGGATAAGAACATGTCTGTTACTCTGTGGTGGTAGCTACGGTGAGTAGAGGACCCTGTGTTTTTTGTTTTGAACCCAGTTAAATTTACTTAATTTGTGAAAGGCTAATGAGATGGATAGTAAAGATTAAAGTCTCACCATTGGACTGTTTCACATGATAATTTGCTGTATGAACATTCTTCTAAAATTAGGTTGACCTTTGTATTTCAGTCACATTTACCTTCCATATATATGAAATGTTGGAACAAATGGACTCAGGCCCATTCTCTCTCGATATTTCTGGCACTGTAGTTGTAGATGTCAGTGGGAGAAACAGTTTGAAATACGGCACTTTTGAATGTTGTCTTTCTTTTTCTCCTGCCAGGGAGGACATGTATGCCCAAGACTCTATAGAGCTGCTCACAACATCTGGTATCCAGTTTAAAAAACATGAGGAGGAAGGAATTGAGACCCAGTACTTTGCAGAACTTCTTATGACATCAGGAGTAGTCCTCTGTGAAGGGGTCAAATGGTTATCATTTCATAGGTAAAAGATTACATTGCAAATGGTATTTGTGTTACACCATTTTCTAGCTGCATCACACTTGACTTGGGTCATGGTGTCAGCATTTCGGGCTTAGTTCAGCAGAGAATTGGCTGCCATATAGCTCAGCAGGCTAATATTGGTCTCCTTAAAGGTTCATTTAATGATGTGGGGTCCATTTCAGTCTAAGGGAGATAGCACTGCATAGTGGAAAGAGTGTAGGCTGAAAAAACAGACCTTGGTTTAAGTCCAGCAGTGCCATTTGGCATCTGTGTTATTACATAGGTTTATTTATTTAATAAATAGAGTTAACATTGCTAAGCCTTAGAATGAAAAATTTATTCATCAAAAAAAGTTATTATCTACCGTAAGTCAAGCAGTTTGATAAGATTCTAGGAATTAAGTTACAAAATAGGCTACAATCTCTGATTTTATTGTTTATATCTTGATATTCCTTACGGTTTCCAATGTTAAAGCTTTTTTTACCCTCTTTTTAAAGTAAGAAGTAAAACTCTAAACACTGAATAGAAATTTTATATGTACTCTCACTTTAAAAGGTATGTTAAATAGCCTTTCTCATCAAATATTTAAGTCCCAACTATGTGTCATAAGGGAAAAAAAAATTCAAGATGTGACACCTGCCCTTTAAAGAAGTGGAGAAAACAGTGCATGTGCTTTAAATGGTGGTGCAGAAAACAACTTGTCTGTGAAATCTGTGGGAGCGGGGCTCTTGGGGGAAGGCATCATGTGCGAGGTCTTAAGGAAAGATTGATAGGGAAGAGAAGGGGTGTGACTGTGGGATGGAGTGCAGGGAGGGATAAAGCTGTGAAAAAGCCAGACAGTAGGGACAGGATCTTGATTTGAGAATGTGGGAACTGGCTGTTTGTTCTCTAGATAGTAGTTCTCAGCTTCACTAGCTTCACTTCTCTCATGTACAACATTCCCACTAGTATCTCTGAGGGATTGAGACAGGAACAAAATTTTGAGGGAAGAGAGTATTTCTTTATAAAATTACTAAAGTGAAAATACTTTGGTAGGGAATTTACTGTTTGGGTTTTTGAAATGTATGATTGTATTATATAAATGATGGGAAGATAGGCATTATTTTTGTCTTCTGATTGCCAGTTTTTTGCTATCTTTGACATTTTTGCCAAGTCTCCTTTCATCTTTATTTTTTGAGACATCTGCTGTGGACAGTTTGATTTTAGAGAGTTCTCTATTGAAGGATCTGCTAAATAGTAGTTCAGTGACTACAGCCCTAGGATAGTTGTAGAGATTTGTATATTAATATTCCTGATTGATGATACTTATCACTGTCTGTGAATGATGGCATTTCCTCATTATAACTGTAAATGTATTTATTTTCTCTCTTCTTTTGTGCATTTTTTTCTGGTTCATTTCTTTTTTCCTCTCCCGTTTACGGTGTGACTCACTTAAAAGTTGTATTGAAAAAAAATGTTTTTTTCACAGTGGTTTTTATGGTCCCTCTTCTGTATTCTTTAACCCTTTCATAGTGGTTATGACTTTGGCTACTTAATCAAAATCCTGACCAACTCTAACTTGCCTGAAGAAGAACTTGACTTCTTTGAGATCCTTCGATTGTTTTTTCCTGTCATTTATGATGTGAAGTACCTCATGAAGAGCTGCAAAAATCTCAAAGTAAGTCTTTAAATGGTTTTATTTGTAATCAACACGCTATTCAGAGTGGGTAACTGACTTAAAAGATGCTAGGTTAGATGTTGATTTAAACCTTATTTTTAAGTTTTATATTAAATGCACATTATCTGATTATACATTGTCATCTGATTCCTTTTTTGCATAAAAATAGTTTATAAGAAATCCTTATTCAAAGCTTCATTATATATTTGCAGAATAAGCTTTAGCAAGATTCAAACCAAAGATCATATTCTTATCATTCTTTTGCCACGTTGAATATGAACTAGCACAGAATCTGAGTCTGACACAGAAATGCAAGTTCTCCCTGTCTCCCAACACATAATCAACACATGTAGGAGGAAGTCTCGGGACCATCAGTGTACAGCTAGAGTCAGTCATGTAGCAAAAAGAGTTTCCCCTTCAGCTTATCTTGGAGGTTATATTCTCAGGTCTAGTCATGGGGTCATGTTCCTATAAAGGGATTTTTTTTCTTTTTTTTTCCCTCCTCACTACCAACCCATGGACATCATCTTGTTAGTAGTAAGTGCTGGTAATTGGGTAGATCCTATCTAAACAGCAGCTTACATTCTGATGCTTATTACCATGTGTGTAATGATTTGTTACTTCTAAGCATTAATTCTTTCAAAAAGAAAGTGTCTTTATCAGGAAAAGTGCTCTTAATTTTAGAGTGAATTCACTGCTAGGGGTACAGACTCCTAAAGAACATAGTGGTTTTTGTTTTTACAATGTGTTAGTGCTTAAGGTGTAACTCAAGAAAAACATTTACATAAAGTTGTTGCTTCATAGAACCTACATCAAGGCTGATCAAGTTTTCTCCTCCTTGGCTTTTTAGAAGTGCAAGGAGTCATACTTTTAGGAGATGGTGAAACCTTAAAGAGTTTTATGTAGGAAGAAATAATTTAGGAATTGACTTAAGGAAGCTTTGCTTTTGACAGATGAACTGAAAATCCTGAGAAGAAGTCTTTGGGCTGAAGTTCCCTTACCTCATTACAGGATATAGCATACAATCTGGGAAGTTTTTAAGAAATACTACTTCATGTTTGTAGCACCAAAGAAAAGCAGAGTTCTGTGCAATTTGAATAGACTTCTACTGTGACTCAGGTGAACTTACAGTAGGCTGTCCTCATGTCTCTAGACAGGATATCCCCTGAAAGTATTGCATGCTGAGAATCAAGGCCTAAATATTTTTATCTGGCTGTGGAAATATTCTTTTTAAATTTGACATGTCTGAATAGTGACAGTTTCAGCGAACAGAGCACCAAATTATTATTCATTATGTGTATGCTGTTGAAAATTTTCTGAGCATATTAGACATTCTGAATATGCCCTGAGTAACTGGAAGTGTTAAAATTTAGGTTGATGACAAAGGTACTTTCTGACGTATAGTCAACCATACTGAATGACTACTCTGTTGCTCTCCTGAGCAGCTGCTAATGATACCTAATCCTTGTGCTGTTTTTAGCCCTGAAGCAACTGCTGTGCAAAGCACTGTTTCAAGCTGTGATGTAGAAAAGGACTAGTTTGCTGGTAGAGGCCTTAGCAGTTTAGAGAGAAATTTCTTTGTGTGAGTTTTGTCGTTGGTCCTGATGTTTGTTTCTTTGCTTTCTCTTCTCCCATTTTCCCCTCTTTATTCTCCTTCCCTCTTTCCTTCTCTATTCTTTCCCTTCCTTTCTTTCAATCTCATTATCTTTCCTTTCTAATCCTAGCAGTATTTACACAGGTGGGTGTTTAGCAGACCCTTCTAAAGGGTTATATTCTTATAACATACTCTTTTTCTTTTTATCTAACAAAAACTGTAGTCAAAGATTGATTAGTCATAACAGCTTTGTTTTGTGCACATTATTTAAATGAGCTGTTTAGAGATATTTAGATGAAACTTTTTATATGAAGCTTAAGAAAATTTATAAAGTACCTGCCTACAGTCCATTTTATAAGAATTGATGGATGGAGAGATGGCCTGTGAGTGTACTCAGTAAACATTAGCCTGTGTTACCTTGTATATGATCTGGTGCCCCCATATCTTGAGGGAAATTACTTGCCATCACATCCCTTAAAGGGTATGATGAAGATAAATTTCCCCAATTAAGATCTCATTTTCTATTGAATTATAAACATCTCCCACATTCAACAAATGCATCAGTGATTCACATTCTCTTATTTTCTGCTGATCTTCATAAGGTCCATCTTTATTGAAACTCATTGCTGTTTTGATCATTGTCTATGTTATGTAATTTTTGAATCCAGATGTTGCAATGTTTTTCTTTTGACAAGCAATTTTTCTTTCTTGTAGGGTGGTTTACAGGAAGTTGCTGAACAGTTAGAGCTGGAACGGATAGGACCGCAGCATCAGGCAGGATCTGACTCACTGCTCACAGGAATGGCCTTTTTCAAAATGAGAGAAGTATGAAGACATCAGTGCCTTTTTCTCAGTTGGTTGTTAGGTTGAGAACATTAAAATATAATGGCAAAAGTTTCAGGGGCAATAAGTACATACTAAGTGAAGATATAATTACAGTTGCCATATAAGTCATATCCACCACACTTGAATGAAAGTAATCAAAAATGAGTCATCTTGAAATGCAGTTCAGAAGGAAAAGAAGAAAATAAGTTCTTAGTAGAATACGAAACTTAAACTACCTTAGAAATTATGTAGGTCCAACCATGTTATTTCTTAGATGAGGAAGCCGAGGCTAGAGGCCAGTAGCGTTTATCCAAGGTTATATACATTAATAGGGGAACTCCAGAGTACTTCCTGTTAATCACATTAGCATTGCTTCTGTCAAGTCAAGGGAAGTCGCTCAGTCGTGTCCGACTCTTTGCGACCCCATGGACTGTAGCCCACCAGGCTCCTCCACCCATGGGATTCTCCAGGCAAGAATACTGGAGTGGGTTGCCATTTCCTTCTCAAGGAATCCATATAATTAAGTTTTCCCTGGCACTGTCTTTTCTTAGGTATTAAACTGTTGCCGTACTTCAGTACTTTGAGGATTTACAGAGTAGGACTCAGGCTGTTTAGTAGATTCTTATAAAAAGGTTTTGAATTCTAAAGAGGTTAAATAAATCTGAAATAGTAGGTAAGTCAAAAATCATGTTGGGCAGACATTCCTTAAGAGGCAAAAGGCAGAGAGAAGTTCTTCAAGTATAAAGAAGTCAGTTACAGAAAAGTGAAATTTAATGAATCCAAGTCTACTCTTAGGTTAAGTGATGGGCATAGGTGTACTTAATAGATAAATGGAAAGAAAAGAAAGCCAGTTATGTGAAAAGAAAACAGTGGACATTTTTGCTTACAAAAACGTTTTCCTTTTTGCAAAATACTGTAGAATTCATTAGAGGATATCCTCTTAGACATTAAAGAAATGACTGAGGATAATTCTGGGAATTTAGAACTTTTAGTAGAAATATATTAATAATACGTGTAATAGGAAGCATATAGCTATTTTGCCAAGTGGTATTGATTCAGAAGTGATGTGGACTGTGTTCCTGACGAGTAAATATTTTGTACGTCTTCATAGTGCTCCATTAGAGAATTACAAGACAACCTTTTGCGTTCTCAGCTTTGCGTTTAAAAATACGCCTTGATGGTTTGGTTAACAGTGGATTCTCTGCTATTAATTTGTTATCTTTATTTTTCTTGGCTTTATTAAGGATAATAACCTAATGTGAATGTTCAGATTTTGCTGTCCAGACATGTTTGGGGTTTGTTTTTAGCCAAAAGTCTTGGCCTTTCACATAGACTTAAGGCTACTTATAAACCTTAGCCCCTTCCCCAACCCATTATTGGCTATTTTTATTCATTCTCATGATTAAGTATTATTAAATTAATGGACTAAAAATGCCTGCCATTTTTCCATTTTACAAATTCTCATAAAATGGTCTGAGTGTTAATAGGAAAGGCATTGTGTTTATATAGTTTTTGGTAGTCTTTTTCTTTGATTTCTTTTGAACTCTGTACTTCTTAAGAACATCAGTCTTATATGTTTAATTTAAATGTGTGGCTTCAGAGGAGCACCATAGATAAGAGCTGTCATAGTTAAGGAATAGTCAGTACTTACATTGATGAAATAATAAATTACCAGTCATACCTTTTGGTTAAAATTATCTTTTTTTTTTTTTCCTTCCAAAATTCCTTTTTAGATGTTCTTTGAAGATCATATTGATGATGCCAAATATTGTGGTCATTTGTATGGCCTTGGTTCTGGTTCATCCTATGTACAGAATGGCACAGGGAATGCATATGAAGAGGAAGCCAGCAAGCAGTCATGACATGAAATAGTTCTCTTATTTTTATTTTATTTGAGATACACACATGCTTGTATATAGGTTTTATCTCTGGTTGAATCCCTTGAACAGTAGACATTACTTTTTTTTTTTCTTCATAGCTTATTTTTCTGCCTTTCAGCACTAAGTATCTACCATTCCTATCTCAGATCTTAATAAATAGAAAAGTATTCAGGTTCAATCCGGCCTTAAATACACTTGTTAGTAGGCGTGTGTGAGTGGGGAAAGCTACATGGTATTGAATACTTTGATAAACTTCAGCTACTTGAGCTTGGTTTGTTTTTTCCTGTTCCTAAATTAACTAGCACTGACTGTAATTTATTTCCCTGTTTCATGTCTCCCTTCCATTCTGCAGGAGTTTTAGCTATTTGAGATTGTGGACCATCAATTTTGCACTTTAGAGAGTGATTCTGTCTCAAATCCTCTGTTTTATCAGCAGTTTTGGTTTTCCTTGCTCTGTGCTGGAAAAATGACCATCTGCCAACTTTTACCATATTTACTTGTTTTTGACCCATGGAATATAGCACATGCACTGTGCAAATGGTTGAATCAGCAGGACTACAAAAAAGAAAAGACAAAAAACTACTGAGGAGCTTAGTAACTGCTGTTTCTGTGCATAGTAGTTAATCTTCCAAGCACATCTAGTGTCTGTCCGTTTCTAATTGGCATGTGTGTAGGCTGCTCTGTGACTGAAGTGTTTTTCAAACCAGCTTTACACCCTTCAGGAAAAATCCTTTGTGATTGGACATTTAATGTCTGCCGGGAAACTGGTACCCAAGATGTTGAAGCTGCAGTTATTTTATGATAGCACACTTCCCTTATCTGCTTCTTTTTATTCCATCTCTGTTTACCCTTATTTTAAAAAATTTTAGAGCCATATTTACAATGCTCTTGATTTGTTGATTCCACAAATCAGTTTCATTCAAATTCAAAGATTGCCAAGTCTTTAGGTATATTTTGTACCAAATTAAATTACAAAAAATTTGAGCTTTCATAGTTGCTACAAAGATAAATAATGGAGAAATTTGGTGCAAAACAACATAATATAAAATTATATATTTATTAGCTATATACAGTATAGCTAATAAAACTACCTGAGGAGTGTAATGCTTGTTTATTTTTTTGTGTATATCTTTGCAATCTATTTTATATATATTGACAAAAGAGACTGTGAAATATTTAGCCATGTGGAATATGTGACCAGACCAGAGCATGCGTAGGAAGGCATTTTGGTAATAATTAACTGCCCTGAAATGACGGACTACAAGTTATGATGTGTGTCATCTGCACTTCACTCGGTAATATTAGCAAATCTCCAAATGTTAGCCACATTCGTTTGTTTCCCTTGTATGTTGTTTATTCATGATACTTCAATGCTGTAACTGGGTGGTCCTTTTTAAACATTTGCGAAACAGAGGGATTATTTGTTTTTAAAGCTTTTGTAAATAAAGGCTTCAGAAATGTTTTCTTATATATGTTGGTGACTGGTAATTTTGTTTTAGAAATATTTGGGATATTGTGGGTTTTTGTTTTTAAATATCGGCAACTGAACAGAACTCAGTAATTTCATTTACTACATGATTTTTAATGTCTTAATTGAAAAAAATCAACCTGAGCCTTCTTCACGACAACAGTGTTCACTTGTTTTTTTTATGCATACCTCTACCAGATGTTAAGACCTGACTTCCGACTCCCCTTTGCAGGGATGCATTTATTCTGAAAGACAAAAGTAAATGCATTTGATCTAACTTACTGTGGCTTCCTTTTAAAGTCAATACAGCAGGTATCTAATTGGTTTCTTTTTCTTTTGATCTTCACTTCCTTAAAAAAAATAATTACAAAGATTGCCTTTTGAATAGCCGTGTAGTTTGTATCCATTTTGGTTTCAAGAATTAATATATTTTATAACTTCTAAAAGAAGAGCTATATAATCCTCACTAAATATAGCTTTTGGATCAAAGATATTTGCTTGATCATTTTTTAGTGTTCCTAAGGCATTAATTCTGGACTCACCATATTCTGTTAAATCTACTAGAGCAAGAGTCAGCAAATTACGGCCCATCAACCAAAACCAGCCTGCTGCCTGTTTTTGTCTGGCCAGTGACATGAGAATGGATTTTATAGTTTTTAACGGTTGGGGAAAAAAAGAATATTTCTTGATGTGTGAAAATTATATGAAATTCAAAGTTTAGCGTCCATAAATAAAGGTTATTGGATTGTATCCACATTCATCATTTATGTGCTGTCTGTGGCCATCTTTCCACTTAAGAGGGAAAGTTGAGTGGCTGTTACAGAAACTGCCGAGGGCATTCTTAACATTTCACATTTTCGCCTGGTGAGCTACAAGTCAGTGACAGAGATGATGACCCGACAGCAATTGTTATGCCATGTGAATCTCCGTACCACACATTTTATTATTTTTTTAGGTTACCAATTTATACCCACTGTGTCAAAACAAGAAAAGTGCACTTCGAATGGTGTGCTTTTAAGGCACATTGGAGTGTGGATTATATTATCAGATTACAGTCACCTGTGACACTGTAACTGCCTTAAAAAAAAAAAGTACAACATATGTTGACATAACCAGACTAAACATTCATCACAATATTCCCAACTCATGGGAGAGAAACAGGAGAATTGGAATTAAAACTTTTAAAATGGCGTATCTTATAACAGCAGAATTTTCTTCACAAAAATAAAGCTGCAACCAAAGTATGTTTACAAGTGACCCACTTGTTGGCTAAGCAAAGCCGTTTACTGATGGTGAGTTATATATCATGTCTGAATGCGGTAGCCCAAAGAAATACATCCAGAGAAAAGACCGACAGCTTTCTGATGAGAACAGTTCCTTGAAGAGTGGGACACGCTGTCAGCAGTTATCTATGGCAAACAAGACATGATGTTGAGTGTTTTTCATAATGAGTCAGATGTTATCAGTACTGCCCAGCTGTTCTTCACTTTTGAGAAATCTGTGCTAAGTTTCAAGTAACCAAAGAATTCGTTTTAATTCTATTAAGAGTCTGGAATAACTACAGGTAATATTTCACACAAGTAGATGACTAAGTCGGTACAAACTGAAGTGGAATGGTATAACTGATGGTGGTAAAAGAAGCATGGAGCAAGAAAAAGTTTAGTTGATCAAATCTAAACACTTGTGACAATGTAAGGTGTTTGGTGGGGACCCGTTTCACTTATGTCATACACCTCTTTTTCCTTCTAACAAGAACAGTATTTATTAATAGCTGGTGTCTTAAACCCCTGCAAAGACCATGTAGCAAAAGCATAAACCAACCAAAAGACCATACCTGAAATGTACATATGTATACAGACTGTCCTTTTGATTCTAGCTGTTCCAGGGCTCGCTCATATCCTCTCCTTCTTGCCTAAGTAATATTTTTTAAAGAACTTTAAAACATGTTTGCATGTTACACTAAGATTAGTGTGTAATCAATTTTAAAATGATTTTAAAACATGTTTGCATTTTAAAAATATTCAGCTTTCACACAATGTTTGGTTAGGTCATTTAAGATACTTTTGATACTAGGCTTCAGGGGCTATACATACTGACAGAAAAAGACATGAAATCTAAATTCTGAAAATAATCTTAGTTTCAGCTGAATAAGCTGAAGCTTTCTGTGGTATCAGTTCTTTTAATTCAACATCAGCAGAACTCTACGGCACGTTTTCTTTTTTCTTAAATTGATTAAGCAGCTTTGCCTGCCAAACAATAACTATTAAGTTCAGGTCAGGCTTGAACTCCTTACATTGTTAAACCTTCCCTGGAAGATGCAACACAAATCAGTTTTCATGAACCATAAAATAATACTGTCCTTTGTGAGCAATGAGGAGCTGTTTTAGCATAAAAGAGAGTTTAAAGTCACTTATCAAAGGCCCCTTTTGGTTTAACTGGTACTTAGAAATAAGAAAAAAATATTATATATATATAGCACATTGCTCTTCTCCCCCAAATGTAAACTACAGAAATACTGAGTATTGGCTATGACAAGAATATCAAAGGTCTATGTTTTGGCATTGTCACCGGTTTTGTTTTTGCTGTCAACTCTCCTGTGGTGAGAGGGTTGCAAGTGATTTAAATTGTTTTTATTGGCATTGGCCAGACTTTGATTTGAACTTTTTGTTGGTAAAGAACAATTAAAGGGTGTCACAGAATGAGCTCTTAGTAACCTAGACTGCATTATGGACAAGAATCCTCTTTACTTACATCCCTTATGGACAAGAATCCTCTTTACTTACATCCCTTTTTTTTTTTTTTTGGAAGATCCTATTTCAGAGCCTCCTGCTACACTGAAGATCAGGGTAGATACACAGGGAGATAGCTGTGTATCATCCACAGGAGTTCCTTTCAAACTTGAGTTCAAACTACTCCAACTCGTCCCTTCAGTGCTGTCCACTTGATACAAATCAGGACACTACTGTAAAAGAATAACATCCATTCTGGCAAAGACAAGAGCAAAGTGCAGGGTTTGGACCATTAACAAAGTGTAACAGTTGCCTGTGTTCTGTAGCAAAGATTTTTTGGTAGTAAGTTCTAAATCTAATAAAGGAAAAGACTGTTGGATTTTAAGATCAAGATTTTTGCTAATGTTAGAACATAATGCTTTTAATAAGTGACATGATCAAATTGCTAAAGTTTTAATAAAAATTAGAATCTGTTAATTGTTACCAAGACAAAGTAAAAAAATTCCAGTGGTATCTCTGTAAAAGAGGAACACGTAAGGTATGTAACACAATCCGCTTCCACAAGTAAGAGAAAGTGCTTCTAAACTGGCCATGCTATGCTCAGTCGCTTCAGTTGTGTCTGACTCTTTGCAACCCCACCAGGGGGGCAGCCCAACAGGCTCCTCTGTCCACAGGACTCTCCGGGCAAGAATACTGGAGTGGGTTGCCATTTCCTTCTCCAGGGGATCTTTCCCACCCAGGGATCTGTCTCCTGCATTGGTGGGTGGGTTCTTTACCACTCGCGCCACCTTGGCCAAGTAGGTGGAAAAGGAGTGCATGCTGTTAAAATATTTGGGGTTACTTAGAGCAGTTTTCCACAGAAAGATAGATGCGGAATATCTCTATCTCCACTACAGATACATGTTACTAGTGAAAATCCATTGTTGAAATGTTACCACTTCAACCAAAATGTAAGCAGATCAGGATTTGTGGTCTGTGGAGACAGGTGGGATGGTCATACTCAAGGATGCCTTCATTTCGGTTTACTGTGTAAGTGGATTTGCGTTTAACTTTTACAAGTTTGGTATATGTGGGTTTTTTTTTTTTTCTTAAATTCAGAGTTTTATAAGTAAATATGTGACAGTAATTGTGTACCATAATATATACAGTGTAACTTCAGAGTTGGCCCAGCATGATTATGTGTACTATTTCAAAATAGGGAAAACTTGCTAGGTGATAACATAAATGGAGTAACAGCTTTCTCACAGGTTTTCTTGAAGCATACATCACATGATTCCTAGCTTAATTTTTTATGAACGTGTTATAAGACCTTATGATTTCCTAGTGAAGACCGCTTTTGTCAAACATGCTGTATTTCCAGCAGCTATCTTTTGAGTACAGTGTACTCGAATATCATAGTTTCTTTCTAATTGTCCTCAGACTCCTTTAACAACTAATGAGTAATCACCTCATCTTGTTATCCGCCTCTTCTCAAAAGACCTATGTTGTAACCAGGCTGTTGACATGAATTTCGCCTACAAGTATCTCTGGTAGACAATTAGGAAAAGTGTATCTTTAAAACAATTTAGATTGTCAGTGCAAAGGCAATTTCATATAGACAGCTATCAAAGGTGATCAACCAGACTTTATTATGATATAACAGGAGGGAATTCATAGATAAGCACTTACTTGAATGTCTCATCATTGTATTTAGATGCAGTTTCTCTTTACCTTTGAAAGAACAAACCTTTCACCGCACAATGGCAACTAGTTAATGTCTATGAAGCATTTGTACAATATTTTTAAATGAAAAAATTCTTAAATATTGATGCCTATATGATATAATCTCTAAAAACAGGAAAAATCAAAATAATTTAATGGACTCTCAGGACTTATACTTCAAGTGTCTTCAAATTTGAGCTAAGCAATTAAGTTTTTTAAAGTAAAGTGTTGAAAGTGTTTTTAAGGTACAATTTTATAAATATATACAAAACGTAGGTCTATTTGATGCTCTGTTCACTCAGGTAAAATTTATACTACATATCTAATGAGATATGTCGTCATCTCCAAAAATTATAATCCCACAGAATTAAAAACAAAAAAAACCCTTTAAAAATTAGTCAATGTATGAAACCAAAAAGGGAAACTTTACAACTTAATGAGAAAGACTTTATTTTAAAAAATGTTTCCATATCTGATTCTAATGTGTATTGACTTATGTATTTCAATAATTACATGAAAAAGCTAAAGCGGGGATTAAAAGTACTCTAGCAAGGTAAAGAATTAAAATACCACTTCCCCCTCTAGTTTCTAGTTTGACAGGAGGGGATGCCTAACAGAATCCTGTCTATAAAAACAGCTCTAGTACTGTGCTTTGAAAAAAATCTGGCTGCATATAATTCTTGATACATTATATGATGCTCTTGCCCTTAAGACTTCTGGCACTTCAGGTAATGGAAAATGATGACCAAATGCTTTAAGATAAAAGTAAGAATGCATCATATCTTCTGAGTTTTCTTTAAGTAGATTGTCATCAAAATCTTTCACTTTAAAGAAAATCTGAAAAAGACCACCATCCTATTGCTCAAAGAACTGCACTCAAATGATTTATAAAATGGACTGGTTCTTTCATAAAGTCACTGAATATAAAACATCATACTTCTAGCAAGGATGAGTGAATTCCAAGGATATGTTACTCCATTATCTTCTTGTCTTCCAGTCTACTTTGTGCTGAATTTGTCTAATTCAGATTTTGAAAAGTTAATACCACTGTCTCTTTGATTAAATACCAGTTCCTTAGCTGTGTAGTCTTAAAAGGTAATCTGCTTTAAATCCTCAAAATCAGTACCAAAAAATGTATACAGCGTAATCTAATTGCTAACATTTACAAAACTTGCACTTCACCAAATTAAAAAAGAATAAAATAAGACTTAAACAGTGCATACAAGGCACAAGAGCTTCTTAGTATATTTACTGAAGCTGAACATTTTGGCATCAACAAACACACCACTTTAGTTTCTCTTAAACTCAGTTTCCAAACAGCATACCATTTAGTTCATATTGAACTAAATTACCAAAAGTATATGATTTTTGCTTGATGATTTGCATAATTTAATCTTAATAGGTATTTACGTAGTTTAACTGTCATACTTCTGATGAGAGGACAAAGAAATAATAAAGATATCAATGGAGGATTAATCTATTGCCCCATCAGAATTCTTAACAAAAAATCATTATGTCTGCTATGTTCAATAGAAGAAATAACCTAAAAAGAGACTTAAAAGCCAAACCCCAAAAAGAGTATCATAAACCAATCTTCATAATTGTTATTACAGAGTTTCACCCATTTTCAGATAATTAAAAGAGATGAAAAATATATTGCTGATGTAATAGAAATGTATTAAATCTGACAAAGATTTTCTAGCCAGTTGAGCTCAAGCTTCAATTATCATACTTCTTTTCCAGCAGGCAAAAAAGGCTAGAAATAAAGTCTAGCAAGAAAAAAAAAAGGATGGTCATCTTCAACTTCAGGCCACTTGAAATTTGTAATGAATTCATAGTTTTTATAGTTCACACAGTCTGAGGCTGGATTCTTATCGGAGAGAGTAAACAAGTCTCATCTGCTACCTCCACACTCTCGTAGGTAACTAACAGGTTTTATGAATAAAGCTTATCATTATAATGCGATGTGACATCTTTTAATCTCAGTATCTTAATAGTCTCAAATTTTCTGAATCAGAAAATCAGAGGATCAATGGGCTTCTTATGTGATACATTGTGCTACCCAAATAGCTGGGTGAAAACTGGCCCATGAATTTATTCCAAGTTTTTATGATAGGTATCTTTGTCCTTGATTCATAAACCATAACTACTTTTAATATTTAAGAAGAATTTGTGTTAGTTGAAACAATCTGTATACTGGAGTAAAAATGTGTTATGTTTTAAAAGCAAATGCTGAGAGAACTACTCAATTCACGTTCTGCACACCCAGCCAAAGGGGATGGGAACAGCTGGCTAGAGGTGCCTTCCTGGGGGAAGCCTCTTCTATCCATCGACAGCATTCATTACCTTAGGAGGAAAGAGGAAACGTCAAACTCTTGTGTTAGCTCTAAAAACACAAACAAAAAATTAACCAACTCATTCATTGTTTGTTGCAATAACATCTCTCATTCAAAACTAAAAGTTTTCTATACTAGAAGGCTCATTAGATGTGTTCTTGAATATAGATAGACCTTTACATGAATTCTTCTTAACCTATAATATATTCACAAGACCAGAGGACCCTGTTATAATGCAGGGAATGCAGATGCTGACTCAGGAAGTCTAGGGTAAGATCCACAACTCTGCATTTCTGTTAAGCTGCAGGTGCTGTCAATACTTCTGGTTTGGGGCCCCAGTCTGAGCTACAGGGCTCTATGTTCTTAGTTTTGAGGCCAGTAGGAGTTCAAGTGAGTTGTTAGAGGATTTAGGAAAATAATTTTGAAATTTCATATGCACAGGAGCACAGCATTTTAAACTTCTTATTGTATAAGAGGGAAGAAAGTTGGGCAGGCTGTTTAATCTATACTTTAGCATTATTATGGATTTAGGCACATTTTGACTATTTGGAAACTATGCTGAAACAAAGAAACATTTTACAAAAAGGCCACAGGTTATTTACTAATATAGTTCAAAAAGAGACTACAAAAATAACATTTAGTAATACAGTTAAATATCACATTATCATTCAGTATAAATGTGTATTAAAAGAACTGCAAGTCTGAGGTGTAAAGCAGGAAAAACTTTAAAAAACTATTTGGATAATCAGCTACCTTAGGAAAGTTCTTCTTTTTTTTTAAAGACACATTTTACTGGCACTGGTTATGCCAACACGATGAAAAACATTACATCAAAAAATCATTTGTTTTCTTTTACATCAATACAGCTGATTCATATTGCAGTTGGGTTTTGTGACCATTACTGTTATATATCCAAATGTAATAAAATCAAGTTTCTGTGAGATTTTAAATTTCAATGATGCTATTTTATCACCCAATTACCAATTATTTAGAAACCACTATGTCTCTAGTCCTGCAAAGAGTTGAGCATAATGATGAACAAACCCAACTCTGATCTTGTCAAAATACTTGGAAATCTACCTGATTTACACACAAAGTGACATTACTATGGTAAAGCTCATAAAATATTTAACCAGATGACCTCACAATCAATGGCAATTATAGCTACTTCAACATACTGTAAAAAAGAATCCCATGAAACTTTGTCTGCTTTACGGAACTATGTTTTGTAAAATGCTTTGTTTGTGGTATTAATGATTCATTGTATAATCATAGTTATATTTTAAGAATTATTTCCAGAAATCACACTGTCTCTTTGCTAATTACCCCAACTAAGAATGTTACAATTTCACTTTCCTACATACTTACAGGTTCCCCACTGGCCAGTGGGTAAAGAACCCACCTGCAGTGCAGCAGACACAGGAGACAAGGGTTTGATCCCTGGGTTGGGAAGATCCCCTGGAGAAGGAAATGGCAACCCTCTCCAGTATTCTTGCCTGGGAAATTTCATGGACAGAGGAGCTTGGCGGGCTACAGTCCACGGGATTGCAAACAGTCAGGCACAACCGAGCACATGACACTAACCATAGTTACAATCAAACAGATCTACAATACCATCATGCAGAGTCATCCAAAACCAAAAATGCTGGCCCACTGGCACCCAGAACTGCCTGGCTATTCATCAAAACCGAAACCGAGCAAAGTGAAAACCAGAGATCCATGAAGTACTTTGACACAAATGACTGTTTAAGCTGCTACTCTTGCTAGGTCACAATTCTGTAAGTAGAGAGTTATCTTGATAATTTCAATGTTCAATGCTTCATATTTTTTAAAATTTGACTTATAAATGTATTAATTTTTGCTATACAGCAAAGTGATTCAGTTATATGTGTGTGTGTGTATATACATACATTCTTTTTCATATCTTCAATTATGGTTTATCAAGGATATTGAATATAGTTCTCTGTTCTATACAGTAGGATGTTGTTGTTTATCCATCCTATATATAATAGTTTGCATCTGTTAATCCCAAACGCCCAGTCCTTCCCTACCTCATCTTGGCAACCACAAGTTCAGTTCTTCATATTGTTTATTGCTTGCTTGCTTGGTCACTCAGTCATGTGTGACTCTTTGCAACCCTTTGGACTGTAGCCTGCCAGGATCCTCTGTCCATGGGATTCTCCAGACAAGAATACTGGAGTAGATTGCCATTTCCTTCTCTAGGAGATCTCCTTGACCCAGGGATTGAACTCACGTCTCCTATGTCTCCTGCATTGCAGGCAGATTCTTTATCCACTGAGCCACTAGGAAAGCCCATTGTTTATTGTAGCAGTACATATAATTGTTTATTTTGTTAAGCTATTTATGGCTTGGTTCCAAAGAGGACATTTTTGGAGCTTTTTCTTAACTGCAGGCTCATAAATAGATTTTGCTTTAAGGAAACTGATTTGGAATTACAGGTTTAAAAAAATTATAGGTTAAAGAAAATGACTTGGAACACCGATTATTTTAAGGGTGACACATGCTCTGGGGTCCTACTATGACTAAAAATAAGGACGGGAGAGATCTGCGCTAACAAGCTATAATTGTCTTATATTTTAGACCCAGTGAGATCCAGCTAATGGGTGGTCATGAATAAGACCGCTGGATATCCTGAAGGAAAGGAAAAAACAAAAAACTGCAAGATCCTATAAAATGACAAGACAATTGTCATTTTATGGTTCAATAAAAATTGTCATTTTAAAGTTCAACATTTTAGGATCAATTCTTGCTATAAAAATGAATTCTGTTCATCAACTTTTATTAAGTTAACCAAATAACTAGCTAATATTGAAGCTAGATCTATATTCAAAGGTCTCTTGTATGACTGATACAATCCCAAGGGTCTGCTAAGACATCTTCTATTTGAGTTACTCAAAAATAAATGTTTATGGAAACTATTTGCCCAAAGAGAGCTAGTAAGTGATTAAAACTATAAAACATAATAATAAAGGAAGAATTTTCCTTACTTTCATGAAGTATGAGTACATTTTGTTAGAAGAGTTAAGTCTCATTCTCCATGGTCAGTGCAGGATTGCTCATACCTTTAAGAGAAAACATAAGTTAGCAATTTTTGTGGGTGCTGCTTTTGAATAAAAAGGCACAGACTTGTTTATTCATCCATGAATCCCACCAGTGTATTGCCAAAGTTATCCTGTACATATTATGAGTGTTTACAAGATGGTTATATAGAAACAAACACACACATACACACAATACAGTCAGCCACAACCAGCACTCCCAAAATAGCACTTTTAAAAAGTGTATACACCTGAGGAAGTAGGAGGTGTGAATAAAATAATGTAAAATATGCTGAACCTCACACTTCTCACATTACCTTGAATCACTGTTTTCTAATTCTTTATTCTTGTCAAACTAATCTTTGAGCCTTTTCTCATCTCACCATTCTCATATTTCTCTTCTTTCTTTTACACCATCTTTTAAACAATTTCTAAATTCATCTATCAAAGTAACGGAAAATTAATCTACCATGTCCCCAGATTAACAGCACATAGAAACCAGAAAATCACCTGTATGCTAATGTAGAACTATAAGGTGAAATATGAATCTGTTCTGAAAGGGAGTTTTCTGTCTTTCTACCCTCCAAGTATACATCACTTCTTTGCCTCTAAGGAAACTGAGAGATTCAAAGGGCAAATAGAAGACATCAATTTTGTTTGGATAAATACCTAATCCCTCCCATATACTGAAAAATGGAATGGCATGTTTGATGGGGCTCTTCAGAGGGAATGTACATTCCTTAAGAACAAGGCTAATTTTAATTTATGTGTATTTTTTCATACCATTCAATATGTCAGTATGTGGCATGTCTACTTAAATTTTAAAACTTCACTTCTTTCTTTTAAACTCTTTAGTTCCCAAATTAAACATTTTTTTCTTTTTTTATTTGTATTTGATTAAATATCATATTTTTAAGGCCTGGTGATATCAGATGTTTTCAACATTCCTGCAGGATAATGTTCAAATGCGTTGTTTCAGTTTTATAGAGAAAGATAGAGAATTCTTTGTTCAAGGCTAACACAATATTGTAGAGCACTTGTCCTCCAAAAATTGTATTTTGTTTTATACATCTCAATATTGTACAACTATAATTAAAAAAAAATAGACCTTAGTGCCTTAATTGTGGATGCATGGCTTTAAACTTGGAAAACCCCAAATACATACACACCCCTGCATGTGTCACCACATGTCTTGTTTGATACTTAACAACCCTGAGAATTAAGTAGTATTTTAAAGATGAAGATGCTAACTCTAAAGGAGGCTAAGTAACTTAACAAATGCCCCACACTGATTAGATGCCCAAACTGGGATTTGCTATCAGCTCTGTCTGCCTTCAAAAACTTGCTTGTTCTTTGCCAATAAACCATATTGACCCAAGTAATCAAAAGATTAAAATCAACAATAACCAGAGAACTGTGAGTGGGATATGAAGAAATAACAGGTAGCTAAAAGTTATTGCAATTCTATAATGGCTTACTTCAATATATATCCAATATATATGCTGCTGCTGCTAAGTTGCTTCAATCGTGTCTGACTCTGTGCGACCCCATAGATGGCAGCCCACCAGGCTCCCTCGTCCCTGGGATTCTCCAGGCAAGAGTACTGGAGTAGGTTGCCATTTCCTTCTCCAATGCATTAAAGTGAAAAGTGAAAGTGAAGTCGCTCAGTCGTGTCCGACTCCTAGTGACTCCAAGGACTGCAGCCCACCAGGCTCCTCCGCCCATGGGACACTCCAGGCAAGAGTACTGGAGTGAGGTGCCACTGCCTTCCATATTGGATATATATATCCAATATATATTCAATGTATCCAATATTTTGAAACTAGATAGAAACTTTCAAGTAAAAACCACATTAATTTGAGATCCCTTTTAACAGATACTTTTCAACCTTCTGCCTGCACTTACTGTACTCTTCCTCATTTTAAAATAAATTATATTTTGAGTTTATCATTTTATTTAATACATGGTAATAAAGATTTGGTTCTCTAAACCAGAAAAAAAGTAAGGTAAATCTATCTTTCACAAAATGGTTTTTTACAGCTTCCAGACATTAATCAAAGCATTTCACAAACGGTTCTTTGAAAATAATTCTGTATTTACAATGGTCTTCTGACTCCAAAATAAGATATATTCTACAGGTAATAAGAATTAAAAATGTTCACTACCTTCACCTTTTAAAACTAAAATATTTCAAAACAGCCACACAGCATACCCTTACCAGCTTTGCCTTTCCCTAGGCTTGTGCTGTTCTCCGTCCAAGATTGAGAATCAGTAAGAAGGTGGCTCTGGGACTCTCTCAGTGGCTTTGCAGGAAACTGATGGTTTTCAGGACTGAAGAATAATTATTATTATGATCATCAGGTTAACTCTTGATCGTATTTCTTAAAGGAAGTGAGTATTTCTTAAAGGAAGGAACTCAAACCACTCGTGGTGCAAGGCGATTGTAGGAGTTACCAAGAGGACTTCGGGGAAGCAGGACCAAGGCATTAAGTCATACTGACTCGCAATGAAGAAAGTGTTCTTGCCTCAGCTCTCTCCTTTCCTCTGAGTACAATATGATGACAATCCTTGACTTTGGCAAATCTCCATTATTAATACACAGAAAAAGCCTCGGCCTCCAACTTTAGCAGGTAAAGGAATGTACCAGGAATGTACCAGAACTTACCAGGATTTTATTATTGATTTTAAGTTATATTTGATGCCAAATTATACTAGTTTCTCACTGATGACAGTGATATAAAGTTTGGTTTAAAATAAATAACATTTCATTTAGATTTTAAAACATTATTGGCACAGAAACTATTAGTATATTTTTTATAACACATCAAAATAGTAATTATAATAATATTAAAAAGAAAAAAAGCTACTTAAAATTTTTCCAAGACTAATTTCACATATTTTAGTTGACTATAACTATTATATTTTTTAAAGGATATGCCTTTTCTCCTTAATAATTACCTCATCTCTAAAATTTGAGATCATTTCAATTTTGTGCTGCTCTAATAAATCCCTTATTAAAATTCTGGAGGAAAACTTTAAAAAAGAAAATCGTGTCTCCTATCTATATGAAAAATGTCTTTTACACTAATTCTTATTCGTTCTCAGGAAAGGGACCATAGACCAGGTATAGAAAAGTAGCTAAGTCCTAGTTTAGGGACTCCTTGGAGAGTCATTACTGCAACAGGACTCTTTTTTTTTTTTTTTTTTTGCAACAGGACTCTTAACAAACAGCAAGGATGTATTCATCGAGCAATACTCATTGAAGTACCTAGTATATCAATGAGTAAAGTCTTTGATCTAATTGAGGAAGGAGAAGAATAAATATATAATAAATCCAGTGAGATTAACAGCTCTGCCAACAGTAAAAGGCAATATAAAGGGAACAGAGGGGCAGGCTGCTATGATACAAAGGGTTTTCAAAGATGACCTCTCCTGTAAAGAGCAGAAAGTGAACTGAAGGCACAGACCTTTCAGATATCTGGAGGAGGAACTTTTAGGAAGACGAACTGACAAGTGCAAAGCCACTAAATAAGCAACATGCTTGGTACATTTGAGGAACAGCAAGATCTGTGTGTCTGAGGACTGTGAGCGACGGGAAAGAGGTAAGGCATTACACTGAGAGGTGTCAAGGGCCAGATTAGTCCGGACAAGGGAAGGACATTCACTAGCTGGAGTGGGGTGCCATTGCCTTCTCCGATTCTGAGCAGAAGAGTGACACAATCTGATTGACACTTTAAAAGGCTCACTCTCTCTTTTTAATGGAGAATAGGGTGGTGGAGGGCAAACGTGGAGCCAGAGTCCACGTGAGAAGTGACAGATGGACCAGGACAGCAGGCCTGGAGGTGGCGAGAAAGTATCCAGGTTATGCGTGTATTTGGAGGGGACGTCTGACAGGATCTGCAACGTACAGGGTATACAGGGTGCCCAGAGAGAGGAATCTAGGCGACCCCCAAGTTTCTTCGCTGAGCATCTGGGAGAATGGAAGTCATTACTCATGAATATGAGAGAACAAAGGAGAATCAGGTTTCAGTGGGGTGAGGGGTAGGTGGCTTGGAATCAAGAGTTCTGCTTTGCACCTGTTCAGCTGGCGATGACTTTTATGTGGGCACATTATGTAGACAATGACGTATACAACTCCAGAGTACACAAGGGGAGACACGGACTAGGCACAGAAAATGTATATGGGCCAATCAGGGGAAATTACAGGATTCTGTAGAAGAAACTTCAGCTGTCAAAAGCCAATCTCAACATTTAAAGGAAACAGAGGGCCAGAGAAGTTACCTGACCTTGTCAAGACCAACCCGATGGGTAATAGTGCCAGAATTAGGACTTCTCTCCAGGCTCACTTAGTAGGAGGCGGACTATATCTAAACCCCAACTAGTCTTAACCAAAACCACTTAACATAGTATAAAAAAAAATAGGCTTCAGCTCTGTGAAATTTTCAAGCCCAAACTCAGGTCCAAGTAGGACTATGGTGCCTTTGAAAGGCCCATGTGACACACACGTTAACTGGCAGGCACGTAACTCACTCTAGGGATGGGGTTGGTAAATAGGTTTCATCTCGTGACAATTTCAGGTGATTTTGTAGTGGCTGCCAGGATCACTGCCTTAGAAAGGATTCTGGGGTCACATCAGGTTCCATGGGAGAAAGTGTTGTAAGCAGTAAGAAACTGCTTGGGAGGAGGGTGCCGTGAACATGGCATCCAATACTGAGGAAACGCTATGACATGATAGCTCATGTTTCTGTTAGTGGTTTTCATTTAAAATTAGAGGTATTGTCATGTTAAAAAAAATCTGTCTTAAACATTTAAAAAAGTAAGTGGTTCTACTTAAAACTTCATATAGAACATTTTTTTAAGAGCATTTTGAAATGTTTAGATCGTTTTGTCTTTTGCCAGTCAGAATCCAATTTCAGGCCTTCCTCAAATGCTTGAGAGGTTGGAAACAAAAGAGATGCAAAACAGTGGTCAAAAGTCCAGAAAATAAATTTCCTAGATTCCTTCCTTTCTATTCCCACAGAAATGGCTCAGATCAAGCTTAGAGGTCTTTAAAGAGGACCAAGAATATGGCGCCCACTGCTAATGGGGCTGTCAATCCGATGTCTGGGAAGGTCTTTTGATTGCCAAGAGGAAAGGCCCAGTGGGTCAGAGGCAAAGCAACCCTGGCAGCTCACATGATCACAAGTGGGACTAATTTGGACTTACACTGTACTTTTTTTTTTTTTAAGCACCACATTAAAAAAAAAAATCATAATATATTTCAGTCAACTTACAGAGAATTAACACCTGTTTACTGACTTCCCAGATGAATCACAGAATTTTATAATTATGACTTACGTTCCCTACGGACTCCAACCTCAGTCACACTTTCCTCCCGCCCTTGTTCCAACCTGGAAACCAGGGTAGTAAATGATCCTAAGTTTATTTTTTTCCTTAAGCAAAGGACACCACAGGATAAACTATATTATTTGAAAGTAAAATAGAAAAAAAAATGGGCTTACTTTTTAGATGATGAATTCAATCCTGCAGGAGTAGATGGTTGCTCAGGATCCTGGTTAACAAGGCAAGTTGGAAAGGAGCAGCCATCACCTAGACTATAATTAAAATAAAAAGTTACAATTGTGCAGTAAAAGAAAGATGATCTCTGTGAGCAGAACACAGTTACATTATGGACAAAACATATCTCAGACACTGGCTTCAGTACAGTATGTTTATGGAGATGTGAGTCAACTGATTTCCACTTTGATATAATAGTGGATCATAAAATAATCCTTTAAAAAATAAGAGTTCTTATGCAGAAGGACAGAGTTCTTCTGTTGAATTACTTTCAGTAGTCTAAACCCTGAAAATTTTCACAACAAAATACCTTGAAAAAATGGGTAGCAACCAGTACCTCTTCTCATCACCAAAAACCTGGAGCATATTTTTACCGAAACCCAAGCTGAATCCATTCTTATCTGTTCCATGTCGAAATACTGGGCTTCTAAATGCCTCTAGAAAAGATGGCAGAGCAACCACATAAGGAAAGAGCACATCAACTAGCAAGCGCTATAATTAGAAAGGAGTGGATTAAATGAAGAAACTCTGAAAACCCATGGCTAGCCTCCTGCGACTCTTTATATGTCTGTCAACAGCCCCACAGATGAAGACTGTCTTTTCTTTTAAAACAAACTTAAAATATGATTAGATCTACTGTAGTTTTTAAGTAACCCTTTTATTTCTGCAGTAGCACATGTGTATTGTAAAAAATGAAAAAACACAAACAAGCAAATAATTTAAAACTCTACATCTTCTAGACAGCTGAATGGACAGAGAGATAAGATAGATATAAATATATATATTTTAAATCAAAATGAGACTAAAGATACATTCTATAACCTTCTTTCAACTAATAATTTCCATTTTCCAATTTCACTAGAATTTTATGTCATCCAATCATAAATTTTCTTCTAGCTAATCAAAAAGGTATTTTAAAACTCTCTGTCTAAATCAGGATGCAATGCAGGGTCACACATCATGGGTGGTTATGCTCACGAGGTTGAGAGAAGCTGTGTGACTTTGCTCAATATCACACAAAAAGTAAATGACACGATTGGAATTTGAACAAGGTCATCAAAGTTCTGTCCTTTATGCTACATTTTCATCTTAAATAATGCTGAGATGCAAAACCTAAAATGTTAGTTTTGGGATTTTCTATGTGAATAAACATAGAAGTATAATGATTTCTGTCCATTATTTGAGAAAGGAAAAATCTAACTAGCAGAGTCAAGGTACTATGAAAAATGTGGTGATTTGCAAGATTCTTAATATTTATTACCCTAGTTTACAGCTTTTTATAAAACTTTTTAATAATTATAGGACCATATTGTTCAGACGAAATCCTTTCAGTGTTCCAAGTAAAATCTACAAGTTTCTAAAATTGAAAGCTTAGTAGAAACACTTACATTTGAAAAATAATTTAATTGCTCTACAATTTGAATTGCTCTACAATTTGAATTGCTCTATAATTTGAAATATGATACTTCATTTAGAAAGTACTTTATTATACCAGTATTTTCACTCTGCTAGTACTTCAGGTGATTAGATTTCACCTCAATATTGAAAAATAAACATTCACAATTATATACAATTAATTTTCATTATTTTAATAACAGAATCTCATAACTTGAGTATCCTTTGCGATCAAAAGAAATTATAAGTCCTGGCTGCATTCTGAAACCCCTATTCTTAGTCTAGAAGACTCCATTTAGCTTAGTCCCTGCTTACTTCTCAAACTTCATAGTACATTTTTTTTGTTCTTTAGCTTTCTATGAATAGTTTCTCAAACATATGTAGCTCTTTTTTTTAAAAAAAAAAATGAGATGAAATACAGAGAACATAAAATTGGTCACTTTAAGGTGAATATTTCAGTGGCATTTAGTAATTCATATTTTTTTGCAATCAATACCTATACCAAATTCCAAAATATTTTAATCACCTCAAAAGAAACCCTATACTAATTAAAGTAGTCATTCTTTACTCCATCTTCTTCCCACCCTTTGGAAATTATCAAAATGCTTCTTTCTCCATGGATATTTCCTATAAATGGAATTATACGACATGTAACTTTTCTAGTTGACTTCTTTTATTTAGGACATTTCTGACGTTCATACAGGTTGTAGCACTGCTTTGCTGTATCCGATCTCTGCAGGGCTTTTGAACATACTGTTTTCTCTGCCTGAGATGTTCTAGCTCTTTCCATGACTTCTTAACTACTTTCTGTTTTCATGAACTCTTCCCTGACCACTCCTTCTAGATAGGTTCCCTATTACCATCCCCAGCCCTTGATTCATAACTCAACATCCTGTTTGTTTCTTTCAAAACACTTTGTAATTAGGTTTATGTTTGGTTATCGATTTTCTGCATTGCTCACCACTGTATATATACACAATGCTTTGCACACGATGGACAGTTTAAAAATACACGGAATGAGTGAATCTGTATTTGTCCCACCAGACAATGTGGGAATTAAGAGTGGTTTTTAGAACTTCAGGACAGGTTAGCATTTAACCATATGGCAACCTCTGATGAATATTTAGTTTTGCATTGAAAGTTCTGTTAACTACAATAATCATATACTCACCTAATGTAGATTTATTTTTGCTGACTAGCCAACAATGATAGCCAAACAGAGAAGACAAGCTGACAGAAAACATAGCTGCAGCAAAGAATAAAAACATAATATGGAACTTGGCTTGAGTATCAGGTAGGCCATTCTATAAAGAGAGGGAGAAAATAAAATGTTTTGTCAAAGGAATGAGTATTCTCCTAATTTGATAAGTCTTTTTTTGTTGTTGTTTAAAATTTTTCTTAAATTTAGATATGGAGAAAGATATACAGCTTTATATTAAAACTGCAAGGGAAAAATACATCTTTAAACTCAAATCAATGCTTACTATAACATGAATATACATATATCTATGGAAAAGATATTAAAATTTTGGATATTTATTTTGTATAACCAAATTCATAGAACAATTATAATAGTATGTGTGTAAACTACACAAGTAGGAAGCAAGATAAAAGGAGCTATAAAATTTTTATAATTTATAAAATTTGTTTTTAATTTACTTTCTGAAAATGTTTTGTTAACATACTCTAGATTTACAAATGTTTAAACATTATTTTATTATAATGCCAGAAAATGGAGGATAAGTGGCATGATTTAGCTAGTCTTCTCACTGACGTTTTACATCACTGCAAATGACAAAATCAACTACAAACACATACAACATGCTCACAATAATGCTTCAAGCTACCTTGGATAATGTCAGCACAGAAAAGTTCACCACCAGTGCATAACACCTGTCTAAAATAAACCTTAACAATACCCATGGGATAAAAAAGACCATCAAAGCACAACCAGACTGACTCTCCTAGTCTACGCATCTAAGGAGACCTGGAGTCCCTCTAGAATGTGGGCTTAGGAATACTCAGTGAAGCACCAGAGATGCTAGGATGTGTCTCCCTCTGACATTCGGTTTCAATATCCTGTCAGATTGAGCCAGGTCACAAGACCTCACTGATACCTTTTGACAGCAGTGTTCTCACTGTGAAAGCCAGTCAATCCTTTACACATGTATTTGTGGTTTGGAAGTAAAACCATCCACGAGAATGAGGAACTGTAAGGCCATGTGCTCTCAGACATCCACAAGAGATCATTCTTCCAGATGGACACCGCAAGTACCCTCGAATGCTAGGACATGCTTGTTTACCTGTGTATTTCTAGCGCTTAGCAATGGTACTGACACATAGTAGGTATCAATAAATCTTTAGCATTGAATGTGATTCAAATCTCACATCAATGATCTAATAATTCATAGAGTCTTTCCATAATAAAGGATAATTTAATGAATGTAATAAGGCAACTCTGGCAGGGATAACTGCTTTTTATATTGTATGGTATTCATGGGGACTATCTTGCGGTACTTAAAATACATAGTGTGTGTGTGTTAGTCGCTCAGTTGTGTCTGACTCTGCAACCCCACAGACTGTAGCCCCCCCAGGCTTCTCTGTCCATGGAATTCGCCAGGCAAGAATACTGGAGTGGGTTGCCATTCCCTTCCCAGATGTAAACTAGCTGCTGATAAGTTGCTTCAGTCGTGTCCGACTCTCTGCGACCCCATAGACGGCAGCCCACCAGCCTCCTCTGTCCCTGGGATTGTCCAGGCAAGAATACTGGAGTGGGTTGCCATTCCCTTTCCAAATGTAAACCAGCTGCTGCTAAGTCGCTTCAGTCATGTCCGACTCTCTGCGACCCCATAGATGGCAGCCCACCAGGCTCCTCTGTTCCTGGGATTCTCCAGGCAAGAATACTGGAGTGGGCTGCCATTTTCTACTCCAAAATACACAGTACTAATTCTGTTTTGCTTACATTTAAAATATACAGCACAGAAAACAAATGAGTTGCCTAAAGCATGCACTTAATATCAATTCAGCACTTGATTGATATTCTAGTTTAATAATCTTTTTACACATAAAGAAGAACTTCTCTTTTAAATACTAAGAAAAAAAATCTTATATAGTCACTTCTTGTTATTCGCAGTGGTGATGGTCTTTAAAGTTGCCATGAACACTGAAATTATAATTCCCGAACCATTGCCCCTGGGAAGATACGGGTTTCTGGTCACAACATTTTTGTCAAATGATCAATGACCTTGTTCTGTGTGTTTCTGCTTATAAAACCTAATTGATACCTTATTTAATATGCATTAAATAAGAGAACTCACAGCCAACAGCACCATAAGTCATGTCTGAAGGAAGCTTATCTATATACATGTATTTCCTCCATGAGGCACATCACGGTCTCTTCTTTTGCTCAGAAAATTAGACAGCACTTCAGTGCTAGGCTTGAAGGCCTTTTAAACAATGAAATCACCAACAAAAAAAGCACAAAAATGCAAAAGACACAGCACTAAATAGACTTAAAAGCACACTCATTTACAGTATAAGAGTTCAAACAGGAAGGCAATAAGACCTTTGGTTTGATCTCAACTGGAAGCGTGTACGTGGGTGACTCAGATTTTTCCTACTCTGTGTATGCTTGCAAATGACCACAAAAGTTACGCTGAGTATTGACTTTGAGGTTTAAAATAAATGTTAGCAAGTAGGTGAATTCACAAACACAGAATCTGCGAATAATGAGGAATGACTATATATAAATTAGCTCTATTCTATAAAATTAGTGTCTGGATTAAGTCACTATTGAAAGTCTATATATGTATTTTTGTATTCCAAAAAAAGTCACCAAGGTAATAACTTACGGTCCAAAATTTGATAAAATACTGTAAGTCTGTAGCAGCAATAAAAACGCAGTACAGCAGAGAATAAGCCAAGAAAAGGAGGAAAAATTTATAATTTGAAAATCCAACACAATTGTTCACCCTGTTAACAAAACAAAAACATTTTCAGTGACTTTTATGCTGTTACCCTGGGTACACATATGCTCAACCTTAACACAAGTATTTGATTTCCTAACATTAAAATTTATTGGCATTTCTTTAAGCATAACTCAAAAGATTTCTTTTTAAAAATTATCTAAAGATTTTTTTACACATACAAACATTAAAAACTCCATTTCACTAAAAAGGAATTTCTATGTTCAAACTAGAAATTTGATATGTAATATTGCTTTAATTACTCATGACCCCTGTATTTCCTGTCCAATTATACAAATAAGCACATGCCCTAAGTATTGATCTTGTGAGAAATCTATTAACACCAAACAGATAAGAGGGATTTTCTAAATTCTTTTCTGTGTTACCTTTGGATTTGATTTCTATGATTAAGTAATTTTAAACCTTTTTAAGTTTTCCAAAATTAGACGAGAGGTCTTTACAGACTGCTTGCATGCTGACGGTACAGCACTGAAGCAACCAGATTATCAAAACATCTTAAAGGGCAGGTTTAAGGAAAGAAACAGGACTGGGAGCCAGACAGCCAGGTCGTCACGTACATTCGATGCTAAATAGCTATGTGTCCCTGACAAAGTGCCATAATTTCTAAGGGTTTCCTTTTCCTCATCTGTCAAATCAGCACTCTGAGATCCTTTCTGAGAACCAGGTCTCTATGCTATGATCTGAATCTCCAAAAATGGAGATTCAGAATTCTCAGCTCTTACTCTGAAATCACTGTATTTGGAAAGGGCGGTTTAAGAACTCAAACTACTGTATCAATAAACATAAATACAAATACAACTCATACTTTATAGTCACACTTCTTCTATCAAACCTTATTTTGCCTCTTTCTATTAAGACAAGGGAATTCCTAGATGATAAATGTGACACAACAGTTAAGTGGAATTGGTTGTTATCTTCATGGGCAGTGAACCCAGGAATTAACAATAAAAATAATAAACTCACTGCACAGAACATACAGATGTTTCTTCTTTCACCTGTGTGTGTGTGTGTGTGTGTGTGTGTGTGTGACTCAGTCATGTCCGAATCTTTGCAACCCCATGGACTGTAGCCCACCAGGCTCCTCTGTCCATGGGATTCTCCAGGCAAGAACACTGGAGTGGGTTGCCATGTCCTTCTCCAGCAAACACCTTTGTTCCTACTCAGTACCGGCATAAGATAATCTTCCTCCTTACTGACTTTGCCAATAAATGAATTGTTTCTCTTTCTCTATTGTTGAGGAGAAACAATAGTCATATGAAAAATGTTTACTCAATTACATAAGATGAACACGAACTAGGTCTGTTATATGTCATGGGCCTAGTGTTAGCAATACTGTTACTACATGCTTAAAACTTTGTTAAGAGGACAGAGTTCATGGTAAGGGTTCTTAAAATTAAAACTTTTTTAATTTAAAAAAATTCAAAAGTTAAACATTGGACTTATGGATAAACCAAAATTTGGAACAAAAATGGAAAATGTTTATATCTTCTACCTCCAAAAATATAAGGTAAAGGGAACAGCATTAGATGTATTAATTTTGAAGCCTAAGGGTATTGTGTATGACAGATTCATGAAGAAGGCAAAACTGTGGGTGCACACCGAATGAAATCAGTTACACTGGCAGCCCAAGAGATTCCAGTGTGAGTGCGAACCAGTCACTGAGACTGTCTCTTAACGACATCTGAATCAAATAATGGTAAGAAGTAATATTGCAAACAGGTCCATACAAGCTGAGTCTAAATGTGTTCTGTCACAAAAGGAGAGAGGATATCCCCATGCTTATCTGTGTTGGTTACTAGAGGAGTGAATGGGAGACAGAGGCTGGGGTGTTAAGATTGGCCACGTGGATGTCCAGACAATGACGCTTCTGTGAATGAGGGGAACATGAGATGGGACAGGAAAGACCACTGCTCTTCCTGCAGGAATGTAAGAACCAGCTTTTGTACTAGATGACAAATGTGTTTTTATAGAAAGGAAAATGATCTTGAACGGAGATTTTTACAACATCTAATTTAGCTTACTTTAACTTCTACAGGGGCATGCTATGATTTGCCATGTCAAAGTCAAGAAACAGAGAAGGTTAGTCAATAAAGACTGAGCTTGGTAAGAATGTTATACTTGAGATCATATTTATTTTTAATAATAACTTACTCTCTACCTGACAGACAGCTTTTGGTTAGACATTTTTAACTGCCTACTACTTTGAAGACTCAATTTGAAAAGTGCATGTACTCTGAATCTGAATGCCTTTATATGGAGAAATAAACACATTCTAGGTAAACATCCCTTACACATTCATTTAAACTCAGTTAAACAGCTCTTGGCTCTGTTTTAGGGAAACTGCTTTCTGAGTCTAAATTGGAAAAAGAACATAATATAAAAAAAGGTGGAAAGAAAGTGGCCGCTGAGGTCCAAACAACTTGATATATGACTTTAAGTCCACTCTGGAACTTTTCTGAGCCTCACTTTCCTCTTGTTTAAAAATGGGACAAATAATTTCTAATAATATCTGTCATGGTTATAAGGATTACAGATTTTACAGATATATGGATATATCATCTCTAGACATTACAAGCACTCAATAAACTGAATCTGAAATTATTTAATTAGTGCCACCTAACCATTTGCAGCCTTGTCAAAGAATATTATTAGTATAATTAATAAATTTAACAATTATATTAAAAAGAAAAAACACTAATTTGATAGGATAGCCAATAATGCAAAGACTACAGGATATCTATTTTAGTTAAAAAAGAAGTGTGAGGTTGGTCCCCTGCACCCCAGAGGGTATTCTGGCCACAGCAGATACGTTAAAGTCATCACGAACAGGAGGCATGGTTCTCTGATTTTTCAAACACTAAAAGTTGACAGATCCTGAGATTCAAAATCATATACAAGACCTGTATAAAAAGGTTGCCTCACTATAAGTCTTAATAAGTGACTGTTACATTTACATAATGACTGTAGAAAAGATCTCTTATAGATTAATATGAAAACATTTCCAGGATATATTAAGTGAAGGGGGGGAAAGGCAGAGAGACTCAGGCCATAAAATTGGAAATATCAGTGGGAAGAGAACTTGCTAAGAAAGAGAACAGAATGAATTAAATGAAGGAAAGAATGAGGAAAGAAAAGAGTCATCACAAATGAAAATTGTTACTTCAAACAGAGGTTATTTACCAATATCTTTCTCTAAGAGGAGCATTATTTTCATAGGAGTTAGTTAGCCTTAACCTGATAATTATAGTAGAAAATCTAGGAGAAGAAAAGTAAGAGGTACCCTGGGGAGAGATAAAGAACACTGCAAACCTGACATCCCGCTACTGTTTCTGGAAGCTAAGGTAACTGTTCACTATGTATGCTTCCCCCACCTCTGGCGTAGGTTTGCGGGTACATCTACTTTGCCTGAAAGTCAAAGTCACTCAGTCATGTCTGACTCTTTGTGACCCCAAGAACTATACAGTCCATGGAATTCTCCAAGCCAGAATACTGGAGTGGGTAGCCTTTCCCTTCTCCAAGAGATATTCCCAACCCAGGGATCGAACCCAGGTCTCCTGCATTGCAGGTGGATTCTTTATCAGCTGAGCCACCAGGGAAGCCCTACCTTGCCTAGCGCCAACCATGAAAGAAGGCAAGGCTTGGAGAATGATCATGCTTAATGTCCAAATCCAACCTGACTGGCAACCTTGGTGTGGTCTCACAGGGATGTGTACACTGAGATGAAAAGTTATAAGGGAGAAAAGCCAACCTTCATTAGTTACTTAGATCTTTCAAATAATCCTCTAGTCAGTTACCTAGTTTCATGACTTAGAAATTTTAAAAAAAATTTTAATGAATTCTAAGTGGAAACCCTTGTTGAAACACATGTGTGTATTTACAGATCTGCTATTCTACTCCTTAACATTAAGTTCTATTTAAAACATTGTTAAATCTTTAGATGAATTCATTCCTTATTAGATACTTCAAGTGAAGTGTTATGTATAATTTATGTGCACATTTTGGTGTAATTTCTGTATTCTAGAAGTATTCTAGAATCTCTCTGTTTATGCATGTGCATACAAAGAAAACCATTTGTTCTGAGCAAATGTAAGGAAATAAGTTTTACATTGTTAACCTACTGGTGTTAAAATTATTTCATGGAAACTCATGGAATAAAGACTATTTTGAGCTAACTAAACAAACTCTACAAACTAAACCTAAAGGGACTCCCTAGGTTAGCTAAGGCAAGATTTCATTTATAAACAGATTTAAATAGATCAATGATTCAACTTATTGTTATAAAGGACAGAAACTTCTTTAAGTATAGAGCCACACTCACCATGGGCAATGATGATCCATCTTCAAAATACATCTAAGAAGAAACCACACACACAAAATTCAGCATCCCACAAAAGTTTAATCCCAATGTTATAAAATGAAATACTATTTCAAAAGAGTTGTAGCAGGTAAAATATTGCAAAATTATTTACTTATCTAAAACCTGAATAATAAGCAAAAGGCCTCATTAAAATAAACATTATAGCCAATTCTAGATGATACAAAAATAGAACTTTAAATTCAAAATATACATGCTTTAAGATGTAAATAAAATAACTCATTTTCTAAAAATACAATATGTTAATATACAACTATTTTATGCTGAAGAAAGTACAAAATGTCAACAGATTTACAGACAGTCTGGATAAAACTTGTCCATTAATGTCCAACCGTAAGACAAGTATATGGTACTGTTCTTGTGGTATATCAAGTATGTAACATCGGACTGTCATGAAGCCAACTGGATTATCTTTATAAAAAGGAAATGAGTCATAGAAATTTTTCTTAACTAGAACTAGCCAAGAATGAGCTGCTAAAATCATGCACTTCATTCAAGTCACAAAGAATCTGGGGGAACAGAGACAACGGATCATGGCCCTTAGCCATACTCGTATTTATGCAAGTGCTGGTCATATCTCCTAAATAAAGGCCTGATAAAAGGAGAAAAGGAAATAATCTGGAAAGCAACGAGAAAAGAAACACATTTAAAAAAACCCACGGGTGTGTAGACATTTTAGAAGTAAAGGGTTTTTTCTTACTTATCACAGACGGAACAGTGGTGGCAGCGATCTGGTTTTATAAGTTGGCATCTGTCACAATAGCGGATTGCTAGGAACAAAAAGCTCCACTTAGCCTTAGATGTAACAGTGAATTGAATACACAGTTAAACAGCTTTTAATCATTTATCCAAATTTAAATTCTATAAAGCATAATGAATTTAAATTTGATAGAAATGACATATTTGACTGCATAAATACAAAAATGAAATGATTTGACTATAGCCTCAGTTCTCTGCAGAGAGTTCCCAAGAATAGATCTATCAGGGAAATTTTTCTCAGGCATGCTCAACTATAAATATACTATCTAGTTACAAAGGAATCACAGACTTACAAAGGCTGCAACCATGTCCATTTTCACCAAAGTAAACAGAATGTCTCCCTTGATTAATCATTTCGTTTCCTGGACTCTGCCAGGATGACTAGGTAAAGGATACAACCACATTTTAGAAGTTTTTTGAGAAAGACATTTTAGAAATTTGTGAATAACTTCAACTAGCTGTTTGAATTGGGAAAGAGTTCACATCTTCCCTGCTGGGTGAGATGCAAGATGAGGAGTGAGTATTCCAAGAGGTACTTCCACCAGAGAATTTTAATTCTTGTGACTGAAGTCCTGAGCCTTTCTTCTCTAAAACAGACCTCAGAGACAGTTGTGGATGATTGGAGATGCTCTTTCAGTACACAGGCATCGGACAGGATGCCCTCAGTCTGCCAAAATTACAGGAGATTTGTTAAGTGGGCAGTACAGTAGGGCCAGCAGAACCAAACGAGCAAACTTAAAATCTGGAAAACATACTTGCAGCAAGCAGTTATCAAGATTATATTAGCTAATATCACAATCTCTAAAAAAAGGAAAAAATTGTTATAAACTAAGAATAAAAAGAGCTTTAAGACAACAGGCCTAGAAGGAGTTGTTTTCAATACTGAAATAAGTCCTTAATCATCCCCTTATAACTTTCTTTTTCAGGAATTCCAGAGATGAATGGCATGGCCTGCTCATCTCCTGAATGAAGATGTCTCACAGGGACATTCCAGGTGAAGCTCTAAAGTATCCCTGGCTCATGCCAGGTATCAAAATGGGAGCAGTGTTGTCCAGAAGGAATATAACGTAAGCCACACGAGTACTGTTAAACTCTCTAGGAGCTATGTTAAAAGAAGTAAAAAAAAAAAAGGTGGGGGGAGATTAATTTTAATGATATATTTTATTTCACCTAATACATATTTCAACATATAATTATTATATTAGTTATAAATACATGTAACATTATATTTTATATTAGTATATACAAATGAAGTGTGTGAACATCAACTGAACCTTTCTGTTGCTTTTAAATAGCCTTTAAAACCTGTTCTGTGTTTTCCACTTATAGTCAAATTTGAAGCTGTCATAATCACAAAAGACTAGTGGTTTCCATAATGGGCAGCATGGGTTTAAAGTCACACAATTTCCATGTGAGTTTTGTTGGGCAATTGTACATTTTAAGTGGTGATTATTTCTTAATTACACAGGGGGTGGGGTGCACCTTGCAAATTAAAGTGGGCGGTAACTCAAAAATATTTTGAAATTTTTCATTTATAATCTTTTTTGTGAAAGTCTTTTTGTTCATGGTTTTTCAGAAACGGAAATTTAGTCTTATAATTAAAACACACTCCATGTGCCAGATCAGATTCAACTAAAATCACCCCACTGGAATTTAAAGTAAGCCATCTGATTATCATTTAAAAAGTCCTAACAGTGGAGGGGGAATTTTAACTGTCTTGCTTGAATCTTCTGAGAATTTATTCATGTATTATTTATATAATTTAAAACTTTTTTGGTAAATACTGAAAAGGAAACACTACCAACATCTGTGTGCAGAGTGATAACCTAATTACGTCACTTCTAATGGTAATTTTCCTAGTCAAAAAGTCTACAAATATTTTTTTGTAGGAAAGGATCGATAGCAAGGGAGAACTGGAAAATCAAATAGTCCTCATTAATAAAAATAATAATATAATAGAGTTTGGAGAGCCCCATAAGAAATCAGGAGATGGTTGGATCAAAATGAAAGCACAGGACAAAAAGAAGTGAGATGAACAGTCTTCACACTTGCCTCACACACCCAAGACTGTACATGGTTGAATTTGTTCTCTATGCATAGCAAGCAGTCAATATAACCTAGGCAGTCACTATTTTTCTCTTTCAGGTTTGGAGGAAAGACCGTGGATCTAGAATGAACGGGAAAACCCTCAATTATACTACTATCCATTTTCTTCAATTCTCTAAGACATATCAAGTGTGTGGACACCAACTGAGCCTTTCAGTTGCTTCGGTCCATGGCCTTTCTCAGGGTGAGGAAGGAAGTTATCTGAACAACCCACGGGTTTTGGCCGAGGGTGGGATAAGAAAAAGGACCCTCATATTCCTGCCTTGGGGGCACTGTGGCCCTCCACTGCATGTCCACTCTGCATTCATGATTACCTTTACACCCCACATATTCCAGAGAGAGATTAACCACACCAACATTATCATGTTTATTAAACTTCCTGTAATTTAATTTAGTCTATGACTCTAGTCAGCTAAAATTGATTTCAGCATGCATCCAGAAGTTTTGCACTAAAAATATAAAGACTATATTAGCAAATTCAGATTCTGTTCCAGACTGTCAAAAATATTGAGAATGATAAGTTCATCCCAGGAGATAGGCATACAATATAAGAGAAGATAATCTTCAATTCAGTTCAGTTCAGTCGCTCAGTCATGTCCTACTCTTTGCAACCCCATGAATCGCAGCATCCCGGCCTCCCTGTCCATCACCAATTCCCAGACTCCACCCAAACTCATGTCCGTTGAGTCGGTGATGCCATCCAGCCATCTCATCCTGTTATCCTCTTTTCCTCCCACCTTCAATCTTTCCCAGTATTAAGGTCTTTTCCAAAGAGTCAGTTCTTCGCATCAGGTGGCCAAAGTATTGGAGCTTCAACTTCAGCATCAGTCCTTCCAATGAATATTCAGGACTGATTTCCTTTAGGATGGACTGGTTGGATCTTCTTGCGGTCCAAGGGACTCTCAAGTGTTTTCTCTAACACCACAGTTCAAAAGCATGAATTTTTGGTACTCAGCTTTCTTTATAGACCAACTCTCACATCCATACATAACTACTGGAAAAACCATAGCTTTGACTAGATGGACCTTGTTAGCAAAGTAATGTCTCTGCTTTTATAATATGCTGTCTAGGTTGCTCATAACTTTCCTTCTAAGGAACAAGCATCACGTAATTCGCACAAGGAGATGACATAAATCCAAACTGCAGTTGTTATTAATGAACACTAATTCTTTGTTCTGATATGACTTAGTCTTAATTTGGTGCATCAAGGGGTCTAGTAGAAAAAGCACTCCATATCTGCTGGCTCATCAAAAAAGCAAGAGAGTTCCAGAAAAACATCTATTTCTGCTTTATTGACTATGCCAAAGCCTTTGACTGTGTGGATCACAATAAACTGTGGGAAATCCTGAAAGAGATAGGAATACCAGACCACCTGACCTGCCTCTTGAGAAACCTGTATGCAGGTCAGGAAGCAACAGTTAGAACTGGACATGGAACAACAGACTGGTTCCAAATAGGAAAAGGAGTACGTCAAGGCTGTATATTGTCACCCTGCTTATTTAACTTATATGCAGAGTACATCATGAGAAACGCTGGGCTGGAAGAAACACAAGCTGGAATCAAGATTGCCAGGAGAAATATCAATAACCTCAGATATGCAGATGACACCACCCTTATGGCAGAAAGTGAAGAGGAACTAAAAAGCCTCTTGATGAAAGTGAAAGAGGAGAGTGAAAAAGTTGGCTTAAAGCTCAACATTCAGAAAACGAAGATCATGGCATCTGGTCCCATCACTTCATGGCAAATAGATGGGGAAACAGTGGAAACAGTGTCAGACTTTAATTTTGGGGGCTCCAAAATCACTGCAGATGGTGATTGCAGCCATGAAATTAAAAGACACTTACTACTTGGAAGGAAAGTTATGACCAACCTAAATAGCATATTCAAAAGCAGAGACATTACTTTGCCAACAAAGGTCCGTCTAGTCAAGGCTATGGTTTTTCCAGTGGTCATATATGGATGTGAAAGTTGGATTGTGAAGAAAGCTGAGCACCAAAGAATTGATGCTTTTGAACTGTGGTGTTGGAGAAGACTCTTGAGAGTCCCTTGGACTGCAAGGAGATCCAACCAGTCCATCCTAAAGGAGATCAGTCCTGGGTGTTCATTGGAAGGACTGATGCTAAAGCTGAAACTCCAATACTTTGGCCACCTCATGCGAAGAGTTGACTCATTGTATAAGACTCTGATGCTGGGAGGGATTGAGGGCAGGAGGAGAAGGGGACGACAGAGGATGAGATGGTTGGATGGCATCACTGACTCGATGGACATGAGTTTGGGTGAACTCCGGGAGTTGGTGACGGACAGGGAGGCCTGGCATGCTGTGATTCATGGGGTCGCAAAGAGTCGGACACGACTGAGTGACTGAACTGAACTGAGGAATGTGGAAACTAGATTTTTGCACCTGATACTGTCACTGCCATTAAATAGTTTTGGAAACTTGTGCAGTAATTTACTTTTAGGGGGTTTAAATTTCCTCCATATTAGTTTAGGCCCATCTAGGGTAAATATATATACACATATACAGAAACACATTTCTATCTTTGTGGGATAGAATCAGTGGCATAATATCAAATGAGGGAATCACTACTTGCTCACTGACAAGCAGTAAAAACAAACAGGAAAACATCATGCGTGAGACTTAGAGTTATACTGAATTATGATTCTAAAGTGAGTCAGAATTGAATATATACAATATAAAAATATTAATGAGATATTTTACAGTCCTTTTTTCCTCCTAGGTCTTTGAATTAGTTGTGTGTCTTCTACTTAGAGTACATCTCAATTTGGACGAGCCATGTTTTAAGGCTCAAAAGCCACATGGAGGCTGTGGCTACCGCAGTGGGCAGCACACAGCCAATCACAAAGTTTCTGGGTGAGCCTTTGGTGGGCAAGCACCAGGCATCCGAGTGTGTCAGCTTTTTTTTAATAACATATTTTTTAAAAGTCTTTACTGAATTTGTTACAATATTGCTTCTGTTTTATGTTTTGGGTTTTTGACTGTTGAGGAATGTGGGGTTTTAGCTCCCGGACAAGGGATCGAACCCACACCCCTAAGAAGGTGTGGTTGTAATCACTGGCCCACCAGGGAAGTCCCCATGTGTGTCAGTTTTTAAGACAATTACTTGATTAGATAGCTGTTAAATGACCTAAAAAATTTGACCCAAGTAAATGAGATTTATTGGGTTGTATTTGTAAAAAAAAAAAAGAATTACTACAAATTTTAAAGATAAACTGTATCAATAGCTGAATTGTTTTGTATAATTTATATAATAACTTTTAAATTTATGTAAATTTATCAACAATATGTTCATTACTATAGTGCTCTTTTGACTTAAGAATAGGCAGGTGTGTAATTAAAACTTTAAAAATGAACACAATTACAAATCAAGATTTCAGCAGTTCTAACATCTTCACTGAGTCACAACTAGGAAGGCAGAATAGAAGGCAAGCCAGTTCTGACTTGGTTGAGATCTCTATGTCATAGCCTTATCAGATTTCCATCCTGTTTTATGGGATTCTATAAAAGACAGTTAATAACAGTCTGGGCCATAGCACAGTGTGTTTCAACGAGCGTTTGAGTGTCAAGTACAGACATGCTTTCTAACCGTCACCCCAACCCGTCCTGCTAAGCGCTCATGGTCCTCTACCTCCGGACATGGTCCTCGTGTAGATGGGGAGGTCTTTGGCTGCTCGCCGAAGGACTTCCTGATGGGCTTCTCCTCTAGGCTCTCTCTCCAGCAATTCTTTCTCTGCATAAGAGAGATGGAACTGTGGAAGAAACTTAAATATTAATCAGTGCTCACAAAGGAATAACATATTGATCTACTATACCCGCAAAAAAGGTATTTATAAAATATTAACAGGACATAGCATATATATTCAAAGAGGCAGTGGGGTATGAAATCTGGGCAAGTCTATTCATCCCGTAGTTTATAAATCTAGAAAAGGGGAAAAATGATAACGCTTGCTTCCTCAGATCTTTATGAACCTCAAGAGGAAAAGAGAATGTAAAAGTGTTTTTACAAACTGTAGAGTTCTACCCAAGTATTAGTTATATTAGTAGATGAAATGGCAAAACAAACCAATTAGCTCAATGGATGTAGTTTACAATCAGTTATAATTAGAAACAAAAATAGAAACAAATACATCAAGCAAGTATTCTCATGTAGAGGGAGTTTTAACTTAGGGATAATCATTACATGAATTCTTTAGCACTTAAAAGAAGTAGTCTTTAATTTTACTTCTTATACTGCAAATTTTGTCCCACCAATTTAAAAAAATACTTCTTTGAGAAAATGAAAATCTGTTTGAGTTCCAACTTGATAATCACACAAAAAATTTTAAGTCTGTTCAAACTCCTATAAATATGCTCTAGGAGACATGTACAAGGATATTCACATAATCACTGTTTGAAACATAAAAAACTAAACCCAAATGTCCATCAAGGATAATGGATAAATAACTTGGAGTATAATCCATCCAAATAACTTGAATCCCATATGGCACCTAACATTCAGTGAACTACAGCTGTGTACAACCAGGACTATCAATATACTGATGAACAAATATATAAAATAAACTATTATACACGTTATTTTTAGGGATATGACAAAAATTATTCATGGGACTGTGTACCTTGTTTGGAAATAGTTTTGAGTGATAGAAAATGGATAACATCAAACAAAACTATAATACTGTAAATAGTCAAGAAAGGATAGGGTCAATCTAAGAGAAAGTATCTATTAACTTTCTATTGCTCTGCCTAGAACACTATTCCTCACACTCTCTGGATGGCTCTTTCTCATGCTGCAGGTTTCAGCTTAAATGCCATCTTCTCAAGGGACTTCCGTGACTCCCTTACTCGAGTAGGGACCCTAGTAACTCGTCCCCTCCCCTCGCCGTATTCTCCATCAGGTCCATGTGCGCTTTCTTTGTGTGGCACACCATAAATTGAATTTATTTTGTTGGTTCATTTGCCCTTTGTCTCTCTCTTTCACAGCCTGTAACCCCACTAAGTCTCAGCACAGAGTAAGTCCTCTGTGAGAACTGTGGAATGGACAAAGGAACAAGTCCCAGCAGCCCTAAGTCAGAGCGTCGAAAATCGAGGCAAAAGTTTTTTTATACTCTAGTCTCTAGCTTTCCATCGTCAGAACCCTGATTCCCACAATTCAGGTAGATTTGTCTCCCTTGTTCGTGTGTAAAATTAATTTAAAACCTAGCACTGAAAATTAGTAAAAGACTTAATAATAGTCAAAAGGAATAAAACTATCAACATTTTATTACATTTTCTACAGAGTTCTGGATCTTTTTAACCTTAGAGGTAAGTTCTAGTGAGTGATGGAACTGGATGGCTCCTCGGTATGTTTAATACTTTTATAAATAAATGTAACACACCGCATCCATCAGGTCCAAAAGACCAAATACTGTTTGGTAGAACTATTACTTATCTAAGACGGATGTCAAAATCCCGAATGCTATCTTGGAATGCACCAAATACGCACTCCCCTTCCTTAGAACACTTCTATGTACAAATGCCTGTCACAGATTTGAGGAAAGGTGACATTTGTAGACATCTGATGGAATGAAAGATCTCCTGGGGTGTTACCTTTTGATAACACACCCAACCTCCAACCCTCCAGATTGTGGCAGTCCTTTGGCCAGTTAATGCAAGTTGTTTTGCTTTTAAGTAGTTTTATCGATTTTAGAATACTTGGAATTTACCAAAAAGTTGAGAAAATGGTATAAGGTTCCCATATATCCTCTCATCAAACTGCTGATATTCCTAATATCTGGTATTAGTATGGTACATTTAGGACAATTAATGAATCGATATGGATACACTGTTATTAACAACAGTTCATAGTTTACTCAGATTTCCTTAGTTCTTATTGACTCTTATTTCTCTGTTCCAGGGTCCTGTGGAGGATACTACAGTACATTTGTTGTCCACGTTTCCTTAAGTTCCTCTTGGCTATAACAGGTTCTCAGATTTTCCTTGTTTTTGTTGAGCTTGACGATTTTGAATAGTACTGCTGAGGTATTTTATAAAGGTGCTTCTCTACTGGAATCTTTCTGATGTTTTTCAGATGATTAGGCTGGGGTTATGGCTTCTGTGGAGGAAGACCACAGAAGCAAAGTGCCATTCTTCTCAAGAGAACAAACAATCAACGTGACTTAGAACTGTTGATGGTGACTTTAATCACCTGGTTGAGGAGGTGTTTTTCAGGGTTCTCCACTATAAAGTGAATCATTATCTCCCTATCTCATCCTGTAGTCTTTGTAGTCTTTGGAAGGAACTTACTACAGGCAGCCTGCATTTTACAAAGCGGGGATTTATTCCTCCCCTCCTTGAGGGCTATGGTCCATAGGGTCGCATGCATGCATGCATCGGTGAAGGCAGGTACTTCCTTATTTTTTGGCATGATAAGACGCTTCTGGCTCATCTTCAAAATCTCCTGCCCTAGTTCTAGAATCAGCCATTTCTCTAAGGAGTTCTTCTTCCTTTTATTGGAGGATGATATCAGAAATCAACATTTGGAATCAAATACAGTTTTCAGATAAAAGGAGAGTATGATTTCAAAAGGATGTGCAAACTAAGAAAAAAGCGAAATCTAATAACACACAGGAAACTTAGAGAATTGTATTTCCTTTTTTGTTAGTTGTTTCTGACTTAAGAAAAAAAGAAACATATCACCTCATCAGTACCTAAAATATCCAAATTAAAACATAAAACATTGGAAACTTTTCTTAAGAAGAGCACACAGTGTGCCAAGACTCTGATGAAACTGGTAGCTTTGGAAACTGCTACAATCCTTTTGGGAAACAATTTGGCAAGTGACTTAAATTTCCTTTGTCTAGTAATTCTACCTCTGATAACTTACATTAAGGAAAATAACCCAAAATATGAGTAAAGCTCTATGAACAAACATGTTAATAACACTATAATATGGAAACTTGGGATCAGCCTAAAACTCCAATGTTTCAGTGAGAATATCATGTTGTTATTAAAAATGGTAATTGTACTTAAAAATAAACCAATGAAGAACTATTACATGAAAAAAAATAAGATTATGTGCCCTCTAAATACAACTAGGAAAAATACCTAGAAAGAAATTCAGAATATAAACTGGCTAAATTAGTGTGGTGGGATTTGTTTTTTTCTTTTTCTGCCTACTCTTCATTTTCAAAATATTATTTAGTATGGTTATATTATTTTTATATTGGAAGAAAATCTTATGAATTGAAAACTTACATTCTCTCAATAGTGACTAGAAGATATTTACGTTATTTTCTTCTATTTTCTCTTTTCCTACATTTAGAATCTCATTTCCAAATGGCAGCTGAAGTCCAGGACCGTCATTTTATAAGTGAGGGTTCTCTGGCTGCTGATCAGTTAAAAAGACTGGCCCAAGATCTTGCATTTTATTAATGGACTAAGATTATTAACCAGCAAACAAGGACTCTTTATTTCATGACAATGGTCTCCAAACTCTTTTGATCATGTAACCCTATCAGTAAAAGAATAATTGGAGACTGTACTGCTAGTATATGCATATTTAGTCATACATATATATTATTAGCTAATATATTATGTACCTTATATATGAAATTTTTAAAAAAGGAGTTGATGTATGGCAAAACCAATACAATATTGTAAAGTAAGTAGCCTCCAATTAAAATAAATTTATATTAAAAAATACATACATAAATAAAATTTACTTTTTAACTTAAAAAAATAAATAAATAAAAAGTAAAATATGAATAGAGATTTTGCTATGTTTTTCCTCTATGCTCCAACTGATGTCCTGAGCACCCTTCTCCCCGAATATAGTCTCTACTCCTTTTGCTAGAGCATGGCGTAGGGACAAGAGTGCAGCTGTGAAGGTCAAAAAGACTGTTTTGAATGTTAGCTCTGCCACATGCTAGCAGGAGATAATGAGGAACCAGCAAAGGAGACCAAGAAGGAGCTGCCACTGTGCATAAAAATAAAATTATTTCCATGAGAAAGGAGGTAAGAAAATTCTGGAAAGAAAATAATGGCATGGTTAACAGCAAACAACAATGGCACCCCACTCCAGTGCTCTTGCCTGGAGAATCCCATGGATGGAGGGGCCTGACAGGCTGTGGTCCATGGGGTCGCTAGGAGTCGGACACGACTGAGCGACTTCACTTTCACTTTTCACTTTCATGCATCGGAGAAGGAAATAGCAACCCACTCCAGTGATCTTGCCTGGAGAATCCCAGGGACAGGGGAGCCTGGTGGGCTGCCATCTATGGGGTTGCACAGAGTCGGACACGACTGCAGCGACTTAGCAGCAGCAGCAGAGTATAAAGAGAAGGCAATGGCAACCCCACTCCAGTACTCTTGCCTGGAAAATCCCATGGATGGAGGGACCTGGTGGGCTGCAGTCCATGGGGTCGCTAGGAGTCGGACACGACTGAGCGACTTCACTTTCATTTTTCACTTTCATGCACTGGAGAAGGAAATGGCAACCCACTCCAGTGTTCTTGCCTGGAGAATCCCAGGGACAGGGGAGCCTTGTGGGCTGCCATCTATGGGGTCGCACAGAGTTCGACACAACTGAAGCGACTTAGCAGCAGCAGCAGAGTATAAAGAAAGAAGTCCAAAATCTGGACAAGAGTCATTGTTGCCAAGCCAGGGAGTCCAGCCTTTTCCCTGTGGAGTGGGCAGAATCCCTGAGTAGCCAGAAGCAGCAGAGTGAAAGAGTCAAGCCTCAGCTTCAGAATGAAGGATGGATTTCTGCAGGATCCTCGGAATCCCGGAGTGTGGGCAAGATTGGCAGGGGTGATGCCACAGAGGAAACTGCAATGTGTCAAGATGAGAGGGATGACTGAGCCTCCAAATTAGGGCAATGAGGGAAAGTAACGGGAAAAGGGCTGGAACTGAAAAAGAAAAATGAGGAAGTGACACATTTCCAGAATGTGGGTGCTAGGGGAAGGGCGTGGATGGCAAGCTTCTGGCTCGAACGATGACGTGGTTGGCAGTGGCATGAACACGCGTTAGAAACAGATGAGTCACGGTTTGGGGAAGGAGAGGGTGGTGACTTCAGTCTGTGATGGGCTGCGTCTGTAGTGTCAGTGCAATGATCAAGGATGCATGTTTGGCAGGCAGATACAGAAGTTTGAAATTCATGGGGGAGGTCAGGCTAGAAACAGATGTGGAAATTGTGTCAACACAGAGGTGATAAGCAAACCACCAGAGTGGATGAGGTGATCTATGATAAAAGTCAGTTTTCTCCTTCAAACCTACGATTCAGGCTATGATGAAGGCAAGAAAGATGATAGGAAGGGAAAAAACATGGTAGAGGGAGGAAAAAGAGGCAGGGGAAGAAAGTGAGAAAAGAAGGGAAAAGGCTACCTCTTGGCACTCTAGAGCAAGCCTGCTATGAATGCTATGCCGATATCTGTGGTTTTGTTTTCAATATCCTTTCTCAGTTCACACAGCGTATTTACTGGCCTTTCTGACCACAGCTGCATTTCAAACAGATTCAGGAAATAATTCACAATGATGCTTAGATCTCTTTCTTTCTTTTTTTTTTCAGGTTAGCCTACTAAAACCACACTATTATTATTGGAGCAAAGTTTATTTCTATTCAACATCTATGTACTAGACTAAGTGCCAAGGATACAACAATGAGTAAAATATAGCCCTTTGCCTCAAGGACATTTAACCAGGATTAAGAACCCAGAAACAAAAAGTTAGCCAGAATAATCTTTTCAAAATGCGTATTTGAACAAATAACTTTATTTAAAACCTTCTGAGCTGAGACTGTTAGATGTTCCTCAGTATCTACTCTGTCCTTGTAACATGGTTAATGTGAAGTGAAAGTTGCTCAGTTGTGTCTGATTTCTTTGCAACCATGGACTATATAGTCCATGGATTCTCTGGGCCAGAATACTGGAGTGGGTAGCCTTTCCCTTCTCCAGGGGATCTTCCCAACCCAGGGATCAAACCCAGCTCTCCTGCATTGCAGGCAGATTCTTTACCAGCTGAGCCACAAGTGAAGCCCAAGAATACTAGAGTGGGTAGTCTCTTCCTTCTCCAGTGGATCTTTCTGACCCCAGCAATCGAACTGGGGTCTCCTGCATTGCAGATGGATTCTTTACCAACTGAGCTACCAGGGAAGCCGCATGGTTAACATGGCCACTGAGAATAAAGACCAAACTCCAGTCTTCTGTGCAACCAAATGTGGCCATATAACCAGCTGAATTCTAAATAGAAGTGGAAATGGCATCAGCAAATTTTAGAAAGTGTCCTTAATAAAAAGACATTTACTTCCACTCCTCTTTTCTACTTTCTCTGGTCTGCTGCCTGGAATGTAGATATGATGGCTGGAACTGAAGCAGCCATTTTTAGGTCAAGAAGTAACGCCGTGAATAGATGCTATGTATGTTAGAGTAACAGGAGAGGAGCCTGGGTGCCCAGCAGCTGTAGAGTAGCTACAGACTCTGAAAGTGAGAAAGATTAGGTAAGTTGTTATTTTTTTATTGTTGTTTTTGGTAGCTGACAGCCAACTAATGAACCACTAATATGATAATTATAAGAGAAACATGTCTACCTTCAGCTCTGTCTTTCTATCAACCTATCTACCATCCATCCATCCTTGTGTCTGACTCCGAAGCAGAAGTGGAACATATAACATACTTAATATTGTAAATATAATACTTATACAGTGGAAAAATAATATGTACCAAGTAAAAATTCAACTATTTAACATATTAATATAAAAAAAACACTAGGCTCAATAGGTTTGCAATATTAATAAAAAGACATAAAACTCATTCTTTAGACAGCAATATTTCAGATTTCCATCTTTAGGAGATAACTATACTAATATTTTAACTTACTTCTTTCGAAGGATTCATTGGTAATGTAAAGATAGTTTTCCAATACGACCAGACAAACATTGCAAAAAGTAGATGATAAGCAATCAGGCACACAACTAAAATGAGAGAAACAAAATTATCACTGTAGTACGCGAATACACACTGCAATCATGGTATCACGAAAGGTATACCTGTTCTAAAATAATCAAAGAATTTAATTATTTAGCTACCATCCTATGATCAGAACCCTCCCATCTGTAAACAGGCCCATCTATTGGCAAAACAGCTACAGGAACCTCTCTTAAATTATAAAGATAAGGAAGTTACGCCTGCAACTTTAACTATAAACACAGTGTTAAACAAACATTAAAACATTCAGGCTTTAATAACTTTGCTTCACTAACAAAGAATAGCAAAAGCAAAATAAGCTATTTGCTTATTTTGTTCAGCCTGAGTCAAATCTGGTGTCCCTGTTTCAGCAACCACAGTTTTAACCAGAGGTCATCTGAACAAAGAGAGAATTCCTCCAAGAGGAGTTTAAGTTTCTTACTGACCACATGCGATGATTAAGAAAAGCATTCTGAATATTCTTCCTAGATAATGCATACAAACACACTCCATGTTGTGTATTGGCCTTGAAACCCTATGTAAATCTAAAATATTAATTTGGTACCCAGTGTATTGGATAATACATTAATATATAACTTAATTGTGTAGAAAAAATATGTGAATTTAAAATATAGCATGTTTGGTATTTTTAAACCTTTAACAGCAATTTCAGCTTTTTAAAGGAAGATGATATTTCTGTTACAGAATCATTAAAACATCCAATTATCTAATAAGGCACCTAAAATCAGTGTGAGATGATCAAGGAATAGAGCCAACGATCTTTTTCATGAATTATGTAGGTGACTCAGGTACGGGGTCACACTCTGTGTGGAAACAGGAGATTGTTGATATTCCTGTATCTGCAAGCCACCAAAGTCTTTGGCACAATGACTGCTGTTTCAGGCCAGAGGTCTCTGCTAAGCGTCTCAGAGAATTCAGCCTGAGATGTCTTTTTACCCCATCTTGACTTCAACATTCTCAAAGTATCATTTATTAATCAAATCTAAACGAATGCTATTTATTTTCTCAAACTATCTTTAAAATTTCAGATCTAAAGCAATGATGTATCTTACCTTGTTCTCCAATGTTTTCCATGGACACTATAGAAATAGAGAAAAGAGACAGGCAATATGTTATATGAAGCTTATAGCAAACACAGGGCCTGAAAGAGACATAAGGTCTTGAGTAGGTTAATAATTTAGCTCTTTCCAAGCCAACGTTCTTTAAATATTTGTTAGACTGTTTAGAGGAGAGGTGAGTATTGTGGAAGAGGTGGGGAGGGGAGGCTGGGCCTTCAGCCAGGCCCTGCTAGGCATCCCAGCCTTGGCTCCCACGCAGGAAAGAAACCCCATCAAGTGTGGCCCTGGTGAGTCTTCCCCCTTTATTGATTGGTTTCTCAGGTTTCCTTTCAACTACAGAGTTCAGATAAAGGTTCGCGAGCTCATCACACTCCCAGAGACACCGATTGCTCTTTGTAAGCTGGCAACCACTGAGTTAGCTCTCCAGTAGGAAAATTTAAAAAAAAAAAAAAAAAAAATCATGTCCACTGCACAGACTTCTCTTGCCGGATTTCTGAAAGTACACATTCTTATGCCCAATGGCTAACTGCTTCCTACCGTACAACGAGGGGCCCGAGAAACTGCCGTCTCTGAGGGGCTGCTGTGAATACTGCAAGGTGGCAGGTAGATGAGGACTGGGACCACGAGCTCAAACCAGCTGGGACAAGAAACCCGACTCAGTAACCCTAGCCATTTCCTTTCTTTCTGTTTTTGTTTTTGCCATTTAAACTTTTTATTTTACATTGCAGTACAGCCGACTAACAACGTTGTGATAGTTTCCGGTGGACAACAAAGGGACCCGGCCACACATATACAAGGATCCATCCTCTCCCAGCTAGAGAAGGAAATGGCAACCTACTCCAGTATTCCTGCCGGAGAAATCCCATAGACAGAGCACAGAGGAGTCCGGCAGGCTACAGTCCCTGGGTTTGCAGGAGTTGGACATGACTTAGTGGCTAAACCACCAATCACTACCATTCTGCCCCAAACCCTCCCCCATCCAGGCTACCATATAACACTGAGCAGAGTTCCCTGTGCTATGCTCCCTGTAGGGAACAGTAGGTCCTTGTTGTTTATCCATTAAAAAATAGCAGTGTGTAAATGTCCATTCCAAACTCCCTAACTACCCCGCCCCTCATCCTTCCCTCTTGGCAACTATATGTTCTCTAAGTCTTCTGCATGGTCCGTTTGCTTTGTTTCCCATGCGGTCTCCCTCCATTTGTACTCAAGTCTTCGGGACGGTCTGCCTTATCTCAGTAGTAGCAAGTCTAGATTTGACTTTGTTTCCTGATGCATTTTTGTTTTTATTCAGCTACTAAAAGGCAGACAGGATTTTCAGCCTTTGTCCTGGAGTATAATTTCATTTGCATTAGTAACATCGGAATTAGAGGGTAATGCTGTGAGAGATTTTTAAGATTACCTGATCAGACCAACCTCCTTCCCAGGAGGGCTACAGTTCAGTCATTTCTCGAGCCAGTGGGAACCACAGTTTTGGAGAGCAGCCCATTCTCTTACTGGACTGATTTAAGAACGACTGTAAGATCAGGGTGTGCCGAAATGAGCCTCCTGTGGATCCTACCTATGATATACAGGCTTCCAATCTGTAGCTATAAACAGAAAATCTAAAAGGCAGATCTTCAGATTTCTCACCAATCTTGATGTGGCTCCTTTAAATATTTCCTGGTCTTTCAATTTCTGCTAACATTCCTGATCCCCAGGATGGGACAGGCAGAATGAGATGATCTTTGACTTACAAATGGCCTGTAACACAAGTGTGCTTGCTCATCAGAGGCAAGAGGGAGTCAGAGGGCACTTTCTCACAGAATCCCTAAAGTGGCTGATGTAGGGCAGAGGAAGGACAGAGCTGTCTTTTCTGTCCAACCCCACTACTCCTGTCACGCATTTCTCTCTGGGCCCTGACTTCCCCTTCTTTAAAATGCTCTAAAATTAACTACAGTTCTTCCTTGGATCAAAATTTCTACCCCTGCAGCTAATCGAAGGAAATGCAAAAGCAATTTGAATCCATTTGTGCATTTATGTATGAATGACCCTTAATGACCATTCCAGAGGTTCTGGCGTTTTAATGAAAATGTATTTGCTAACCTATGACTCTAGTTGTCAGAACTAAACAGTAAAACAAAATGACATTAAAAAGAAAAAGTATGATCAGTATGAGGTAATATGTTTTTTGCCCTGGACTGTTACTATATTGGCTGGATATGCATTCAAAGGTATCTTCTGAAGAGCTATTTCTGTCCTTCACAGCTTGCTTTTCTTTAATGTACTTCAAAATTCACAGATTTTTTTTTTCAGTTAAATGATTTACTCGTGGATGCATGTTTATGGAAAATAATTCTGATAACATTTATAGAGTAAAATGTGAAAGTCCAAAAAGGTTGTATCAATTATACTCCACAAAAATTCTGAGCCTATCAAATTTCCTATGAGTGTAAAATGTCTTTAATTTTTGTCAACATTTTGCCCAAAATAAAAATCACTGTTTTAGTATTCATTTCTCTGATTACTAGTGAACTTTAAAAAATAATTTTTATTTAAAAAATTTAATGATTGGTTTTTCCTATCCCCTCTGATTTTTTCTATCTCTTCTCTTTTAGTTTTTGAGAGCCTTTTATATACTCTGTGAAGTAATCCCATATTTGTTACATATGTTCTAAATAAAGTTGTGTATAACTACTTTCAAATGACTTAATAAATACCAGTAAAAATAAACAATCTGCCTGCATTGCAGGAGACCTGGGTTCGATCCCTGGTTCAGGAAGATCCCCTGGAGAAGGAAATGGCTACCCACTCCAGTATTCTTGCCTGGGGAATCCCATGGACAGAGGAGCCTGATGGGCCACAGTCCATGGGGTCACAAAAAGTCAGGACACGACTGAATGACTAACACTTTCTTTAAATGGCAGTGCCAAAACTTTGAAACTGACCTATGTCATTAACATATGTATGGACCACACTTGGTTGTGCTTTATTTTACTGAGGAAATTGATCTTCTTGCAACCATGTTTACCTCATTATGAGGTCAATGGTTTATCTTGTAATTTTTTTCTTTTTGCTGCACCAAGCATCATGTGGGAACTTAGAATCCTGACCAAGGATCAAACCTAAGCCCCCCTGCACTGGAAGCTTGGAGTCTTAACCACTAGACCACCTGGAAAGTCCCTGTCATAATTTTCAACTTAGGGGAGGAGCTGTCAGTTTCAGTATCCCTCTCTATGACAAAACCACATAGAATACAATGTTATTTTCTCTTTCATTCATAAATAACCATTTAAGGTTATTTACTCATGTTTCCAATACATATAGATTAATATATAAAGACAATATATGGAAAATACAGGCTCAATTTTGGAAAAAATAGATGTTAAGTTAAATGTATTTTAAATTATTTATATCAATGTGAGAATTAAATAGCAATACTGATCATATTTATGACAGATCTTCCAAAAATAATACTGGATTTTAATGTGAATTTTGAGTTTTATCCAGTATTACTTATTTCACAGAATTTCATTTTGGTCTGTTTAAAAATTAGGCTGATACTTATTCTCCAACTGCACACATATAGAAATTTCGAATCTCTTATAAACACCTTTACTATATTTTCTAATAACCAGTTTTTGAGGTAAATGAACATAGCTATTTATATTTTTATTAAAAGAAAATGGAGGCAGATGAGCTTTACTACAAGTCACAATGAGCAGCATATTAGTTATTTCTATCTGAGATTTTTGTTTTCAATTTTAAAGTTTTATGCATGTGACGAAAATATTATGACTTTGGGCTCTGCTGAATCTTATTAAAATTAGTTCCTTTTTGAAGCAAAACAACTAGCACAGAGCATCTGTTTCATAAATGTTTGCCGAATGAAAACACTGACAAACAGAAGTAAACATCATGAATTTGAATCACGTACAAGTGGAATCCCAATGCAGACCTGTGAGAAACAATTCTTTCTTCTGTGGACTCGGAAATTTCAAGAACAGAGTTATTTTTTTCACCTGTCATCTTAGCACACTGTAGAAACTCAACTAGCAATCTGCAGAACCAAAAGCAACCTATCTGCAATGCCTGCTGGCCTACACCCCCCAGAAGTGAAGACAACACCGCATTACACAAAGCAGGGACAGAAGACCAAGTGGTACCTGATCCCCTAAAAAAGGAAAATCTTGAAGAAGGAACTGGTTTCAACTGGGCTTCAAGCAACTTTAAAAGAAGACAGAAAGGTTTTATACGTTTATAAGGTTTTGCCTCTTAATTTTGAGTCTTCTTTAGTATCTTATTTTGTAATAGGTCAGTGTGTCAAAACCATAAAGAACCTTACCAAGCATAACAGAACTAAAGAGCAAAGACTCCAGATGAAGACAGGCGAAGCCCCACTCCATCTCTGCCTCCCACTAGTTTCACAGTGACCCTATTTAACGGATATTCCATCATGAAGTCAGTGTAGGAGTAACAAATGCAGTATTACTAGAGCTTCTGTGGAGTTAAAAGAGGTAATAAGTGTGAAATACTTAACACAGCCTGGCACACAGTAAGCCGTCCAAATATACCAGCAATTATAATACATGACAGTTAATTTTGTGAACACTAATTGTAAAAGATATCATAGAGGAACAGGGACCATGAATGAAGAAAAAGTACAAAGAGACAAGTTATATTTGTACAAACCTCTGAAAGACATCCATGCAAAATTCTGACTGCAAACAGGCTTTACAAAGTGAAAAAAAAAAGGTGAAAAATGACTTAGATTTCATATCTTGCCTTTAATATAGATGTGTCCTTCCAGAAACTTGGGAGTAGAAACAAAGATGGTGGGACTCATCCTTACAGAGGGTGATGAGGAGACACAAAAATCCTATTGCTGATACGGCAGTCAGTCCACACGAGACCTTCACTTTAAAGAGACAAGACCTATATTGGATGTGACACCATCTGTTCAACATAATGAATAAAAACAATGACTTAAAAAAAAAAGCCTACTTTTTATAATCATTCCAGAGAATTAGACGTAGTTTACAGCTGGCAATACGAGCACCACTGTTCTTACCCTAAAATACTTCCCCTGCCCATCTGGTGGCCACCTAAATACACAGGATAGTCACACTGTGGGACATGATTTTAATTTTCATTTCAGAAGTGTATCTGCCTAGTTTTATCTTGGATTAGCCTAATTTCTTTCGGGTTTCTTAGCCTACCATGATAATACTTTGCTTTGGAGATTTCTAATATTCCAATCTACCTGCAGGATGTAAAACTCCTCCCTGATTAACTGCAGTACAATGAGGAAACAAGACCTCTGCCTTGTTGAAAGAGCCTAAAGAATTAAAGTACTTTCTTGGCACTGGTGGTATATTGGAAGAGAGAGAGGAGGAATGATAAATTATTACCAGTATTAGCAAGAATGTTCCTTTTGGCAAGAGTCAAATAAAAGCTTTTAAGAATTACATCTTGGAACCTGGAACCATCAAGAAACTTCAAGGCTGGTCGACTGGGCAGCCAGTTGTGTCTTCCAGCTACGCTTTCTACAGCTTAACCCACTTCCTCCCTCATTAGTCATTCCTCTAAGAAACAAACTGGGATGTTAGAGAAAAGGCTGACTGCTCAGCTATCAGGTTAGAACTGATGTGTGATACTTTTGTTGTAGTATTGATCCTTAAGAAATTCTTGTATAAAAATCAAACAGATAAAACCAAGGATGCAGAGTCAGAATGTCAGCCACTAATAACCCCGAACATACCAAAGGGTGATACACTGCTTCTTGTTCCAAACCTGGCTTAAGTAAACATCCTTAAAAATACACACTAAAAAAAAAAAAAAAAAAAAAGATATACCTCACTTATCTCTTCTGTGTGAATTATCAAGTTACATTTAATCCAAGGGTCAGTAAACTACAGTTCTCAATTCAAATACAGCCAGCCACCTGTTTCTCTAAACAGAGTTTTTTGGAACACAGACACACTCCTTCATGACACAGCTATCTCTCTGCAGCAGTGGAGAGCTGGGTAGTTGTGACAGGCAGAGTACAGCCTGCAGAGCCCAGAATATTCACCATCAGGCCCTCTATAGAGAAAGCTCTTCAACCCCTGTATGTTCGTTCTCCAGAGAAACAGAACCACAACACTATGAGACTAGATATCAATTACAAGAAAAAAAAACTGTAAAAAACACAAGCACATGGAGATTAAACAATACGTTTCTAAATAACAGGTTACTGAAGAAATCAAAAGGGAAATCAAAAAATTCCTAAAAACAAATAACAATGAAAACACGACAACTCAAAACCTATGGGATGCAGCAAAAGCACTTCTAAGAGGGAAGTGAAAGTGAAAGTTGCTCAGTTGTGTCCTACTCTTTGCGACCCCGTGGATTATACAGTCCATGGAATTCTCCAGGCCAGAATACTGGAGTGGGTGGTCTTTCCCTTCTCCAGGGGATCTTCCCAACCCAGGGATGAACCCAGCTCTCCCACATTGTGGGCGGATTCTTTACCAGCTGAGCCACAAGGGAAGCCCTCTAAGTGGGAAGTTTATAGCAACTCAAGAAACAAGAAAAACATCAAATGGGCAACCTAACTTTACACCTAAAATGACTGGAAAAAGAAGAAGAACAACAACAAAAAGCCCAAAAGTAGCAGAAGGAAATAAATCATAAAAAACAGAGCAGAACTAAATGAAAAAGAAATGAAAGAAACAATAGTAAAGATTAATAAAATAAAAGCTGGTTCTTTGAGAAGATAAACAAAATTGACAAACTTTTAGCCAGACTCATCAAGAAAAAAAAGAGAAGAATCAAATCAACAAATTTAGAAATGGAAAAGGAGAGGTTACAACAGACAATGCAGAAATATAAAGGATTATAAGAGACTATTACGAGCAACTATATGACAATAAAATGGATAACCTGGAAGAAATGGACAGAATTTTAGAAAAGTTCAATCTTCCAAGACTAAACCAGGAAGAAACAGAAATTATGAACAACCCAATTGCAAGCACTGAAATCGAAATTATGATTAAAAATTCTCCCCAAAAACAAAAGCCCAGGACCAAATAGCTTCACAGGTGAATTCTATCCAACACTTAGAAAAGAGCTAATACCTAGCCTTCTGAAACTCTTTCAAAAAATTGAAGAGGAAGGAACACTTCCAAACTCATTCTATGAGGCCACCATCACCCTGATACCAAAACCAGACAAAGACAACACAAAAAAGAAAACTACAGGCCAATATCACTGATGAACATAGATGCAAAAATCCTCAACAAAATTCTAGCAAACAGAATTCAACAACACATTAAAAAGCTCATACACCATAATTAAGTCAGGTTTATTCCAGGGATGCAAGGATTCTTCAACATATGCAAATTAATCAATGTGACACACCATATTAACAAACTGGAAGATAAAAATCATATGATAATCTCAATAGATGCAAAAGAAGCCTTTGACAACATTCAGCACCCATTTATGATTGAAACTCTTCAAAAAAATGGGCACAGAGGGAACCTACCTCAACATAGTAAAGGCCATATATGATAAGCCCACAGCAAACTTTATTCTCAATATTCCCCCTAAGATCAGGAACAACACAAGGGTGTCAACTCTTACCACTATCATTCAACATCGTTTTGGAAGTCCTAGCTATGGCATTCAGAGAAGAAAAAGAAATAAAAGGAATCCAGATCAGAAAAGAAGTAAAGCTCTCACTGTTTGCAGATGACATGATACTATACATAGGAAACCCTAAAGATACTATCAGAAAATTACTAGAGCTAATCAGTGAATCTAGCAAAGTCACAGGATACAAAATCAATATACAGAAATGACTTGCATTCCTATATACTAACAATGAAAAATCAGAAAGAGAAATTAAGAAATCAATCCCATTCACTATTGCAACAAAAAGAACTCAATATGTAGGAATAAACTTACCGAAGGAGATGAAAGAATGGTACATAGAAAATTATAAGACACTGATGAAAGAAATCAAAGATGACATAAACAGATGGAGAGATATTCCATGTTCCTGGATAGGAAGAATCAATATTGTGAAAATGACTATACTACCAAATGCAATCTACAGATTCAGTGAGACCCCTATCAAATTACCAATGGCATTTTTCACAGAAGTAAAACAAAAAATTTCACACTTCATGTGAAAACACAAAAGACCCCAAATAGCCAAAGCAGTCTTGAGAAGGAAGAATAGAGCTGGAGGAATCAACCTTCCTGACTTCAGATTATACTACAAAGCTATAGTCATCAAGACAGTATGGTACTGGCGCAAAAACAGAAAAACAGACCAATGGAACAAGAGAACCCAAAAATAAACCTACGCACCTATGGTACGTTATTTTTGACAAAGTAGGCCATATACAATGGGGCAAAGTTAGCCTCTTCAATAAGTGGTGTTGGGAAAACTGGACAGCTACATTTAAAAGAATGAAATTAGAACACTTCCTAACACTGTACACAAAGATAAACTCAAAATGGATTAAAGACCCAAATGTATGTGCAGAAACTATAAAACTCTTAGAGAAAGACATAGGCAGAATACTTGATGACATAAATCAAAGCAAGATCCTCTGTGAGCCACCTCTTAGAGTAATGGAAATAAAAATAAAAGCAAACAAGCCAACAAAGGTCCGTCTAGTCAAAGCTACGGTTTTTTCAGTAGCCATGTATGGATGTGAGAGTTGGACTATAAAGAAATCTGAGCACCGAAGAATTGATGCTTTTGAACTGTGGTGTTGGAGAAGACTCTCTTGAGAGTCCCTTGGACTGCAAGGAGATCCAACCAGTCCTTCCTAAAGGAAATCAGTCCTGAATATTCATTGGAAGGACTGATGCTGAAGCTGAAACTCCAATACTTTAGTCATCTGATGCGAAGAACTGACTCATTTGAAAAGACCCTGATGCTGGGAAAGATTGAAGGTGGGAGGAAAAGGGGATGACAGAGGATGAGATGGTTGGATGGCATCACCGACTCAATGGACATGAGTTTGAGAAAGGTCCGGGAGTTGGTGATTGATAGGGAAGCCTGGCATGCTGCAGTTCATGGGATTGCAAAGAGTTGGACACGACTGAGTGACTGAACTGAACTAAACTGAACAGGAGGGACCTAATTAAATTTAAAAGCTTTTGCACAGCAAAGGAAACTAGAAACAAGGTGAAAAGACAACCCTCAGAAGAGGAGAAAATAATAGCAAGTGAAACAACTGACAAAATATTACTTTCCAAAGTATACAAGCATACAACTCAATACCAGAAAAACAAACAACCCACTCAAAAAGTGGGAAAAAGACCTAAATAGACATTTCTCCAAAGAAGACATACAGATGGCTGACAAACACATGAAAAGATGCTCAATATAGTCATTATTAGAGAAATGCAAATCAAAACTGCAATGAGATATCACCTCACACTGGTCAGAATGGCCATCATCAAAAGTCTACAAACAATAAATGCTGGAGAGGGTGTGGAGAAAAGGGAACCCTCTTGCACTGTTGGTGGGAATGTAAACTGATTCAGCCACTATGGAAGATGGTATGGAGATTCCGTAAAAAAACTAGGAATAAAACTACCATATGACCCAGAAATACCACTCCTAGGCATATACACTGAGGAAACCAAAATTGAAAAAGATACATGTTCATTTCAGCACTATACAATAGCTAGAACATGGAAGTAACCTAGATGTCTATCAACAGATGAATGGATAAAGAAGTTGTGGTACATATACACAATATTACTCAGCCATAAAAAGGAATGCATTTGAGTCAGTTCTAATGAGGTGGATGAACCTAGAGCCTATTATACAGAGTGAAGTAAGTCAGAAAGAGAAATATAAATATTGTATACTAATGCATATATATGGAATCCAGAAAGGTGGTACCAATGAATTTATTTGCAAGGCAGCAATGGAGAAAACGACATGGAGAACAGATGAATGGACACGGGGGGAGGGTGAGATGTATGAAGAGAGTAACATGGCAACTTATATTACCATATATAAAATAAATAGCCAATGGAAATTTCCAGAGTATGTCTCAGGGAACTCAAAGGAGCTCTGTATCAACCGAGAGGGGTGGGATGGGGAGGGAGATGGGAGGGAGGTGACATTACATACATCTATGGCTGATTTATGTTGATGTTTGACAGAAAACAATAAAATTATGTAAAGCAATTATGTTTCAATTAAAAAATAATTTTTTTTTAAAAAGAGAGAAACAGAACCAATGGGTGTGTGTGTGTGTTTGCATGCGCATGCGCATGTGTGCAGAGAGACAGGGAGGGAAGGAGGGAGGAGGGAAAGGGAGAAAGAGAAAGGGAAAAGGGTTAGAGAATGAATGAATATTAATTTAAATATTGCCTTACATGGTTATGGGGCTGGCGAGCCCAAAATCTACAGAGCAGGCTGGCAAGTGGGAGAGCCAGGGATACCACTGCAATCTTGGATCTGATAGTAGTCCAGAGGCAGAGGTGCCTCTTCTTCAAGGGATCTCAGTCTTTGCTCTTAATGCCCTCAACTGATTAGATGAGGCCCACCTACATTCTAAAAGGTAACCAGCTTTACCCAAAGTCTATTGACTTAAATGTTAATCACATCTAAAAATGGCTTCACATAGCCAGGACAGGTGGGGAGTTTGGGGGAGAATTTACACATGTATATGCTTGGCTGAGGCTCTTTGCTGTCTACCTGAAACTACTACACCATTGTTAATCAGCTATACTTCAATATAAAATAAAATGAAATAAAATAAAATAAAGCAGCAACAGTTAGACTGATCTTTAACCAAACAGCTGGCTACCATAGCCTAGCCAAGTTGACACATAAAATTAATCATCACACATTGAATCTGTAATCTAATTTAATTTTGGAAATAGTCTATTAAGACAAGTGTTGATCTTCTGTATCAATTCTGAAGCTAAGTTTATTATTGATTATAAATAAATTGGAATTATGGCTAGCAAATGAAATGTATATATCTGCTAGACAGAAAACAACAAAATACTTTGTCATATTCTAAAAACTTGACTACAAATAATCCTATCCAAATTAACTTTGTATATACACCCACATGATTGCCTAGAGATGCTCTCCAATCCTATTCTCTAAGCAGCTCTAAAAATATTAGAGTCAATTCAGTCTAGATTGATTTAAATTTCATCTTGATTAAAAGTGAAGGTTCATCTCAAAGATCCATCCAGTCCTATATTTTACCAACTGGTTTTTTAAAAGTTTTGCTTTGGCGATTACACAATCGATAGTTTGCTGTCAAAAAGGTTACCTATTGATAAGTAGCACTCACCCTCCCCCACTGTTAAACTGTCAGTAACTTGAACCTAGTTCAACTGTTAGTCCTGAGTACATCCCAAACCCAAAACTTCAGATACTAAAACCTGCCTTCATAATAGGTAAAAAAAAAAAAAAAAAAGTACTTTCTCTCTTAAATTAGCAAAGAACAGTTACATAATTTTTTTCCAGAACAATTTGGTTTTAAGTATTTTCAACACAAATGTATACTGCTGTGATCTTTTTATTTCTTCTCTTGATTTCAATTTTCTTTTCCTTGTCTTCCAATTCAAACTCTCTGTTTTGGAGGACTCATTTGCTTGTATTGCATAAACACAGTACCTTTTCTCTATAAATCCACCAGGGCAGTCTCACACAGGCATATCTTAGCCCCATAGATTCTGTCTGATAATGAAGAGCATCAAAAGTGAAGAACTGGTTCTAGTGAGGATGACTTTACAGCCAAGCTCTATTTTTTTCTGCTGATCTTTAACTCATTTATTGGAAAACGTTCACTGATTATACCATAGTTACAGCACTGACGATAAGATGGTAAGTGAGACTACCCCTTTTCTCAAAAAGCTTAAGAGTTTATGGGACCATTTTAGTTAGAAGTTGAAACTGATGAAAAAAACAAAACAAAACAAGGACATTAAAACAGTAAAACAATTTCAATTAACCTAACAGAAGAGGCTCAGATTCAGAAAATTAAGATGGAAACAGGAATAGCACCACAAAGGTATTTAATATCTCCTGTCCTAACAATCTCCCTCCTTTGAGATCTCATGTCTCTAGCTGTCATTCCATTTTGCTTGTCCTTTCCCAGGAAAACTTATTTTAACAATCATCCAAATGCACAGCCTCTGCCCCCTAATTTCTGGTTACTTTCTTGATCAACACCAGCTGGTTCTGCACCCCCAACATTCCACTGCTATCAGTCCCATCAAGGTCACCAATATTCTCTCTACTAAATCTCAGTACTCAAGTTACTCTAAAAGAATTCATTGCTCTCTTTTGGAAAGGCTCTGTTGAGCTGACAGTGAATTCTTTGGTGAAACTGGCCAGTGAAAACCCCTTGAAGCAAGATCCTCTGTCCTTTGGGGTACTTTCCAAGAAGCATCAGTTCACTTTGAATGTAATAGAGCTCAGAATTGGGGCAGTGGGGGAAATACATCAAATCAGTCCCATGAATACTGGTGACACTGCTGCTAGACCATTTTAATGACAGCCCGAAGACAAATACATTATTCAC